>NC_084835.1:63165518-63483732 GCF_033115175.1 Lepus europaeus | reverse complement strand
CTCTCTCCCTCCCTTCTCCCTTCCCTCTCTCTCTCATTGCCTTTCAAATAAATAAAATAAATTTAAATAAATAAGTAGTAGTCATGGTTCCTTACCCAGAAAGGATTTAAAAGTTGGTATGTATAAAATTTTTTAAATCAAAATGCTATAATATAGTTTGAAATACACAGTACCTACTGACCCAATTTTATGTCTTACTCATTGTTAATTTGTCTTGGTTTATCTAACAGCCTTTTATTAATTTTGGAGTGATGTTAGCCCATGCCCCATTCCTGGGTGTTCAACTGGTTTAGAAGAAATCAATGGGAGGGTATGGCCCTTGATTATAACAAAACATCTGAATTCCCAGATTATAGGGATTAACAAGAGCAATATGCTAGAAATGTGGTTATAATGCTGACAATCTGGCAGGGCTCAAAGGCAGCTCATTGTTCTGGTTTTCTTTCACAATAGTATGGACACATGAGTCAGAAAACAGCATCAGTAGATGAGAAGGTAAGCTGACATAATACTTTTACCATCTATTCTGGTTGCCCCAGAATGCTTATGTTTTTTCAAGAGAACCTCAAAATTGAAGAAATATCCAAAGTGTTTCCCCCACTGTTTTCTGTACTTATCCTACCAGTGTCAAATCAGGCTGTCTCTGACAGTTATGAATTATTTCTATCTTCCCCACAGAGAAAACCATTAAAACAAAACAAAACTTGAAAGTAAAATGGAACAGCAAAGCCCTAGCCAAGTGTGAACCGCCAAACCAATTCAGTCCACCCCAGCAATTCTCCACGGTTCATCACACTATCCTTCACTCACCATCACACTTTTAGAACATGCCCAGTTAGTGTCACCCAACAACCCTAACTCTGGACAATGCCACCCCACCCCCACCATAGGAGCAGAAGGATGGCCTGCCTCTAGCTCCATCTGACCTTGGACCAAAAAGCAGTTACTCCTGCAGCTGGTGAGATTTCGTCAGGAAAAATGGTAGCAAGGCATGGGAAAGACCGATTCTGAGGTAGGAAAACTCTGAGGCTGGCAAGACTTTCTGGAATCAGCCTGTTTGGGGAGGTAGGTGGTGTAAAATGGAGATGTCATTCCTTACCTCAGGTAACGTGGAGGTCAAAGGAGCTAACTTGAAAGTGCTAAAAGGTTTATAAATATAACAGAGCTGTTGTTTCCCAACTTCACTGGGCACTCCTCTAAGAGGCAATGCCTTGGATAAGCATCAAAGAAGACAGAAACTCATCCCTGCCTTCCCAGCAAGCCTTGAAAGCTGGGGACTGACATCGTCTTCTCAAGTTTTGCTAAGAGAATTTTTTGAAGCAGAGTTCCATTTTCCTTTTTAAAAATGCATTATATCCTTATTCCCCAGCTGCCTGAGGCCGCATAGTACAGCAAATGGAAACCAACCTTTCAAGTTAAAGACCCACAAAGAATCTAGAGAGCTTTCTACCCTTCTGCTCTCTGTTTTCCACAGCAGTCTTTAGTGAAAGAGGGAGAGACACGGAGGGAACAGAGAGAGAGAGTCTCCTTGTTCTATCCCTGGATACCTCTCTGCTTCCTTGACTCAGCTGCCCTCACAGGCACACGCTCCAGCGGGGCATACCAGATGCACACGCGCACACACACATTCGGACAAGCCAGCCAAGCGAAGACGAATTGACTCTTCGCCAACTTGTAGCCACGGATAGCAGCAACGGGAAAAAGGTCCTTCGCCACCTGCTCCAAAAAGACACTGCAACCGCCAGTGGCGCCGCAGTAACTGCCTGTGTGCTGCAGGAGTTTGAAGTCTGATTCCTGAATGCGAATCGCTCATTCTGCCCTCCTTCCCACTCCCCTTGACTTTGCCCACTTTGCCTTCTTCTCCTCAGAATGCCGGGAGGACCCGGGTCACTCGACTCCCTCTGCAGCAGCAGCGAGGAGGAGTCCACTGAAGTCTCCCGAAGCCCACCACCCTCTGGCCCACCTCTGCACACTCCCGCCAGTGTAGGTACCGGTGCTGCTGGAGGAGATCCCAGTGCTCAGGGTGCCTGCATTCCGACCGGGTGCAGAGCAGCAGGCTGGAAGTGGAGCGACGGGACGGTGGCGAGCGGGGCTGGAAGTGGTCAGAGGACAGACGGGTCGGGTCTGGGGAGAGGGGTGGGGGCGACGCACCCTGGCGTGCGGGCAGCAACTCCCAAAAGCGCATATGGGTCAGGAGCTACGGGCCTTTTCTCTTTACCCTTTTTTTTCTCTGCCCCGCTCCCCGCCCGGACACCTGGTTGAAAAAACAAGGTGTACCTGGTGCGAACACCATGATTTCCTCCAGCCGCTACGCCCTTACGTTAAGAGAGGAAGACGCCCAAACGGAGACCGGAGGAAGGCCAGGAGGTGGCTGGGTCCGGAGCTGGCAGACGCGCAAGGCGCGGGCGGGCCTCTCAGCACCTCGGACAGCGCCCGCCGCGCGGTCCCGGGCGCGCAGCTCCCTCGGCAGCGGCGCGCCCTCCTCCACAATGCACTGCTGCGCCCGCCGCCGCCGCGGCGGCGGGACGAGACCAGATCCCGGCTCAGGTCATCCCTCATTCCAGCGCCAGCCCAGCGCACACCGCTGCTTGGGGAGCAAAGCGCTTCTGTCGCTTGCACGGGAGGAAGAAGGACAGAAGAGGGAGAGAGAGAGGTAATTGCCCGGCTTCCCGGCAGGGGGACAGCTAATTGCTTCTACTTACCTGCTGTCGCTCGCCCGCGTGGACGTTGGACTGACATTTAAGATGAGTTTGTCCTTTTTCTCTCTCTTTTTCTCGAGGAGCTTTACTCTGGAGACAGACTGAGTTTTCGAGTTGGGCAGGGTCTGAACAGAGGGGTGGGGCCGCCAAGTTGGTGTGTTCTTGGGGTCCCTGACTGTTCTCACCTGCGTCCCAGCCTCTGCTAACTCAGAAAGAGGACAGGATGACAATGGAGCGTACGTGGAGGGCGCCGCTGTCAGGCTGCCTCCCAGGCTGCAAATCCAGTTCCTAAGCGTGAAGCAGCTCTGCGTCCTCATTCTAGAGAAAGCAGGGCTGGCCCAGAGCAGGGGAACTTCGGGCAGGCAGGGCTTCTCCACCCAAGCTCACACATCCTCTGCAAGGAGCCCAGAACAGCTCAAGACCAATCCAGAAGTCTCCGTGCTTCCGGTCGTCACCCAACTAAAAACTGCCCCTACACACACACACACACACACACTTCTACCCTAAAGATATTGGGATATGCTCTCAATCACTTCATGCTCTGGATCTATTGCTCATTCAGTATCTATTCCTCCAAGTAATGCTTGTACGGTGTGCACAATCCAAACTGGATGTCAACAACTTGCCACAGGTCCATGTGGAGTACGATCCCAGAGCTAAAGCCACATAGGATCACCTAGCCTGAGATGTCAGTTGTTTGGGATGTTATCTCCTATTTTTGCAACTGCATAGGTTTTCCAGGAACAGATAAGGGTCATCTCCAGTGTTTTATGGGGTTTCCTTGCTTGTACCTCTCCTTGGATAAGACAGCCATTATCACAATATTATATTTCTTAATAATTTGGTTGGTGGTTGTAAGTTCTATACTCTTGGCAAATAGTAAGCAAGCATTGAAATAGCTTTGTTGGCACCGGTTTTCTTCAAAGCCATCTGATAGATTGAAAATGCATATACTTGGACAGCTCTTGAACTACATGGAAGCATGTGGGTAGCCTCAACATAGCACAATCAGCACAGTTCTTAGCACCTGGCATGATCCAGACTCCACCAGATAGGGCCTGCCTCAAGAGCAATGAGATATAAGTTGGCTGATGAGCACAATGAAGAGTGACCAGGGCAGAATGGAGTTCTCTGACCTTTCAAGTTTGCACCAAAAGCAAGGATCAAGGATGCTTCACTTTGCTGTTTTTGTTTCCTCACCAGAGGACTGAAATCATCTTTGAGTAAAAGACTTCTTTCTGCTAACACCCTACAAAAGCGCTTTTTCACGACCCCTATTTGTTAATGAGTGTTATCCTATTGCATAAACAATTTCCTGTAATTAAGTTCAAGAAAAAGGTAATGTGATTTAAGAATAACAAAAGCCTTGGAAATGAGTCAGATGCAGACCCAGGTATATCTTCACCATTTACTGGATGTATGACCATGGATAAGTTACTGAACTTGTCCAGTCTCATCTGCAGTACCAGGGTTGAGGCATCTTGAAGTGTTATGACAGTTAGCTGCTATATGAATTAATGAATTAATTAAGAGAGAGTACAGCCTCAATTAAACTCATTCTAGGCAATCAGTTTTACCCTGGTAGGTGACACCCTATGAGATGGCAAGCAAAATATGTGAGATCAGTGCTTCTCAAACATTATTTTGTATATGAATCCCATAGGGATATTGTTCAAGTGCAGATTATGATTCCATAGATTAGGTTAGGTATTGAGAGTCCACATTTCTAACAAGCTCCCAGAGAATGCAACAGAGGCTGTTGGTCCATGGACTATATATTTTGAATAACAAATATTTGCTGTATACTTTGAATAATGAATCACTTGTGGTACTGGAATTTAGAGTTGTCTTTTTTTATTTGAGAGACATAGATAGAGAAAGCTCCTATCCATGGATTCACTTCCCAAATGCCCACGACAGCTTGAGATGAGCCTTGCTAAAGCCTCTAGGTCTCCCACAAGGTGGGCAGGAATCCAATTACTTGAGTTATCATTGCTGCCTTCCAAGGTCTACATTAGCTGGAATAAAAAGTCAGAGCAGGAAATTAAACTCAGACACTCCGATTTGATGCTCAGTACCACACTCTGGTGTCCTAACTTGCATCTTAAGCACCAGGTCAAATGCCTGCCCTGCCATTTTAGAAGAAAAAAAATTATTATGTCTCTCCCAATCTGAGAAGTTACTATGTCAATGTTAAATAAGTAGTAACCAAAATAGATGCTCATAAATTGCCAAGCTAGAGAGTTGCCAAAATGGTAGTAGAAAGAAAACAGAACTTGAAAATGGTCCCAGAGCTCCTCAGGCTATTTGATTAGCTTCTAGTGGCAAAGATGGTAATATGATTCAATAAAAACCTGTGCAACAGGCCCACAACAAAAAGAAAAACTCTCTCAGGGCTGGCGCTATGGTGAGCAGGTTACATTGCCACTTGTGAGTCTGTTGTCCCAAATTAGACAGTCAGTTCAAGTCCTAGCTACTCCACTTCCTATCCAGTTTCCTGCTATCTGCACCTGGAAAGGCAGCAGACTAGTTCCTGCCACTTATGTCAGAGACCCAGATGGAGTTCTTGGTTCCTGGATTTTGCCTGGCCCAGACCTAACTGTTGCAGCCATTTAGGAGAGTGAATCAGTGGGTGGAAGGTTTCTCTCTCACACTCACTCTGTGTGTGTGTGTGTGTGTTGCTCTGTCTTTCAAATACATGAGTGAATCTTTTCTAAAAGACAAAAACTTTCTTGGTCCTATTATCAGCTCTTCTCTGCCATTCTTCCTCTCATCATGTCATTTTCTCCACCTACCACAAACCAGAGAATACTATATTCCCAATCCAGTTTTTGCTTTTATATATTTTAATCAAATCAGTTAACTTTATTCCCAATGAAAGCAAGGAACCTCGCTGATTTTTTTGCTGAAAGTTTATTTTATCAGTAAATTTTACACTCAGCAATACTATCTACAATTTTTATTCCTTCTACAGTTACTCTGTTTGTTTTGTTTGAATATTCTAATACTGCTGCCAGACTTTTTAAAATCTTTACATTTTAAAAAATATCTATTATTTCTTTATTTCTCTGAAAAGCAGAGAGAGGGAGAGAGAGAGATCTTTCTTGTGCTGGTTCAATCCCCAAATGACCACAAAGACTGGGACTATGCCAGGAACTCCATCCAGGTCTCCCACGTGTGTTGCAGGGGCCATCTTCTGCCACTTTCCCAGACACATTAGCAGGGAGCTGGATTTAAAATGGAGCAGCTAGAACTTGAACCAGCACTCATATGGGATGTTGACCTCACAGGCAGCAGCTTAACACACTCTGCCACAATGCTGGCTCCAAAATCTTTATATATCAATATAAATGATCAATTAAGTCTGATAGGAAAATGAAATTTCTTTCTTATTATACCATGAAGAAAGCCAGATTCTTTGATAGGTTATTTTTCCAGTGTTGCCCCACAACTGAAACTTAAATTCTAAAAATAGTTTTAATCTGTCTCTGTTTAAATACCTCCAGTCAAGGCAGCCCACTTTTCATTCAAACAGACCAATGCATTTGACAATAGCCATCGATCAATGAGGCAGCCACCTCCACTTTCTACCCCATTCTGATTTTTAACAGTCATTTCCAATCAGTGATGAAAACAGTGATAGAAAGGAAGAGAGTGAACAAGGTGGAATGAGTGTCCCAATGTTCTTGTTCTAGGGCTGAGCTTATCAGTCTGGGGCACCCCTTCTCCTAGGAATAAGATGGTTCTGGACGAACTGGAAGGCACACACGGAAAAGCCACCCAACAGTCACTGATTGCACTTGGAGATTTTGGAGAATTTTTTTATACAAAAGTGAATGTGGGGGCCGGCACTGTGACAAAGCAGGTAAAGCTGCAGCCGCCAGTTCGAGTCCCAGCTGCTCCACTTCCAATCTAGCTCTCTGTTGTGGCCTAGGAAAGCAGTAGAAGCTGGCCCAAGTCCCTGGGCCCCTACAACCGTGTGGGAAGACCCAGAGGAAGCTCCTGGCTCCTGGCTCCTGGCTTCAGATCCGCATAGCTCCAGCCATTGCAGCCAATTGGGGAGTAAACCAGTGGATGGAAGATATCTCTCTCTCTCTCTCTCTCTCTCTCTGCCTCTCCTTCTCTCTCTGTGTAACTCTTTCAAATAAATAAATAAATATTTTTTTTAAAAAGTGAATGTGGATGTAAAAGTGTCATCAAAAAGTTCAGGGAAATGTGTATTATGAAAAAAACTATGCTTGGATTGCAAAAATTTTGCACCAAAATAAATTTATCTTTTAAATATATTTTTCACAAACTTTTTGCAGCACCTGTATATTGTGAAGCACAATGTAAAACTTATGTGATCTATGAACACAAAATAGGAGACCCCAAAGAAATTACTATAGGAGAATGAGAACTGTAACTCTTAGACCTTTCTATATCTCCACTCATTCCATCTAATACTCATTAACAGCTTTAACAGAAAATTTGAAAAACCTATTCTTAAACATTACTACTGCTCCAATTATTTGCAGCACACCTTGGTTCTAGCCATACCCTTATTCTTCCACTTCATATTCATTTTAAGTACATTATATAATGAATTAAATTTTAAAATAGTTTCTAGCATCTCTGGGGACAGTTGGAATAAATTGAAAAGAGGCATTTTCAGTGTGAAGCCTTAACCATAATTGCTTCCAAAATGTACATTTCAAATGATGACAGAATGAAAATACTTGAGAAGAAATCTTTGCCTCTTTCAAAAGCTGCTAGAAGTTGTTGAATTGGGCAAAAGTGAAACAGAAGAAAAGCAAACATATTTTAAAAAGGAATAAGAGAATGTGGAACAGAAACATGGAAATAGAAAAGCTGGGAAAAAAGATGTTGGAAAACTAATCTTTGTGTTATGCAGTCTGTAAAAATTTTGGGTGAGGGAAAAATGCCTATCTAAAAATAAATGGCATAAAGTGAAAGCAAAAAATGAAATTACAAGATGGAATAAAGGAGAAAGGAGACAGAAAATAATGATGTTACATTTTTTAAAGAAATGGGAAATATTTAAGAATCCTGCAGGCTTGAAGAGTACAAAGTTATGTTCCTGTTGGTGTGTATTTTATGAAGCAGCTATGAGTCCTGCAGGATGCTTTAAAAGGGACCATGCAATAACCATATTCCTTGAAAAGAAATCATCAGCCAAATGTCCTCATTAGAAAAGTACATTAGAATAGTTAAAATGCTGTATTATGTTTATACAAAGTGAATATTTTCCTGAAAAAAAAGCTATTGAACACATTTTCCCTATCAAAGAGCAATGTACCTATGTTCATTTTTGTAAAGAGGATTTCTCAAATCACCAAACAAAATTAATATTTCTACCAGATGCAAGAGAATGGAAAAATCAATTGAGGACAACATTCCTGTTAAAACCAACTGGGTTGATTAATAAAGAGAAGCATAAATCATTCAGCTCACTTAACATTCAACTCACCTTCAAAATTGTGAATAGATATTATGAAACTTCATTCAATAAATTCTGATTGTAGAATTCTTTTTTAAAAAGGCTCTGCACTAAGTCAATTTCAGAACAGAATAATGGGGGGGGTGAATGCAAAGAGAAGATATAAAGAGAAAAATTTAAAAAGTTGAAATAGGAGTAAGGAAAGGGGAAAGAGAACAGAACAGGAATAGAAATAAGAAGAAGTAAGAGCACACCTAAGGGAGAAAAATATAAAAGTCAGGAAAAAATGGCATATTAAGATATTCAGTCAAGATTTTTGGAAAAATAAAAGGAAGAAGAAAAACTGGTTGAATGACATTTTTGAGTGTCTTAAGCTGCTGCCTGCAGTACCAGCCTCCTATATGGCTGTTCCACCTCCGATCCAGCTCCCTGCTAAATGTGCCTGGGAAAGCAGCAGAAGATGGCTTGGCTCCTACACTCATATGGGAGATCCAGATGAAACTCCTGGCCTGGCTGTTGGGACCATTAGAGGAATGAATCAGTGGATGGAAGATATCTATCTATCTATCTATCATTCTGCCTTTCAAATAAAGTAAACCTTCTTAAGTAAAAAATAAATGTTTTTGAAGTCAGAGTGGCAGAGAAAGAGGGAGAGACAGGGGGAGGGAAGGAGGGAGGGAGAAAGGGACAGGGAGAGAGAGTGAGAGAGAGAGAGAGAGTGAGAGAGAGAGAGATTTCATTTGCTGGTTCACTCCTCAGATGCCCACAGCAGCAAAACCTGGACCAGGCCAAAATCAGGAGCCAGGAACTCCATCTTGGTCCTTCATGATGATGGCAGAGACTCTAGTACTTGAACCATCATCTGCTGCCTCCCAGGCACATTAACAGGAAGCTGGAAAGTATGCAGAACATCCAAGATTAGAATCAGGCACTATGATATGGGATATAGGTGTCCCAGATACTTAACCTGCTGTGGCACAGTGGCCATCCCACAAGCTTTTTTTTTTTATTACAAAAGGGCCTAACTGCAGACCAAACAGATATGGAATACTGTCTTCATTTCTTGTTCACATGGGTTGTATATTTAAGAATAAATTTAATCATTACCTCTCATGATACTTATTAATTATGTGAACAATTTTTCAAAGCCTTTCATCTCTATTCAAAGGCTCAGTTCAGAATTGAGAGAATCAGGATACACAACACAGGGATTTCAGTATCAAAGAGTTGTGCTTTAGAGTATGGTAAAAAGGCAAGCTACAGACTAAGAATATATTCACACAATGTATCTAACATATACTCTTAATAATCATAACTCTTGCAACTCAATAAACTCAGGTAAAACTTGTCAAAATACTTGAACAAATACTTCACAAAAGAAATATCACTCATCATGAGCACATGAAGACTTCCAATCATTAGTCAGCAAAGGAATACAAATTAAAACCAAAGTGAGGTATCAATTACATACATATCCAAAAGAACAGCAAAAACTGAAAACACCGACAATGTCAACTGTTGATGAGATATGAGCAACTAGAACTCTATACTGCTGATGGGAATGCAAAATGTTACAACTACTATGGAAAACAGTTTGGTAGTTTCCTATAATACTAAACATATACTTACCATAAGACTCATCAACTCCATTTCTAGGTGACTACCCAATAGAAATGAAAACCTGTAACCACACAAACACTTAAACAATGATGATAGAAGTAGCTTTGTTCATCATAGCCACAAACAGAAAACAACCCAAAGTCTATCAACATGTATATGGCTATGCATTCTGTGGTATATACATGCAATAATACAGATAAATATCAAAGTATGCTTAGCAAAAGAATCTGAATACAATAGAAAGCACACTATGATATACTTTTTATGAAATTCTAGAAAAGGCTAAACTAAGCTCTAGTTGACAGAAAACAGATTAGTGCCTGAGGCTTGGATGTTTGGAAAGGTAGACTAGGTATATTAAGATTTTCCTAATTTTCATCAGTATTTGAATTATTGCATTTAGCCAATATGAATAATTAAAGAATGAGTAAACAGATATAAAACATTGTGATTTATTTTTTAGGATTTATTTATTTATTCAAAAGTCAGAGCTACAGAGGGAAAGAGAGAAAGGCATGCGCACACACACACACACACACAAAGAGAGAGACAGAGAGACAGATCTTCTATTCATTTCAGTTCTGAAATGGCCACAATAGTCAGGGCTGGGCCAGGCCGAAGCCAAGAGCCAGGAACTCCATTTGGGTCTCCCATGTGTGTGGCAGGGATTAAATACTTGGGCCATCATTCATTGCTTTCTTGATATGTTAGTGGGAAACTGAATTGGAAGTGAAATAGCATCTCAAAAAATTCCAGGTTGATGATAGGGGGAAAGAATATCAATCAGAGAGTGAGTTGTCTTGGCAAATGAAACTAAAACCACCTCCTAGGTCATTTCCATGCCAAGTAGGGAAAGAAGAGAACACACACATAACAGGGAGGGCTTGAGCACGCAGCTGCAAGAAATTTTGAGATTGGACTAAGGATGTCTGCAGATAGAATGGAGAGCATGGTGAGATGTGGCCATCTAATATGATGGATCTGGGACAAACTCCCAAAGCAAAGAACAGACAGACTGAGTCACATCTAAGGAACTTCCAGAGGAGAACAGACAGTGCTTTCAAAATGTATACCCCATGTCCTTGAGCTTATTTTTATTTAAAATTTATTTATTTATTTACTTATTTATTAGAAAGGCAAAGCAACAGAGAAGGAGGGAGGGTCAGGGAGATCTTTCATCCACTGGTTCATTACCCAAATGACTACAAAAGCCCAATCTGAGCCAGGGCAAAACCAGAAGCCAGGAACTCCATCCAGGTCTCTCACAGGAAAGGGTCCAAGCACTTGGGTCATCTTCTGTTGACTTCCTGGGTGCATCAGCAGAAAGCTGGTTCAGAAGCAGAGAAGTCAGGACCCTTAACATCACTGTGATATGGAACGACAGCATTACAAACAAACAGCAACTTAACACACTGCACCATAATACCCACCTCAAAGCCCTTGAGTATAGACTCAGCCTCTGGGGAAAAGCACAAAGTAGAAATCCCATATTACCTATTTGAAACCCTGCATTGTATTGACTGAGTTTGTCTAGAAGTTTCTAGATTAAGTTTCTGCTATCCAATCTTATCCAATAATAAGATTAACATTATGAGCTATAGAAAAATAATAAAAAATTAAAATTTTTAATTCCTCTGCCAATTGCCCTAAGATTTTTGAGAGCTTGCTTAGTGCGATAACATAGCAGTTCTGGCTGCCTGAAATGCTGTTCCTACCACCCCACACACAACTGCCTCTCCCTCATCTAAGTCAAAGTTGGAATATGGTTTCTCACAGAGGATTTTCCTGTTCTCTACCTTGGTGTATCCAAAGGCCCTTATATTAGTCCATTTTTGTTGCTGTAATGAAATACCTAAAACAGGCTACTTAAAAGGAAAAGAAGCTTATGTAGCTTGCAGTTATGAAGGCTGAAAGTTCATGATCAGTTGCCCTCATTGGATTAGCCTCCTATGATGGTCTAATAGGATATGGCGTGGTGCTGGGAACAGAGATGAGAGAGAGAGACCACTTTTCCCTACAGGAAGCCAGAGGAAGGTTAGGTCCCAAAATAAGGAACACCCCAGTGACCTAAAGGCCTCCTGCTAGGCCTCACCAATAAAAGTCCACACCAAATCCTAGCACCACCACTTGGAGACCAAGTTTCCAACACTCAAACCCTTGGAGAACAAACCCAAACCATATACAAGCAGTAACACCTTCCCTAATTCCCCTCCCCATCCCCTCACACCATTCATTGTCTATCAGGGTCATAGATATATTTATTTTATGTTAATTTCCATTTGCATAGTTATTTGTTTGATTTCCTATTTTTTTAAAGATTTATTTTATTTATTTGAAAGGGAAAGTTACAGAGAGAGAGTGGGAGAGAGAGAGAGAGAGAGAGAGAGATTTCTTCTATCCATTGGCTCACACCCCAAATGGCCTCAATAGCTGGAGCTGGGCCAGGCAGAAGCTAAGAGCCAGAAGCTTCATCTGGGTCCCCCATGTGGGCTCAGGGGCCATCCTCTGCTGCTTCCCCATGTACTCCAGCAGGGAGATGGATCAGAAGTGGAACAGTAGGGACTTAAACCAGCACCCACGCAGGATGCTGGCATCACAGGCAGAAGCTTAACTCAACATGTCACAACCCTGGCCCCTTGATTTTCTATTTAATGCCTGTCTTATAGTATAACATTTTTATCTTTATAAGGGCAGAAACCATGCCTATCTCAATATTCAGTGCCCATGACAGGCTAAATAATACAGCAAGCATTCAACAACACATGCTGAATGACTGACTATGACAAGCTCTATGGTAAATTCTTTGCCTAAATTTGTGTTATTTAATTCTCATAATTATATGATGTAGATATTGTTATTATTCTCATGCTACAGACAAGGAAATTGAGGCATAGAGTGATTAAGTAGCTATGTAAAGATCATTTGGCTATAAGAGGTAGAGACAGGATTTAAAACCAAGTCAAAAAGTAGAGGAGGAGGAAAAAGTATGACTTGGGGCAAAGCATGCTCTTCGTTATCTTGCATAAAATTTTCTCTCCTACAAATTGGTACTAGGAGAAAAATGACCAACGAATTCACCCTCAATGGATACCATGATGTGAGACAAAAATAGCTTCTATTTCATTTCTGGAGAGAAAATACATGGGAGAATTTTTTGGCCCAGGGATGTAGAGGAGCTTGTTGATGACAGAGTGGAGGTTTTGGATATCACTTGGTCCCACCTGCCAAGAAATCCCGTGGAATGAGGATGAGATTAGGCTAATTTTGCTTTGGGAGTATGTCAGCACAGCCTAAAAATGCAAGCCATTAAATATTCGTTTTTATCACCATAATGCAACAGCCACACTTGTCCCAATCACAAACCTAACACCTTCCAACTCCTGAGCTTCGTGCATGAGGTGACAGGAGGGATGAGGTAAGGGAATTGTAGACTCGTATTTTTCAAAACTGAGTTCATCATCTTTCCTCCCTTTTTCACATTCTCCTGTATATGCACTTTTAGTGGCAACATCTTTTATTTAAGCTAAAAGGTCTACAAATGCCCTAACTTTGCTGACTTTACTTTCAAAACACTTCTTACATTTATCAGCTGCTCTCAATTGCTCTCATTCCCACTCTAGTCAAATCTTCATTATCTCTTGCCTGGACTGTTTCATTAGCATCAAAACTGGTCTCATGTTTTCATTTTCTTCTGCTTATTCTTTATATATGTTTATTTCTCAACTACCAAGTTTTAGGCACTTTATAGAGGACCATCACGGAAAGTCAAATTGACAAAAAGAAATCTGAGAGAAGACCTCATGAAAATAAAGTTCTGGAGTTCAAAGAAGAAATGAACTTGGGAATCACCAATAGAAAAGCCATGAGACAGAAGGAGAGCAAATGAGATGAGAGTAGGATAAATGAGTTCTAAGTGCTGAGCCCTGAAACATTCAATATGGAAAGTCAGCAAGATGAGAAGTAACCATCAAAGAAGATGAAGAGCCAGCCAATGAAGTCCTTAAACACTGCTGGCCTCCCTCTCTCTGCCTCTTCCTGATTTCTCCCCAAGGATGAGCAATGTGTTTGATGGGTATATGTAAAAAAGAACCTGATAATTGGTGACTTCACTCCTTCTCTCTTTGCCTTTAGGGAGCTGGCTGCCTGCAGAAAGCCTGTGTTCCACTTTTCTTCCCCGTGGAACAACTTCCCAGGAACAAGTGGAGAAGCCTGCAATATTCTCTGCTGCCTATGACTGGTGGGTAAGTCTGCCTCCAGGAATTTAGTATTATAAACCCTAAGCCACATTCACCATCATCAGAGTTACCATAAGAAACATGACATTTTAATCCATGTGTCCCTGACCCTTTGACTTAGCTCCTAATTTGAGTAAATCCTATTAGCAACTATTCCCAGACTATTCCAGGTCTCTGCCTCATAAATTTTTAAAGTTTTTTTTTAAATAAAAAGAAGTCTTTAAAGAGTACCCTCTTTGAGACACACATTTGGAACAGTGGTTAAGATGTTGCTTGGGACAGCTGCATCCCAAATTCACATGCCTAAACTCAAATCTGGTTCCCCTCCCAACCCTAGCTTCCTGCTAATGCACACCCTGGGAGGCAAGAAGGTGAGGGCTCAAGTACTTGAGTCCCTGCCACCGCATGGAGATCCTGTTGGAGTTTCTTTCTCCTAGCTTCAACTTGGCCCAGTCCTGGTTATTGCAGGCATTTGGAGAGTGAATCAGAGAATGGAAGGTCCTTTCTCTCTCTCTCCCTCCCCCTCCTGGAGCTGGAACAGTCAAAAGGCAGAGGAAGGACAGTTTTTCTTATCTATCTATCATCTTTTTTAAATTTATTTATCTGAAAGGCAGAGTTACAGAGAGGCAGGAGAAAGAGAAAGAGAGAGAGAGATCTTCCATTTGTTGGCTCACTCCTGAAATGGCCACAATGGCTAGAGCTGGGCTGATCTGAAGCCAGGAGCCAAGATCTTCTTCCAGGTCTCCCACATGGGTGCAGCGGCCCAAGCACTTGGGCCTTCCTCCACTGTTTTCCCAGGCCATAGCAGAGAGCTGGATCAGAAGTGGAGCAGCCGGGACTCGATCCCTACATGGGATCCCAGCACTGCAGGCGATGGCTTCACATGCTATCCAAAGCACCAGTCCCTATTTCTATCTATCTATCTATCTATCTATCTATCTATCTATCTATCTCTTTTTCTACCTCTCCCTCTCTTTCTCTCTCCCTCTGAAGCTTGGACAGTCTTCTGCTACCCTTGAACATCAAAATGCCAGACTTTCCAGCCTTTGTACTTCAGCATTTACACCAGGGGCCCCCAACTTCCCAGGCCTCCTGCGGAGGACTAAGAATTACACAATTGTCATCCCTGGTTCTGAGGTCTTCACACTTGGGCTTTCCAGGATCTTCAGCTTGCAGACAGCTTGTCATGGAACACTGCACCCTCCGTAGTTGCATGAGCCAATTCCCCTAACAAATTCTTTCATGTGTGCATGTGGGTATATATGTATCTACTTATATCTATATCAACTCATACATCTATATCTATCTATTGGTTCTGTGACTCTGGAGAACCTTGAGTAATGCAAGGCAAAAGCTCTAATAATGGTGGATTAGGCCAAAGTATTAGCAATTAAAGTGGTGAAAACTGGTTATATACACATATACGTGTGTGTGTGTACTCATATAGGGAAGATAGAGCCATCAGAATTTGTTTATGGATTACACAAAGGGATTTTTTAGTCAGGGCAACTGGAAAGATAAAAAGACTTCATAAATGAGGATCAGAAACTGAAAAATTTGAGCCACATGTGAGACATTCAAGAGGAACTCTCGATACTCAGGACAAGGACTGATCAAGTCATTGTTTCTCGTAGTGTCAATTTCACTTCTACCGGCTTCTTTTAGGTGCTAAGTTAGTTGTCACAGATCAGGGAGAACATATAATATTTGACTTATTTCATTCAGCATGAACAGCTTACTATTTTATTCTTTTTAGTATGTTTTTTTTCTACTTAATATCATTGGTTGAACACTTTAATTAATACACAATTATTCTTAGGTGTTTAAAGTTAACTAAAAATTGATCCCCGAGTGGGAATAAGAGAGAGAGGTGATGTTCAGTTTGGAACACACTCACTTAGACCTACCCCTAATGGTAAAGCTAGAAACGTGCCATGGGACTCCAAATCCCATTAAGCTGGCATGTACCAATGCCATCTTACTAGTTAAAGTGATCAGTTTCAGTTCATAATTGATCATATAGGATTAAGTGTCAAAGGGGTCACATAAATAACACCAGAGTCTGCTAATAATAATTGATAGAATTATAAAGCAACAACCCAACATGGGAAGCAGGATACACAGGAGACTCATAGAATGGCAAACGCCCTAAACAGCACTCTGGCCTCAGAATCAGTCCTTAAGGCATTTGGATATGGCTAATGAGCCTATGAGAGTTTCTCAGGCATGGAAAGTCAAGACACTGTGGCAAAAAATGACCTAAATGAAAGATCTCTGTGAGATCCCAGTGGAAAGACGGGCCATCAAAGAAGGAGGTACCTTTCTCTAAAGGGAAGAAAGAACTTCCACTTTGATTATGGCCTTGTCTAAATAAGGTCAGAGTTTATGAACTCAAGAGTCTTGCATAGCCTTGGCAGCTCATGACAACAGCCTCAGGTGATTACTGACATCATAAATAAGAGTGTCAATTGTTAAATCAACAACAGGAGTCACTGTGCACTTACTCCCCATGTAGGATCTCTGTCCTTAATGTGTTGCAATATGCGAATTAATGGTAAAACTAACCTTCAAGCAGTCTGTGTGGGTGCAATCTGTTGAAATCTTTACTTAGTATATACTAAGTTGATCTTCTGTATATAAAGATAATTAAAAGTCAATCTTAATAAAGAATGGGATGGGAGAGGGAGTAGGAGATGCGATGGTTTGTGGGTGGGAGGGTGGTTATGGGGGAAAACCATGTAATCCAAAAGTTGTACTTTTGAAAATTTATATTTATTAAATAAAAATTTCTAAAAAAAAAAAAGAGAGAAATTCTCAAATGCCTAGTTGTATATAGAAGTCTATAGTTCATGGAGAAATTAATGAAGGAAATAACAATTGAGAAGATTTTGGCCCTATGTATGGTACATACATAGAGAAGTCATCTGAGAAATGAGTTCTGGACACTCAAGACTGATAAGTCAGGGAGGTAAAGAAAAACCAGCAAATGAGACTAAGAATAGCATTCATAGAAATGGAAATAAAACCAGGAGACTGCAGTGCCTGAAGACCCCAAGAGAACTTCAAAACAGAAAGAGTGATAACCTATAGCAAATGCTACTAATAGGTCGAAAAAGATGAGGATTGGAATAAAGAAAGTTAGGTTATAATGACCTTAATACATTCATGATAAGTAATTTGATGATTATGAAAATCCGTCTGAAGTGGCACAAGAGAGAATATGGAGGAGATAAAATAGAGACAGAGAAACTGTAGTGAGGAGTTTCATTGTTAAGGGAAAGAAGGAAATGTGGAAGTAGCCAAAGAGAAAAATGAGGTCAAAAAGAGATTTTGGAGGAGGAAAGGAATAATAAAGTAAGGAAGGAGAGAATTTTCTGGATATTTCCCTCACCATTGAGTTGTGTCATCCTAAGAGACAATGGGATTATAAGTGAAGAGGTTATCCTTTGCTACGGGTAAGATTAATTCATATATAATTATAGGAGAAAAGGCTGAGTAAGGGTGGTAGAGCAGATACTGAGGAATCGTCAGTATGAAGCAATCATTTGATCATTTAGAAGAGTTTAATAATGAGTACTTGTGAAAACCAGTATGATTTCCAGGCAGCATTATGAACACATTTGAGTATAGTGATCATATAAACTGAGCTTATCCAGAATGGTGTTGTGTTCTCCAACATGAAGGCAGGTAAGGAGAAAATAGAATACAGAATTTAAGTAGAAGGAAGCAAGAGAAGGTCAAGGGAGTCAATGATGCATGCAAAGGAGTGATTATAATGGTGATATGCGCCGGCGCCGTGGCTCAACAGGCTAATCCTCTGCCTTGCGGTGCCGGCACACTGGGTTCTAGTCCCGGTTGGGGCGCCGGATTCTGTCCCAGTTGCCCCTCTTCCAGGCCAGCTCTCTGCTATAGCCCGGGAGTGCAGTGGAGGATGGCCCAAGTACTTGGGCCCTGCACTCCATGGGAGACCAGGAGAAGCACCTGGCTCCTGCCTTTGGATCAGCGCAATGCGCCAGCAGCAGCGTACTGGCCACGGCGGCCATTGGAGGGTGAACCAACGGCAAAGAAAGACCTTTCTGTCTCTCTCTCTCTCACTATCCACTCTGCCTGTCAAAAAAAAAAATTAAAAAATAAATAAATAATGGTGATATGGAAGGAAAAAGAATTGACTGAAGAGGATGATAATATCACAAGAGGAGAATCAGTAAAATGGTAGAAGATCATTGGATTATAGGTGCTGCTGAACAAAGCATTATTTGAGTGGGGATATTAGAAGGAATGAGCTGGAAACATAAAAACTGATATTAAGAGGTTAGAATTGAGATTGAGGAGGGTTACAGTTATTGTTAGTGATAAACTAAACATGTTCAAGACTATAATTCTCTTTCCATGATCTCTATCTCAGTATTGAAATCATAAAACATTTTTTACCACATATAATACATCATTATGTATTGTCCACTTAAAAAGATGGAAAAGATGCAGTGAACTTTATAGAACTTCTGAAGTCATCTGTTTCTCTCTTTTTACCCACTACTTTGCTGATGAAAGCTACCATCATATTCCATTTGGACAACTGCAATATCCTTTTACTGATCTCTCCACACAGGCTATTTTGCCAACCAGTCTTCACTATAGCCAGGGTTATATTTTCCAAGACAATAATTAATCATGCCTCCCATTAATTAAAATTTCAAAAGTTTCCATTGTTCTTACAACAAAAGCCAGATTTGGAATGTGGCTTACAGAGCACAGATACTATCTAGTCCCTTCCTGTTTCTCCAGCCTTATCTTACACTACTTCCCCTTCATTCTCTGTGCTTCAAACACACGGGTATTTCTTAGATCTTCAAGTATGCCATACTTCCTCCTCCAACAGAGACTGTTTATTGTCTTTGCCCAAATCACTCATTTCTTTCCTTCCATGTGGTTATTACCTTCACATCATTCAGATCTCAAATTAGATGTCCTTTTCTGAAGGACCACTTAACTGTACAGTCCAGATTGCTTCTATGGTTTCAATATTATTTGTCTTCCTCAACTCAGCAGGAGTGTAATTTCCAAAGTCTACATTAATATCATTAGGAGGTAGGAATGTAATCTGACTACAGCATTTAGAGGCAGGACCTTTGGAAACTGATCAGATGAGATTAGCTCATTAAGGAGGAGCCTCCACAATTGAACCCTGATGGCTTTATAAAAAGAAGAGAGATCAGACAGGCATAGACAGATGTATACACTCCCTATCTCTTCCCGTCTGATGTCATGTGCCGCCTCGAGATTTTGCCAACAAGAAGGTCATCTGTCATGGTGAGACCTAGCCAATGCGAGACGTTTCAAAAGCCTACATCCTGTTGTTTGTACTTTTAGCCTCAAAAAACATGAACCAACTAAACCTTTTTTCTTTATAAAGTTACCTGCCTCATGTATTTTCTTATAATAATTCAAATATTCCTAATACTTTTGGGATCTCTTGTCATATCTACTTTCTCAGCTTTAATTTTCTTCTAGTATGCACTACCTGGATCATGAGCTCCACAATATCAACAACTGTGTCTTTATTCATTATCATGTCACTGGTGCCTAGGACAATCATAGCACCTAGTCAGCCAGTCATACATTTGTATTAAAGTGACATCATTTGCATATGCATGTCTAATGCTTTCTTTCTGAAGAAGCATCTTTGCTATATCTTAAGTCTGTCATCCTCATTCATTTTTTCTAAATATTTATTTATTTACTTGAGAGGCAGAGTTACAGAAAGAGAGGCAGATACAGGGAGAGAGATCTTCCATCCACTTCCATTCACTCCCCAGATGACCACAATGAATAGGGCTGAGCCAGGCCAGAGCCAGGAGCTTCATACCAGACTCTCATGTCAGTGGCAAAGGCCCAAACACTTGGTCTATCTTCCACTGCTTTTCCCAGGCCATTAGCAAGGAGCTGGTTTGTAAGTAGAACAGCCAGGACACAAACTGGCACTCATATGTGATGCCAGTGTCACAAGCAAACATTTTACCTCCTACATCACAATGGCAGTCCCATCCTCATTAATCTCATCTCATGCATTCTAAAGCTCATTTTACTCAGTAACTATTTTGTACATACCAGGCATAGGGAATTCAGAAGTTAGTAGGGATAATCCTCATCCTTAATTTGTACATCATCCAATATGGCAGATATGTACACCAAAATTTAAACACATTCATCCAATGTTTATTGAGTGCTTATTTAAAGTGCCAAGATTTGTAGGTCTTAGAAATATGGCAATGAACCATCTCTTGTGGAGCTTATACTCTGGTGGAAATGAGCTATACTCATTCAGTATTCTGGAGTTATCTTAGGCTGTTTTTCATTTCTTTATCTTTTTAACATATTTACTTATTTGAGAAGCAGAGTCACGGATAGAGGGAGAGACACAGAGAGAGGTCTTCCATCCACTGGTTCACACCCCAAGTGGTAGCAATGGCCAGAACTGGGCCAATCCAAAGCCAGGAGCCAGGAGTTTTTTTCCAGGCCTCCCACATGTGTGCAGGGGTTCAAGCATTTGGGCCATCTTCCCCTGCTTTCCCAGGCCACTAGCAGAGAGCTGGATCAGAAGTAGACCAACCGGGACATGAACTGGAGCCTATACAGGATGCTGGCACCACAGGCAGAGGATTAACCCACTTTGCCACAGTGTGAATCCTTCATTTCTATAACTTAGTATCACAGACTCAATAATCTATAAAGAACAAAGGTTTATTCAACTTATGGGTTCTAAGACTTGGAACTTCAAGATCAGAGGGCCAGATCTGGTGACATCCTTCTTGCTGATGGTGATTCGGAATGCCCTAGATCAGGTCTCTCATTCTCTTCCTACAAAGCCACCATCCCATTGGATTAAGCTCCCACCCTTATGACTTTATTTAACCTAATTACCTCTCAAAGTCTCCATCTCCAAATACTATCATTGGATTAAATTTCCAAAGTCACAATTGGTTATCCTTTTCAAGATGAGCTTTGGTGGGGCTATTCAAACCATAGAAGGAGATATAAAGTACCACTGAGAAAGAAGCAATTAATTCCCCTTCTAGAGAGTAGAAAAAACATTATAGAAGCAACAAGCATTTGCTCACCAGGCAGAATTCTGGGGCCATGATTTGAAGATTTCTGATGCCTTCCATAGAGTTTTAGTTTTATCCTGAGGTTAGCGAAGCACATTTAAGCATTAAGGAGACATCATTTGAAGGCATTATGGAGATGAAATATTGGTAACATCACAGACAGGTTATAATGATCACAATCAAGAATGTCACTTTTGCAAGTGATTATAATGTTTGAGGAAGAAATTATCAATGCTCAGAATAAAAGAGTGGCAGGAGGAGTAGAAAGTAAAGGACAAATTTACAGACAGAATTAACTTATGTATGTATAAAAATTAAAGAAAACTCAAAGATGAGATGGGTTTTAGTTTGAAAGGGAAGAGGAGTTATGGAAGATATGCTATATTCCCATGAAAGCCACTCCTCCTTACTTGTGAACTAGGTTACATAGCCCACATAGACGATACACACCCTTGCAGTTGAGTGTGGCAATGTGACTGAATGATGGACAAAGGAATGTGAGTGGAAATGATGAGTGCCACTTCCAGCCTTCATCAACAAAAGTACTCCCTAGTCTATCCTGCATTCTCTCTCCCAGTATACCAGATGACAAAAGACAGCCTCTGTCAGCCTGCTCACTGAAAGTAAAGCCCATATCCCTTTCTCACTGATTGGAATTTACCTTAGTAAAGAAATGAATATCTATTATGTTAAGCCACTAAGATTCTGGGATTTACTCAGCACTTGGGTTAACTCAACTAATATGAGAGCTGTGGAAATATGTTTCCCAGTTGTTTTATTCCAGGCTCTTGCCCATTATTCATAAGAATTCAAAGCAGGAACAACATTGAGAGCAGGATTTATGTAAAGTAAAGGAGTGAGTATACATTCAGAACATGAGTAAAAGCAACCATATAAAGAGAGACTGCTCATGAGAAAACGAGAGAGAGAGAGAGAGAGAGAGAGAAGAGGAGAGGAGAGCAGAGGAGACAAGAGGAGGGGGAAGGGAGGAGAAGGGAGGGGAGAGGGAGGGGGAGAGAGGGGGGAGAGGGGAGAGGAAGAGAGAGAGAGCAGGCACTGCTCTTGAGAGGACAGAACAAGATAAGGGCTATGCTCCCACCAAGTGGTCCTCTTTATTTGGGTGGTTCCCTAATTGACTTTGGGTAGGGTTCGGTGGGCATGATGTCCTCTGGGAAGGTTTTCATGGCATCTTCATGTGGAGCTCAGTATACATATGCTCATCATGGTCTCTTCATGCTGGAGAACACTCTGGTGCATCATTGGAAAATGGGTGTACTGAGTTGGCACTTAAGGGGTGAGGTTAGGGTACAGGACTACAGACAGAAACCTTAGGAAATCTCCCAGCTCATTGTTCCGTGACTCCTTGCCTAGTACCCATATCATGGTGGTGTTGCCATTAGTCAAGATAGAGATTCAGAACAGAAGCTGATGTATGCGTAAAAAGGTCATTTAAGGTCATGTTTAGTCTGTTTGGAAATAAGTCGAGAGCTAGAAGCAAAGATTTGGAAGTACTAGAATATAACTGATGGAAGCTCTGATACAGATGGATACAACTAGGGGGGATGGGATAGAGGAAGAAAGAGAAAGCTGTGAGTTGAGGGACTACCAGCATTTAAAAAGAAAACCACACAACGAGGGGTCATAAAGTAGAACAGTCTCAATATTTTAATGATTCATATTTCATAGTAAACCATAATAATGGTTGGAATTCTGTCTTCCTAAGGATCATGTATCTTCAGATAGTCATATGAGCCATATTACTGCCTCTTTCTGCTATGAAAAATTGGAACTCATTAATGCCTTGCTTCCCACACTGAAAGCTCTAAAATTCCATAAACTATACTTGATAATTAAAATATCAAAATCATCTATATGAAGTTTCACAACATAACTCCGGATGAATTTTCTGGCAACATTCTATGATCTCTTTGGTAGAGACATTGTCTGATTTGTATCATCAACCTTCTATATTTTTAAAATTTATTTATTTGAAAGTCAGAGTTACAGAGAGAAGGAGAAAGGTGGAAAAGAAGGAGAGAGGGAGGGAGGGAGAGAGAGTGAGAAAGATATCTTCCATCCACTGTTCACTCCCAAGATGGCATCAATGGCCAGGGCTTGGCCAGGCTGCAGCTAGGAACCAGGAACTCTATCTGGGTGTTCCACATAGTGGCAAGGGTCCAAGCACTTGGGCCATCTCCTGCTGCTTTTCCAAGGCCAGTGGCAGGGAGCTGGGTTGGAAAATGAGCAGCTGGGACACGAATGGGCACACATAGGAGATGCTGACATCCCAGGCAGCAGCTTTACTGGCTATGCCACACATTGGCCTCAATCTCCTTTTGATCCCTTTCAAAATAATGCACATGCATTATTCATTTGATGCCTACTAATGAATTCATATGATTAATGGAAATAGTCAGGGTTACAGACATGCTGACAAACTATCACAAAAGGCCATTACCCCAGTTTGAGACCCACATCAAACAAAACACATTCCATGAAGCAAAGGAACTGTCTCCCAAGGATGTGTGCAAGAAAAATATCCTCATTTTAAAATGCTACTTCAATCCCATAGGCTGTCCATTCATCAAGTCCCTGTAGTTTGTAAGTCTCACAAGTCTTTTTAATGTGACATCAAGGGACATCTTGCTTCATGACTCACAATTTGAGTCACTGTAAATGATTCCCCAAACAGCGAGCAAGTGATAGATGGTGCATCCTGGACAACAAAAACAACTATTCATTTGATAGTTTATCCATCCTTTGTCACAATTGCTTTTAGGGGGTTCAAATATATTCTGAAAAACTAATTCCTTACAGATGGGGGAGACTTATATGTTTACATACCTAAAGAAAGTAGCTATTTCTAAATCTTCCTGGTCTAAATTATTTCATAAAAGAATCATGAATCAAATAAAAAACAATATGCAAATGAGTTCCCATAAATGCACCACTTTTATTTAGGCCATCTCTTTTTCTAATATCTTCAAATATTATTCTAAAATGATAAATTTCTACATGTTTAATTTTATGAGCCCACCTGGCAAGACTATGGTGATCAGCTGTTTGGTCAAACACTATTTTATGTGTTGCCATGAGGCATTTTGTAGATGCAATTTACCTTTACAATTAGCTCAACTTATATTTTTTAAAGATTTATTTTGAAAGAGTTACCGAGAGAGAAGTAGAGATGGACACAGGGAAATATTTCATCTACTGGTTTGCTCCCCAACTTGCTGCCAATAGCCTGGGCTGGGCCAGCCCAAAGCTATGAGCCAGGAACTTCATCTGGATCTCCCACGTGGGTGGCAGGGGTCCAAACACTTGAGTAATATTCTGTTGCTTTTCCCAGGGCACTAGCAGGAAGATGGATCATAACTGGGGCAGCCAGGACAGAAACCAGCGCCCAAGTGGGATGCCTGCATTGCAGGTGGCAGAGTTACTTGCCACATCACAATGCTGCACCCAACAATCAGCCGAATTTCAGTAAAATGTGAAGTGACCTTCATGCAATCTGTTGAAGGATTTAAGAGCAAAGACTGGGGTTTCTCAAAGAAGGAATTCTGCTTCCAGCCTGCAACATAAAAATAAAAATTCTTCCTGAGTTTTCAGCCTTTGGACTCCAGTCTGTAACATCAACTCTTACCTGAGTATCCCTCTTGCCAGCTTGCTTGCCAAATTATGAGTTTTCCAGAAGTCAGAATCACAAAAATATTCTTCCCCTCTTTGTCCCCCATGTATATGTTTTATATGTATATTTACATAACCATGGATATATAAATACCCATCCTATTGGTTCTGTCTCCCTGGAGAACACTGACTAATACATTCCTCTTTTATTAATTTCTAAATTTCTTCAATCAAGGGTATATATCCTGGATGTATTCTCATAGGAAACTATTTCCAAAAATTTCCTACAAAAAAAAAAAAAACATTGTAAGAGCCAGGACCATAATTTATATTGTTATAATACCTTCTCAAGATGTTTTAAAAGGCTTGAGGGAAAATATATTGAATGATAATACATGATTGCTTTGGACATAAGCAAGGATATAGTGGAACATGTTTGCTTTGACATAAGCAAGGATATAGTGGAACATGTTGAATTTATTAATAAACAGCTATGTTACCAAAACCTATGGGATAAGTGAAAACAGTACTCAGAGGGAAATGTACAGCAGTAAATGCCAATACCGCAAAACAAGAAAAATCTGAAATCAAAAAGCTTGTATTCATCTTCAAGCACTGCCATAACAAAATATCACAGATTTGCAGGGGCAAGGCGGGCGGTGCTTGTGGCATAGTGGTTAAGTCACCACTTGGAGTAGAACACATGTATCCTATTTCAGAGTGTTGTTCTAGTTATTTTGCTTTCCATTCAGCTTCCTGCTAATACGCACGCTGGGAGGCAGCAGATTTTATGGCTCATATACTTGGTCCCTGCCATCCACATGGGAGAACTGTATCAAGTTTTGGATCACTGGCTTCAGCCTGGTCCAGCCCTAGCTGTTGTGGACACTTGGGGAATGAACCAATAGACTGAAAGTCGATTGATCAATTCTCTCTCTATCTCTTTCCCTTTCAAATCAAAATAAATAGTAATAAACAAAATGGCACATATATGATGACTTAAACAAGAAAAATTTTAGTCTGGCGGTTAGTCTAAGACCAAAGTGTCCTCAGGGTTGGTTTCTGGTGAGGCTTCTCCCCCTGGCTGGCACACAGCTGCCTTTTCAGTATTTTCACATGGCCTTCCCTCTGTGTGTGTGTATGCATATACAGAGAATTCTCTGGTGCCTCTTCCTCTTCTTATAAGGACATTAATTCTACCATATTAGGTCCCCAACCTTATGACCTTAATTATCTCCCCAACTGTCTTCATATACAATCATAATGGGGAAGGGATGCAATTTGGGGAGGAGGAGGCATAATTCAATACACTTTAAGGAGTTGCGGGGCCGGGGGCGGGGGGGGGGGGGGGAGAGAACAAGATAAAGCCAAAGCAGAAAGAAAGAAATAATAGAGCAGAGATAAATGAAAGAGACTAGAAAAACAATGGATAAAAACAGAAGTTGTTTTCTTTCTTAGAAAAGAATCAATGTGACAGACAAACTTCAATTAGACTCAGAAATACAGGAATTAGAATCACACACATAAAAAGAAATAGAGAAGCTGCAAATACCTAAAATAGAAATGAAAATGCAGTGTTTTTACTCCTTTCAATTCCCAAAAGAAAACTAACAGGTACACTCAAAGATAGGTACATACATTCATACAGCATTATTCACAATAGACAAAAGGTAGAAACAGTCCAAATATCCATGAACATAATGGATAAACAAATTGTGGTATACACTTACAATGGAATAGAATTCAGCCATAAAAGTACTGAAGTCCTGACACATGCTAAAACATGTAAACTTTGAAAGCATGCCAAGCAAAAGAAGCCAAGTACAAAAAGTCACATTGTATAACTCCATTGAAATGATATATCCAGAGGAATAAAATCTGTACATACAGAACACAAATTACTGCTACCAGGTAGCAGGGGAAAAGAGGAATGGAGTACAACTGCTTAATGGGTAGAAGGCTTCCTTGTGATGACAATGCACAACACTGTGAATGTACCACTGAATTGTTCACTTTAAAAATCCACAGACAGTTTGGACACTCTGAAGGAAGAAAATGAGACGAAAAAGAGCCTGTCCTATCAGATGCAAAAAGTTCCTATAAAGCTCTATAGATTAAGACATTTGTGGGCATCAGACAAACATAAATAGAACAGAATAGACTGTTCAAAATCAGACTTACACACATGGAAACTTGACATATGAGAAGAATAACATAGCAATCAGGAAAGATTAATTTTAAAATATTGTTGGGGCCGGAGCCCTGGCTCAACAGGCTAATCCTCCGCCTAGCGGCGCCGGCACACCAGGTTCTAGTCCCAGTCAGGGCGCCGGATTCTGTCCCGGTTGCCCCTCTTCCAGGCCAGCTCTCTGCTAAACTGGGAGTGCAGTGGAGGATGGCCCAAGTGCTTGGGCCCTGCACCCTATGGGAGACCAGGATAAGTACTTGGCTCCTGCCTTCGGATCAATGCGGTGCGCCGGCCGCAGTGCGCTGGCCGTGGCAGCCATTGGAGGGTGAACCACCGGCAAAGGAAGACCTTTCTCTCTGTCTCTCTCTCTCTCACTATCCACTCTGCCTGTCTAAAAAATTTAAATATATATATATATACATATATATATACACATATATATTGTTAGAACACATCATTGGTTAAAAATTTTTAAAACTTGGATCCTTGCATCATGGTATTCAATGCCAAATGGAGCAAAGACAAAATGAAAAGGAGAACTTACCAAAAATAAGAGGCAAGGGATCAAAATAGAACACTAGAGAAAAATCACTTATTCATAAATGAAAATTGCAAAAGAGGCAGAAAGATAGAAACTAAACTACAATAAAAATAGAATACAAAATAGGAATCATAATAATAAGACCTTACCTATTAATCATTGCCTTAAATGCTAATGGATGACATTCATTAATTAAAAGACACAAAATGCTTGAATGTATTGAAAAACAGGACTTAATGATAAGCTACATGCAAGAAACTCATTTCACCTCTAAGGATACACATAGACTGGAAGTGAAAGGATGGAACAAGATATTCTATGCAAATGGAATGCAAAAAAGCTTCTGCATAGCAAAGGAAACATCAATACATTGAAGAGACTTCCAACAAAATGGCAGAATGTACTTGCAAGCTACTTATCTTACAAAATATTAATATATCAGAAACTCAAAAAACTCAGTAATAAAAGAAACAATCCAGTTAATAAATGGGCAAAAGACCTGAATAGACAGTTCTCAAAAGAAGAAATACAATAGCCAACACATATATGAAAAAAAGTTCAATAATATTAGCCATCAGGGAAATGCAAATCAAAACAACAATGTGATATTATCTCATCCCTGTTAGAATAGCTGTTATCAAAAAGACAAAGACAAAAAGTAATAAGTACTGGTGAGGATATAGAGAAAGAGAAATGCTTATACATTATCAGTAGAATTTAGATAAGTATAGCCACTATAGAGAACAGTATGAGGATTTCTTTAAATATAGAAATTGAACTGTCATATTGCCAGTAATTTCCTTACTGAGTATGTACTAAAGATATGAAATCATTTTATCAAACAGATACCTGGTGCACTAGGTTTATTGCTGCACTGTTCTGTTCACAATAGCCAAGAAAGGGAATCAACCAAGGTGTTCATCATCAGATGAATGTATAAAGAAAATATACACTGTACAATATTATCGATCATATTATAGAATGTAATCCTGTCAGCAGCAAAATTGATGGAACTGGAGGATATCGTGTTAACTGAAATAAGATACACAGAAAGACAAATACTGTGTGTTCTCCTTCATATGTGGAAGCTAAAAAAAAAACTCAATCTGAATACAGAACATCAATTACTAGAGGCTAGGAAGGGCAGATGGAATAGAGGAAATTTGAATTAAAAAATAGGGAAAGGGGGCTGGTTAATTAATTGTGACAAATATACTATTATGTGATGTTAATGGGGAAGCTGGATGTGGTTTATGGAGTGTGATAAATCCTTCATACTAATATAAGAAGTTAACCATAGGGGAAGATGGGTGTGGGGTGTGTAGGAACTCTTTGTACCACTTCACAATTTTTGTTAAGTAAATCTAAACTATTCTGAAATATAAATTGATTTTTAAAAAGAGTAAATTTAAAAGCTTAACAGACTAGAAAGAAAGAAGGAAGGAAGGAAGGAAGGAAGGAAAGAAAGAAAGAAAGAAAGAAAGAAAGAAAGAAAGAAGGAAAGAAAGAAAGAAGGAAGGAAAGACAGAAGGAAGAGAGAGAGAGAAAGGTTAGCGATATTTCTAATAGGAAAAAATAGATTTTAAATCAAAAGTTGCAAAAGAGACCATGAAAGTCATCGTCAACCCAGAAGGAGGAAATAACATAAACATATATGCAATCAATATTAGGCACATAAATACATAAAGCAAATATTAATAGACCTAAAGAGAGAGATAGACTCCAACACAATAATAGTGGGGAACTTTATCACCCTACTCTCAGAAATGGACATATCATCTAGACAAAATCAGCAAATAAACAGCAGAGTTAAATCACACACTAGATCAACTGGACCTAACAGACATCTTCAGGTCTTTTCATCTAATGGTTGCAAAATACAGTCTTCTCAATGTCACATAGAACATTTTCCAGAATAGATTATGTGACAGGTCACCAAAAAAGTCTCAACAAATTAAAAGGAACAAAAATCATGTCAGGTATCTTTTATGAAAAAATGCAGTAATCTAGACATCAAAAACGGGCCATCACTGTGGCTTAGTGGGCTAAGTCTATGTATGCAGTGCCAGCATCCCATATGGGTGCCTGTTTATATCCCAGCTGCTCCTCTTCCAATCCAGTTCTCTATTCTACGGCCTGGGAAAGCAGTGGAAGATGGCCCCAAGTGCTTGGGCCCCTGTACCCATGTAGGAGTCCTGGCTTCAGAATGGCCCAGCTCTGGCTGTTGTGGCCATTTGGGGAGACTTTCTCTCTCTCTCTCTCTCTCTCTCTCTCTCTCTCTCTCTCTCTCTTTCTGTAACTCTTTGAAATAAACAATTTTTTTAAAAAAAAATCAATAGTAAGAAAAACTTTGGAAACTATATAGTTACATGGAAATTAAACAATTACTCTTGAACAATCAATAGATCAAGGAAGAAATCAAGGAGGAAATTTTTAAATTGCTTGAAAGGAACAAAAATGGAAACATACCAAAACCTATGGGATATAGCCAAAATAGTACTAGAAAAAAGGGAAAATAGACAAATGCAAAAATAGACAAATAGGATTTCTTCAAACTAAAGAATTTTTAGACAGCAAAAGAAACAATAAAGTGAAGAGACAATCCAAAGAATTGAAAAAAAGTATCTGCAAGCTATATATCCAACAAAGGGTTAATATTCAAACAATAGCAAAAAAAAAAATCCTATTTAAAAATTGACATTAAAACAGACATTTCCCTAAATCAAGATCTATAAATGGCCAAAAAGTACATGAAAAAAATAAAAGCACTCAACATCACCAATCATTAGGTAACTGTAAATCAAATCCACAATTAAATACGCACTCTAGTAAGATTTCCTATTATTAAAAAGACAAAAGATAACAGGTGTTTGCAAGGAACTGGAGAAAGTGAATATGTGTACACTGTTGGTGGGAATGTGAACTAGTATAGCCACTGTGGAAAACAATATTGAGGTTCCTCAAGAAACCTAAAAATAGATTTACTACATGACCCAGCTGTCCCATGTTGGGGTACATAAAACCAAAATAAATTAAATCAATATATCAAGGAAATACCTGCACTCCCACGTTTGTTGCAGCGTTGTTCACAATAGCCGAGAAATGGAAAATAACCTAAGTATCCATCCACTGATGAAAGGCTAAACAAAATATGGCACACAGACACAATGGATTATTACTCAGTCATAAAAAGATGAACTCTTGGCCGGCGCCACGGCTCAATAGGCTAATCCTCCGCCTTGCGGCGCCGGCACACCGGGTTCTAGTCCCGGTCGGGGCGCCAGATTCTGTCCCGGTTGCTCCTCTTCCAGTCCAGCTCTCTACTGTGGCCCGGGAAGGCAGTGCAGGATGGCCCAAGTCCTTGGGCCCTGTACCCCATGGGAGACCAGGAGAAGCACCTGGCTCCTGCCTTCGGATCAGCACGGTGCGCCAGCCGCAGCGTGCTGGCCATGGCGGCCATTGGAGGGTGAACCAATGGCAAAAGAAGATGAACTCATGTCATTTGTAGCAACCTGGATAGAATCAGCAGTCATTAAGTAAAACAAGCCGACCACAGAAAGACAAGTATCACATGACCCCATTCATATGTGGAGTCTAAAAAAAAAGTTTCATTGAACTTAAAAATATAATGCTGGTTACCAGAGGCTGGGCAGTGAAGCAGGGAGAAGCGGGGAAAGGTTCACTGATGGGTACTAGATTATAGCTACATGGAAGTAAGAAGTTCTGGGGCTGTGACTATTGATCATGTGCATTTCTCAATTTGAAAAAAAAAAAGATTATTTTGAATGCTTTCACTACAAAAAAATGTTAAATGCTAAAAAGGATAAATATATTTATAATGACTAGGTATTATACAATATATACATGTAACAAAACATCACATAGTACCTCATAAATATGCACAATTTTATGGTTAACAATTTTAATTAAAATTTTTAAGATAAACTACTAATACCAAAAATAGTATAATTTTCTAAAATCCAAAATGATAAGAATTAACACAAATCTCGGGTCAGTATATAAACCTGAAAAGATAGGCAAGGAGAATAAAACAGTCAATCCAACTATCTAAGTCTTAACACGATATGGGTCACTGATTCAGGAGTGTTTTCTTCATGACTATGAATCATTGTTTAATAAAACATATATTCATTGAGCACTGAACAAGTCGCACAATGTGGTTTCTAAAAAGCTTACTTTGTAATATGTATGTACAAAAGAATATACTCTTATCTGGCTATCATTTGCTAATACCAGGCACATCCCAAATGTTTTGAACATGGTTGTCCAGTCTTGTGTAAGGGGGTGCACACATTTTGTTATTTCATATTGAGAACAACATAGAAGTTGATTTTGGCTTTGAAATGTTAAATGATATTTGGATACCATCTGAAGCTCCACACGAATTCCACAGATTACACTGGTTCAGTAAATGGCTTTTTTTTTTTTTTTTTTTTTGACAGGCAGAGTGGACAGTGAGAGAGAGAGACAGAGAGAAAGGTCTTCCTTTGCCGTTGGTTCACCCCCCAGTGGCCTCTGCGGCCAGCGCACCTCCCTGATCCGAAACCAGGAGCCAGGTGCTTCTCCTGGTCTCCCATGCGGGTGCAGGGCCCAAGGACTTGGGCCATTCTCCACTGCACTCCAGGGCCACAGCAGAGAGCTGGCCTGGAAGAGGGGCAACCGGGACAGAATCCGACGCCCCGACCAGGACTAGAACCCGGTGTGCCGGCACCACAAGGCAGAGGATTAGCCTAGTGAACAGCAGCGCCGGCCATGGCTTTCCATTTTTTAAGGAGAGTTGGCTAAAATGGCATGTAATGCTTTTCCTCAGCAAAGAAAATAATCTCTAGCTGTAAAGGATCAAACAGGAAGTGACCTTCAGCTTACACCTGGAACCGGAAACGCAGTCTCAGCTAAGCTCTGCCTGTACCCTTTCTGGTTCCCAAGAGTCCCTTCAGGCATAAAAACCAGAGGCCTACTTTTCTGATGTGTGACTTTTTTCTTTCTCAAGGTACAAATATTTCAGATTGATAGATAACAAAATGTATCAAGGGTTAGTATTTTGCTCTTGAAACTGCCTTAATGCAATTTAAGACCCGCAGTTTCATTAGAAAACACATCTATTAATACAACGTAGCCTTCATTGCAAAATGCCAATAAACTAAAAGCCAGAAGCAAAACCTATCCAATTTACATAAATGATAAATAAAAACTTCAGGCACAAAATATTAGTTCTCATCCCCAAAGACAAAAATTCAGTTCTTAAGTCAATTTTATTCATCAAGAGCTGCTTTTTCGGTTTCTTATTCCCTGAAATGCAAGTCAGAATCCCTCCTTAAATTTTGTACCCACAAATGCCAAGGTCCCTGCCACCAACTTTTGAGCACCTCAAGTTGGACACAGGGGACAAGGACCTGAGTCCCAAGAAGCCTGTGGGCAGGTCTTTGTAGACTTCGTCCATCCACTGAGGCCACACACAGCGTGTCACCCCTTCAACTGCTGGGTGCAGCTATGAAAGAGGCCTTTGTCTTTTAAGAATCTTGTTTCTAACTGACATGATTAAAGTTGTGGTAGAGGCCTTCCCACGGTCAGAAGAAAGCAAGAGAGGAATCTGTCCTGGGAATGAAATGTAGCTGTTATCTGCTTGCCTACTAATACTTCAACTGTTTCAACATTCGAATATCCAATCAAACCTATGCAGGTAAACCATACAAGGGAGACAAAGAGGCTAACACCATATATAAGGGAAAACACTTCTTGGTTCAGAATTTCAGTATTTTAGATAAGAAACTCCACCTGGGTCTCATGCCAGCATAATAAAAGACTTCATATTAAGAGGCCTTGGTGTCCTGTCTCAGTAAGCAAATCCTGCTACATAGCCACATCTCACAGACACACACAGTTCTTTCAAGGTTCTCTTCACACCATTATCTCACTGACAGGAAAATTCGAGACTGGTTGTGTGGCAAGCAGGTGAGAATCGGGTTTTAAAACAAGGGAGCCAGGGCCAGTGCTGTGGTGGAGCCACTGCCTGCAGTGCCAGCATCCTCTATGGGCTCCACTTCCAATCCAGCTCCCTGCTAATACGCCTGGAAAAGCAGTAGAAGATGGCTCAAGGCCTCGGGCCCCTACACTCTTCTGGGAGACCTGGAAGAAGTTCCTGGCTCGTGGCTTCAGATCGGTGCAGCTCTGGCCATTGTGGCCAACTGGGGAGTGAACCAGCGGATGGAAGACCTCTCTCTCTCTCTCTCGCTCTCTCTGCTTCTCCTCCTCTGTGTAACTCTGACTTTCAAATAAATAAATCTTTAAAAAAAAAAAAAAAGAGGGAGCCATGCCCACACCCCAGCACCTGCCAAGACGCTGGACAGCAGCCTTGGGTCACCAACATCAACAGCGGATATCCTCGTGTGGACACTGCCCTCTCCCTCCCTCCCCCGGCCAGGGTCCTCTCCAAAGACCCGGCTCTCGGCTTTGTAACATGAGTAGGTTTGTATACTCTGAGCCATTTTGTCTTAAAAGAAAAAAACGAGCAACAGAAAAACCAGCATGGACGTCACAGAACCCAGAGGACTAACTGCGATGCGCCCAGCACCTAAAGGGCCGAGTCCTGTCAGGAGAGAGCCCACCCCAGGCGGGAGGTGCAGGGGGCTTCACGGGGCCGCCTCCTTGGAGCTGTGAGGGCTTGAGGGAAGCGGGTGAAAGAAGCGGCACTGCGGAACAGACGCCACAAACACTGCGACTAGAAAGCACTTCCGAAACCCGGAGAAGCCAGCGTTCCAGCTGCCAGGCCGCCCGCTTTCCCTTTAAGGCCCGGTGCGCCCGCCCCCGCGGAGGGAGCCTCCCGGAAGTGATGTCGCACGACACGACGTCAGATTCTTCCGCCAAGCCCGGCAACTCGCTCCTCGGCCTTCGCCCCGCCTGCCCAAGTTTTCTCCGCTCGCTCCCCTCACCTCGGCTCTGGCTCTCGCTGCCCCTACCCGGCCACAGGCCCCGGCGACCCTTCCCGCTGGCGCTCGGGCCTAAGGAAGGCCGGTGCGAGGACCTGTGGCGCGCCGCCGGCGGAAGCTGACACGCACTTCCGGCGACGCGGCGGCGGGCGGGGCGCGCGGCGACCGGGAGGGCGGCGGTGGGAATGGACGAGCTGGCGGGGATGATGCAGGACCTGCTGAGCCAGAATCATGCCCTGCGTCGGGAGAACAACGAGCTTATGGACCAGGTGCGGCGGCTGCTGTGCGAGAAGGCCAACCTGCTGGCCCAGGTGCGTCCGCCCACCTGCCCCGTGGCCTTCCCCGAAGCGTTTAACGGCGACTCGGCCCGGCTCCACGACTTTCTGATCGAGGCGGCCTCTTACATGAACTTCTTCGAGGCCAGGTTCTCCAACGACACCCTGAAGGTGGCGTTTTTAATCAGCCGCCTCTCGGGGCCGGCCGAGCAGTGGGTGGTCCCCTACATCGAGGGGGAGAGCCCCATCCTGGGGCAGTACGAGGACTTCGTGGCCGCGCTGCGGCGGGCCTTCGGCAGGAATCGGTAGACCACGGCCTGGCCGGGACCCGGGTCTGCCTGCGCCCTCCTAGTACGCGGGCCTGTCGGGCTTTGTTGCGCACGTAGCATTCTAATTCCAGGCTGCCGGCCCCCAGGCCTGGATTAGGAGCTTGGCCGTGGCCGCCGCCTGTTGTCGCCGTTCTCCATTGCCTTCGCTCAGGCAGCATCCCAGCTACCGCCCCGGGACCAGGAAGAAGTTGTATGGATCTCCAGCATCACGTCGCTGCCCTCGCCGGCCCAGCAGGCTGCTGCTGACCGCCCCTGGGGGGGCCTGACTGCATCTCATCCCCTGGGACACTAGAGACAGCCCTGGCGTTACTGTGCCTGGCAGTGACATTTGCCCCCTGTCCCCCCGGAACTTCCTGGTCTTACACATTTCGTTTCCGTTCCGCGATCGCAGCAGTCTCTGAAGATTGTGCCTTCGGGTCGGAGAAATCCCTGCACTGGTCACTGCCTGGAAAAAGTGTTAGCTTTTAAAGTGTCAGTGTCTCCTACATTCCCACGTGCCTCGTGCCGTACTTGGTGCTATGGAAAAAGCGAAGCTGGCGAAGATGTGGGTCTGAGGAACACCATTATATTACGAGAGAAAATGCCAAATGCATTTTCTGGTGTCTAGTAATATGCTTTTGTGCGTAAAGGATGCATACTTGATCCTTGTTCTACAGCTTTTCTTTCAGCTCACACTTTGTTAAAAAAAATATGCGTAGCCTACAGAACTGAGCAATTGTGATGTTTGCTAGGAGGTGCTATATTTAAGCTGTGTAACTTATGGCAAAAGTAATAATGAGATGGTGCTGGTTTTGAGCTCTACTTAATTGACTTTATTCTCTTATGTAAAGGGAGTAATATCAATTGTGTAGTTAAAATCATTATTTTACATCTTTGGACTGCAGTTTTGTATTCTGTAACTAAAAGACGTTACTTGGCCATTAAAGATTGGTTCAGAATCCTGTATTTCTCTTTTGTGGGACCTAACAGGTTAAGAAAAAGGAGCATCTATACTGTCGTCTTATGCCAGGAGTTTCCTGAGAACTTCTAGAGGGGTAGGGGTTCAGCCTAGTGATTACAACACCTATGTCTTTTATCAACATTGCCTGAATTTGATGCCTCAGGCTCCTTGACTTCAGCTTCCTACTTGTGCAAATCCTGAAAGACAGCGTGAAGGCTGAAGTGACTGGGATCCTACCCCCCATGTGAGAAATCTGGATTGAATTTTGGCACACAGCTTTGGCCTCCATTATTGCAGGCATTTGGGGGTCTGTCAGGAGACGGGAGTTCTCTCTCTTTCTCTGCCTCTCATATTAATAATAAAACAAACAGAAAACCTAGAGAGGAAAATCTGTAACTCTTTCCTAAAATATTCTTGGGTTTATCACTGTTAGTACAGAGTCACTGAACTGCCTTCTTGAATTCTTAGGCATGGTCATATAAGGTAGACTGGTCACTGCCTCCTTCAGAGTAAGTTTTATGTACTTAAGCACCATAGAAAAAGAATGGCAGTTATGTTTTGGAAGATGTGGTTAAAAACAGGCTAAAGCAATTATTTTATTGGCAGTTTACATTACAGAAGTTCCTAAGCAGACTGCCCTCCCAACATGATGTCATGTACCACACTTGCAACAATATGTTCTCACAAAATACAAAATACATTGAGTCTCGGCCCAGTTCACTGATAATTTCAAAGCAGGGTTTTTCCCCAAGTAAAATCTGTAGGATAAACTAGCACCAAAAATAAATTCAGTAGGCTTCACAAGAGCACATGTTTGATAGAATACAAAGACTTTCTAATGAAAAATACGTGTGAACATTAGTCAAAAGAGCAGAAAAACAGTGTAAGTAATCTCATTCTTAATTTCCCATGGCTGTCTTGTCTTTTTTTTTTTTTTTTTTTTTTTTGATACTTGTATAGATCTCCACCAAAAGAAAAAATTGAGAAGTGACAAAGCTTGCTTACAGACTTAGAGTTATATGGACTGGCAAGTGAAAATCACTGATTTTCTAAGAAAATTTAGGTGTACTTCTAAGAGGATTGTTGCCATCACAAATTCTGTTCCTAGAATTTCAGCTGGGAGTCTAAAGCTCTCATGGAGGTTCTGGCCGGCTCTGGCCCCTACTGAGAAGAGGAAGCAGGGCTCCCCAGCTGCTCTGAGGATCTCAGGCAGCCAAAAACCCACCATTTAGCTTGATTGGCTTTTGTAGCTTAACTTGATATGGTAAATTAGTGATTTGCCAGATAATTAGGGATTATTCACATTAGAGGATGAACTTTAGAACTACAATGAGGACAATTTAATTATTTTGCTTTTGTTCCTCTCCTGCAAGGTGTTGATTTTGACTATCTTGAGTAAACCAGGCTTAACTAATCTTTTACTTTAGATGTCTTAATTTCTTGCCAATTAATTGGAGGTAACACCAGATGACTACATACACAAATTGCAAATAACCACTGTTTCTCCTAAAGGCAAATACTTACTTGCCTTTTCACATGGCCTGTTGTCAATGATCCTGTCCAATGACTTTCAAGCTCTAGTCACCATTAGCATGACCTGGAGAACTTACTGAAAAACTCAAATTGCTGGGACCTGTCTCCAGAGGGTCTGATTGAGTAGGCCCGGGTTGGGATCTGGACAACTGAAAGTCACGAAAATACTGAAGTGGAGCTGGTAGTTGGTGGGCAGGACAATACAAATCAGAAGAAAACTCCCTGCTGCAAAGAAAAAACTTCCCCCCTCACTTCCTTTTCTTGACTCATCTACTTTAGAAGATTTTTATTGTAAGCTGTTCCCGGGCCTCTTTGAGATGTATGCAAGTCTTTCTAAAAGCTAAATTAGTCTCTTGCCAATTTGATAACCAGGAATGTTTCCTCAAGAACCTGCGAGCCTTCTCTGAACTTTAATTCCTGAGGACCCAGTTTGCAGGAAGGATAGACGCCTAACTTCAGTGGGCAACCAGATGCAAATTGCGTACCTACCTCCTGTCATAAAGATAGGACAAAAGTACTTTTCTGTTGAAGAAAGCAATTAACAACCATGATTATAGCAATTAGCAGGTGAATTTAGAATAACTGAAAAATGGTGCTGTCAAGTCCTCTGAGAGCTCATCATTTGAGATATGAATATAACAGCTTACATCTGCTTAGCTGTATAAGAGTGAGATTTCCATCTTGGCAATCTAGTGGATTGCCTGTGATGTGCATCACATTTTGATTCTTATTCAATTTAAAAATAAAATAAAAAACCTTTTCTTTCTCTTTTTTGTGGAAAGTTTCCTAGGTTAGAAAGGGCTACACACAGAGATCCACTGCAGAATAAAACCCATATACAGAACTGTAAATTTCTAAAATTACCTTATTGGTTTCAGTTTATCCTTATAGCCTGTTGAAGTCTTTTTGAATATTTACATCTATGAATTTTGAATGTATAATCTTCCCTACTTTATATCACTTATAAAATTGATTTGTTTTCTGTTAGCCAATTCAATAGTAAGTTCTGGAAAGAGGCCATAAAGATCACTACAACATAAAATGCCTACATTATTAGTTATTGGACAGCTAGGTGTCATGTAACATACTAGGTACTAGAGATGCAAATATGAATGGAACAGTCCTCACCTTCAAGCAGCTTACAGTTGGGAAGACAAATGGCAATTATAATGCAAGACAGCAATCAGGAGGTAGGCAGAATGTGCCCAGCTGGCACCAAGGGTCACACTTAACCCAGACTTGGGGAGATGGGAGAAGGTTTCCCGGGAAAGTTTCTATTTAGGAGATGAACTTGAGAAAGTGACGATATCAAGTTCCTACACCTTGTGCCCATGCTCTCTTATCTCTCTGCTCCCATATTTCTGTGTGTCGTAGCCAGTGTCCTGGTAATCGACAGGTCCACCTGCTTGGCCAGTTGCCCACAAGCCTGTTATGTAACAGTTTTGTTCTGGGCCATTTTTGTCTGTAAACCCATATAAGTAATGGGGGCAGGGGCATGGCTAGATGTGGTTGCCTGTGTATGGATGTGGGCATGTATGCTGTTGCTTGTGGATGTATTGAGTGAGCATGTATGTGGCTGCCTATATGTGGATTTGTGTAGATGTCTGTGTGTCCTGCCACCACGGACACAAAGACAGGTATCTCCTAGGCCACACCACCATTGGGGACAAGTGGCTGTTCCCTGTGTGTTTTACACAGCCACTGTGAGTAAAGGAGATGTAAAACCACAAACTGTTCCAAGTTGTTCTCTGACCTGGTAGAATCCACATGTACCTGTCCAGGGCCCTAAGCCCTGGGAATACAGTTTCCAAAACTGATACTCAAAGGATGGACAGGAATGAGGTAAAGGGGGCAAAAAACATCGGCCCAGGCAAAGGAATAGCATCTGCAAATGCCCAGAGGTATGAGAATATGATATGTCTAAGAAACTGCAAGTACAAATGCCCCCCATTTGCATTGCTGGATGATTGATTTTTTGGCTTTAGAAGGATGAGAAACTGATAGGCATTCAGAAACTGTATGAATTTTGACCTTTTTTTAAAAAAAAAAAAAACATTATTTATTTGAAAGGCAAAGTTACAGAGAGGCAGAAAGAGAGAGAGGTCTTCCATCTGATGGTTCACTACCCAAATGTCCTCCATAGTCGGAGCTATGCCATTCAGGAGCCAGGAACTTCTTCCAGGTTTCACGTGGGTGCAGGGGCCCAAGGACTTGGGCCATCTTCTACTGCTTTCCCAGCCACGTTAGCAGAGAGCTGGATCACAAATGGAGCAGCTGGGACTCGAACCGGTGCCCATATGGGATGCTGGCACTGCAGGCAGCATCTTTACCTGCTATACCACAGCGCAGGCCCCGACTTTTTATCTTTTCCTAGGCTAGCAGAATATGATAAGATCTTCTTTTTGTTTTTTATCACTGATGTGTTTTATTTTTATAAATAAGATAACAATATTGAGATTGTTGTGCCCAAACATACATATATATGTATGTATATATATATATATATATATATATATTTAGTAATATAAGAATGCTCGTTTTTTTCAATTTTATTTAAGGTATACAAATTTTGTGTGTTTCATGTATACAGATTAGGAACATGATCCTTTTTTAGGATGCTGGACAGCAGCAGTGAGCCACAGCTCCAAGTCAGCCCTGTGATCTCAAGGGGGAACACCTGACCACACTCCACACTGCGCTGTTGCTAAGCAAGGATATTTGGTAGTTTACAAGCATTGAATGCAATTTTCAACTTAAGTATTCTCAGTGTATGGGTTCATCAGTATGTAACCTGTCATAAGTGGAGGAGCATCTGTAGCTCATTGTAGTTGGAGCAGAGGAAAGGGGGATGATTAGAGAAGCTGTTTAAGAGTAGGCAGAGGGGCCATTGCTGTGGCAAAGCAGGTAAAATCTCCGCCTGCAGTGTTGGAATCCCATGTGGGCACCAGTTCAAGTCCTACTTGCTCAGCTTCCAATCCAGCTCCCTGCTAATGCATCTGGGAGGGCAGCGGAGGATAGCCTAAGTGCCCACATGGGAGACCCAGATGAAGCTCCTGGGTCCTGGGTCCTGAGTCCTGGCTTTTATCTGGCCCAGCCCTGGCTGTTGCAGCTATTTGGGAAGAGAACCAATGGACGGACGAGGACTTCTCTCTCTCTCTCTCTCTCTCTGCCTCTGCCTCTCTCCCTCTCTGTAGCTCTGCCTTTCAAATATGTAGCGAAATCTGAAAAAAAAAAAAAAAAAAAAAAGTAGGTAGAGGCCATATTGCTATACTTAGGTACAATTTCAACCACCTACAAATCCATCTATTACACTATCATCTGGGTCATGTTTCTCCATTTTCTGTATATGTATATATCATGACTTGGTAGAATTACTTAAAATTAAGATGCAATAAGCAAGCAATTATCCAATTTCCCATGTCAGTAATTCTTCAGTAACAAATGAGGTTAACTTGATAGGCATGTTTTTAATTACATTTATGCTGTCTCCTGTTAACCAACACTTTGATCAAATGCTCACAAACCATCTAGACAGTAAATGACTCTAAAGATGTCTAAGTTGGGGCTGGCTTTATGGTGTAATGGGTTGAGCCACCACCTGCAATGCCAGCATCCCTTATGGGCATCAGTTTGAGTCCTGGCTACACGGCTTCTGATCCAGCTCCCTGCTAATGCACCTGGGAAAGCTGAAGAGAATAGCCTGAGTCTTTGGGCCTCCTGCACCCACGTGGGAGACATGGATGGAGTTCCTGGCTCCTAGCTCTTAGCTCCTGGCTTCAGCGTAACCAAGCAATAGCCATTGTGGCCATTTGGAGATTGAACTGAGGATGGAAGCTCTATCTAACAGTCTCTCTCTCTCTCTCTCTCTCTCTCTCTCTCTCTCTTTCTCTCTCTAACTCTGCCTTCCAAATAAATAAAAAATAAATCTTTTTTTAAGAAAACCTAGATTTTTATCAAGCATGCTGGCCTGGGGGTCTAAGGAATTTCTTTTATTTCTGGTATATTTATGTAGATTTTGTTTTCATTTTGCTTTCAATTTTAGTGTTTTGTTTGTAATTTATATTGCACTACTAGCAGTTTCTACTCATGCCCTTGATTGAATTTTTCTTGGGCTGAAGATAGAAATATATTATTTCCTGGAATAAATGCTCCCAATCCTCTTCATTAATGCTGAACTTAGATTTCTCCAATAAAATATTATTCCCCTGTTTTCCATTGTGAAGAGCATTCTCCTTGATGTAGCTATTAAAATTAAAAAGAAGTCTGTTTACACCATCTGTTAAATGATACATTATGCCTATCCTTTCCTCACTGAAAGATACCCGTAGATGTTTCTTATAAGCCCTAGTTCATATAAAATTCAATTCCATGGCAAAAGTTAATGATGGTAAGGACAGAAAGGAGAGGCCTGGTAGGCAAAGAAAAGTATCTACCTGGACTATACGCCCCAAGAAACTCACAGCTGTGAGAAGTGTCTGTGAATAATAGACACAGACAAAAGACTGATGAAATTCCAGTCCCTAGGCAGCAGTATCAGGGTTCTTCAGAGAAACAGAATTGAGGGAGGATGGGGGGTGGAGGGAGATTGGTTTTGTATAGGAGTTGTTTCATATGTTATGAAGGTTCATAGTCATCCTCCTACCAGCTGGAGAACAAGGAAAGCTGGTGGGATTGTCTAGTCCAAATCAAATGCTCCAAGAACCATGTGCTCCAGGGTCCAAGGGCAGGATAAGATGGATGTCACAGCCCACCTGCCAAGCAGAGACTGAATTTGCCCTTCATCTATTTTTTTGTGATTCTTGGGCATGCAGTGAATTAGATGATGCCTACCTGCATTGGTGAGGGTGATGTTTTTCACTCTAATGATTCTAATCTCTTCCAGAAAAGACACACCCAGATTGGTTTTATCAATGATCTGGGCATTGCTTAGTTAACTCAAGAAGATACATAAAATTAACCATCACAGAGGGAGACAGCCTAAAGCAAAGCATGGTCTCTTCTGTGAGACTGGGAAATAAAAGTGATCAGAATAGAGATGAGGTAGACAACTAATTCTCTAGCAGAATATGTACTTTCATCTCTGCCTTATCAATAGAACCCCTGATTTTTATCTGGGCACATGATTAACTCTAATGATGGTTAAACTTTCCAATCTTCCTTGCAACTGGGTGTGACCATGTGACTAAATTCTAGATGATGAGATATAAGCAGATGTGTGCTGTGGCAATATTGGGAAACCATTCTAGTAAAGGCAGCTGGAGCATGCCTTTGCCTCATTTCTTCCCTTCCCGCAGCTAATTGCTGGGAAAATTGATGGCTATAATCCTAGTAGCCATTTTGGATTAGGAAGTTGAAAGCTACTCCTCAGGGTTGGATTCAGAAGATGTGGAACCACCATACCATACCAACCCTGGACTACCTTCCCCTACTACCTCTACTGGTGTGTGTGTGTGTGTGTGTATGAGAAAGACAGAGAGAGAGATCCTACTCCAACCAACATAGAAAATGGTACCTGAGACTGGGAAGCTAACTGTTAAAAAATAAAAGCTAAAAATGTGGAAATTAGCAAACTGTTAAGCAGTAGGGAGAACTGGCTTTAAAATCACAAGCTATGAAGCTGGTGATCTTTATTACATACTGGCAAAACTATGGATCATGCTTACATATGCTATGTCTTAGAAGGCAAATGATGAAAATGTAAGATTGGGAAAAGAGGAAAATCCAAAATGTTCCTTTTTTTAGCTCCCTTGCCAACGTTAAAGAAACAAATAGGCTAGAAAAAGCAAGTCTGTGGGAGAGTTGGAAGGAAACATAGCTGAGCAAAGGAAGTATTGTGGCCTGTAGTTTAATTTGGCTAGAAGTTCTATATTTAAGCCTTGAAAGAGTAAACAATACAATTGTTCCTTTACCCCAAACTGAAGTAATAATCAGCAGTGACTACAAGGAGGTGATCTTATGAGATGAAACTATGGACCTGTGTTTGTGTGTGTGTGCGTGTGTGTGTGTACTGACTCCACAAATCAGCAGTTTAAAACAGTATTTATTTAGCTCATGAATCTGCAAATCTGGCGAGTGTTTCTACCAGCTTGTCTTGGCTGGACTCACTTGCATCCATAGTCAGCTGCAGTATCCAGCTCCCCTCATTTTAGCTGGGGTCTCTCATCTGTCTAGAATGAGCTCTTCCACTATTCTAGGATGACCCTCACTGAGAAAAGTGCCTGAGTGGGTTCACCTCTACTGGCTCATTCTTCAGCAAGCTAGCCAAGAAATCTCTGTTTGAAGCAGAGAAGCCAAATAGCAAGCATAACATGCAACTACTTTTTCAAACCTCTTTGTAATATTTATTACTGCCCCTTTGACCAAAGAAAGTCTTATGGCATTTAATCACCTTGAATTAGTCATGATTCTCCAGAAAAACAGAGCCAATAGGATGTATGGATGAGCAGATAGATCACAGATAGACAAAAAGGGGATGAGTTAGGGAAGTTATGTCACATGATTATGGAGCTTGAGATTCACAAAATGGGTCATCTAAGAGCTGAGGACCCAGAAAAGCCAGTATTGTTGCTTAGTCCAAGTCAGAAAGTCTTACAATGGGCGTGGGCATTTGGTGCAGCCATTAAAATGCTACTTGGGATACCCGCATCGCATATTAGAGTGCCTGGGTCCCAAATCTCAATCCCAGCTTCCCACTAATGCACAATCTTGGATGCAGCAGGTGATGGCTCAAGCATTTGGCTCCCTGTCACCCATGTGGGAGACTTGGATTGAGTTTCAGGCTCCTGGCTTTTGCCTGGCCCAGCCCTGGTTGTTACGGGCATTTGGAAAGTGAACTAGAAGATGGAAGACCTCTGTCTGTGCCTTTCTTTCTTTCTCTCTGTTTCTCTGCCTTTCAAAATTAATTAATTAATTTGTCCAATAGCCTCATGATGGACCAGTGTTGTGTTGTAGCAGGTTAAGTCACCACCTATGACACCAGCATTTCATTTGGGCACCAGTTTGAACCCCAACTGCTCCATTTCCAATCCAGCTCCCTGCTAACGCAGCTGGTGAAGCTGCAGCGGATGACTCAAATCCTTGGGACCCTGCACCCACATGAGAGAGCTGGAAAAAGCTCCTGGCTCCTAGCTTTGGCCTGGCCCTGCCCGGACCATTGCAGCCATTTGGGGAACATACCAGTGGATAAAAGATCTCCTCTCTCTCTCTCTGTCTCTGTCTCTCTCTCTGTCTGTCTCTCTCTCTCTCTCCTCTTTCTCTCTCTCTATCTCTCCCATAACTCAGCCTTTCAAATAAATAAATAAAATCTTTTTTTTTAAAAAATAGCCTCATGGTATACGCAAGCCAGTGATATGACTCACTCTGAGACCAAGGGCCCTAATACCTGGGGGGCTGCTGGTGTAATCCTGTAGTCCAAAGGCCAGAGAGCCTGGAATTCTAATGTGCAACAGCAGGAGTGGAAGGGTGAATCTGCAGGAGAGAAAGAGTGAATGTGCCTTTCCTCTGCTGTTATGTTCCATGTGGGACCCCAGCTGACTGAATGGTGCCTGTCCACATTGAGGGTGGATTTTCCTCACTCAGTTCACAGTAAAACACACACCAATCTCCTCTGGGAAGCATGCTCACAGACACAACCAGAAATTATGCTTTCCAAGCTATGGGGGTATCGCTTAATCAAGTCAAGTTGACACCTAATATTAACCATCGCATACCTGCTAATAGGGCTTCATTTACAAGATTAGTTTATGAATGATATGCTCCTGTAATATATGTCTAATGTAACTAAGTGCCAACCATGTGACCACATAGGCAGTGTTGTATGGTTCCTTCCAGGAATTTTTCTTCAACAACTGCTGGCATATAGTTTTTCCATTGTTTAGTTCCTCTATCCTGCTGTCTGGGTCTCAGCTGTGATATATGGAACCCTAGCAGATATCTTGGACCATGAGGATGAAAGTTATGAACTATGACAGCACCACCTTGCTGTCTACCTCTAGTTATATCTTTTATGCATGATAGAAATAAATCATTATTATGATTCAGAATATTGCTATTTTGTAGTTTTGGGTTATTACAACCAAAATCAATCCCAACTATTACCAGGGGAAAAAAGCCAGATAATCTTTCAGATAAACTTAGTATGTGTGGGCTTGGGGAGTAGAAAGAAAAAGAGGTTTGGAGCAAGCAAGAGTGTTGACTTGGAAAGGAGAGGCCAGAATTCAGCAAGAGAAAATACATTGTAGGTATTTTGACTCTCACCTCTTCAAATGGTGAAGTCTAATTCCCCTCCCCTTAAGCATGGGTCAAATTTAGTTATTCACTTCTAATGACAAGAATGTGGCTTGAATAATAGTGTGTGCTTTATAACACCAGGTTACAACAGACATTATGGTTATCATCTTGATCTCTCTTGTATTATTAGCTCCAAAGTCAGGTGCCATATAAACAGGACTCTCAAGTATCCTTAAGAAGAGGTCCATGTGGTGAAGGGCTAAGGCCTCCAACAGCCAACAGAAACTTGCCATGAGAGTGCACCATCTTAGATGCTGACCCTTACACCCTAGCAAAGCCTTCAGATAATTGTAACCAGAAGCTTAACAGCCTAACTGAAACCTCATGAAAGACCCTAAGCCATTAGAAGCCATCTAGGCTGCTCCTGAATTTCTGACCCACAAAAACTGAGATGATATGCTTTAATTTTTGTTTTAAGGCATAGAGCTTTGGGGTAATTTGTTATGCAGTGATAGATAACTGCATATATTATCAAGTTGATACCTTATGAACGGGGAAAAGGTTACAGTGAGGTAATAAGATGAGAAGGTGTTTGTCAGGCACAGATCATGGCATTGGGATCAGATTTAATGCTAGGTCACTGTAGATGACAAGAGTAAGAACTATTCAGACTCATACACTCTGAGTAGATTCAGATTCCACATGTGGTGCACTGGGGTTCTGACAGGGCATACACAGAAGAGTAGATTGCCAGATTAACACATGATTTACAAACTCCTAAGCAAGCATCCTATAATGTAGGCTTCCAGTAGACTTTGATACTGGGTGGGACTTCATATGTCCTCCCAACTGTATTTTAGCAAATGAAGCCTAAATTGCAGTAATCCAAGTAACAGAGGAGGGATGCTGGCCTAAGGAGGAGGTCACAGAGGTGGAGTTGGGGATAGATTTGAGCTGTATTTTGAAGACTGAAATGTCAGCCCTTACATATACATGGGATCTCTGCTGTGGCCCGGGAAGACAGTGGAGGATGGGCCAAGTGCTTGGGGCCCCCTGCCACCCACAAGGGAGACCAGGAGGAGGCACCTGGCTCCTGCTTTGGATCGGTGCAGTGCGCTGGCTGTGGCGGCCATTTGGGGGATGAACCAATGGAAGGAAGACCTTTCTCTCTCTCTCTCTCTCTCTCTCTCTCTCACTGTCTAACTCTGCCTGTCAAAAGAAAAAAAAATATATATATATATTATATATATATATATATTATATATATATATATACATGGGATGTGAAGCATGATTTCTCTCTCCACATTTGGGATTGTTGGAGGTTACATGTCTATTTATCCAAATCTTCCTTTCCTGTTCCTCCAGAAGGAAAGGTGAGAGATAAAGTGATTGGTCAGGGCTCAATAGGTTAACCCCCTTTTCCTTGTAGGTGTGATCAGGAGTCACACTTCCTGAGCTCAGTCACAGATGATGCTCTGCTATTTGTTGTCATTCTGCAGTGTGATGCTACGCCAAGACCGCTCAGCCCCTAACCACTTCTGTGGTTGAACCAGTACCTGGTTCATCTTGCAATGCTTTCGAGACACATTAGCAGGAAGCTGGGTTGGAAGCAGAGTAGCCACAACACACTCTGATAGGGGATGCCAGTGTTGCAGGCAATAGTTTAACTTGTTCCACCACAATGCCAGCCCCACCACCACCTCTGTACTTACTCCTTTCCTGTCCATGTTACCACAGGTCATGGTGACTTTTTTTGTTTAATTTCCCCAAACAGTTCATTTGGTTTACCTGAGTGGACTTGGAAGACTTTTCAGGCTATAGTAATAGGAATAATGAAAGCATTTCCAGTCAAGTTTGATCTTTACTGCTGCTTCCCAGAATCTGATTAGCAGGAAGCTGGAGTCAAGAACCAGAGCCAGGTATATAACCTAGGTATTCAAATGTGGAATGAAGGGATTTTAACTGGCATTTTAAACACTAGACAAAATGCCTGCCTCCATATCATAGATTTTAGTGCTGAAAGTCAATGTGCAAAATCTAAGAAGTAGAAGGATCAGATGTTCTGTACTCCCAAATTGGTCATCTCACTTTTTTTTAATAGTAGTTATCTTGCCTTGTGAAATGGAACTTGCCTTGTGAAATGACTGAATGAGTATTATGGATTATGGATTTTTCTACCCTTATAGATTTACTTTTTGAGAGCAGGGACCAGTCTTACTGAACTTTACATCAACTTTCTCTTCAACCCAAATACTTACAGCTCAGAGCATTGCTCGTTCCTCTGATAGTTAAGTGTTCATTTGAACCAGGGGAAGAGGGTGTGGAGGAGAGGATAGAACAGAAAACATGAATAGATGCCTTTTAGGAATGAGCACACATTATTTTTATATTAGCTCTTACTAATTTCATCCTACTTTATATGACAGTGTTTCTCATATTCAAGTATTATATAAACCCCTTTGAGGAACTTAGAAAAAAAGTTCTCACCCCTCCATAATGCTGATTTCAGTGCTTTTTATTAGAATGTTACTTAGATATATACAAATTAAACCAACACTAAATCCTATGCTTATAACTTAAAACTAAATGGCAAGTTAAATACAACCAAATATTCCAAAGCCAACAAATTTAAATGAATGTTGTGGATTAAAACTGAAATAATGATGTGCTTTGCAGAAAATAAATTACTCCTCTCTACATGGAATATGTTATTGATGATAAATGACACTTTACACTCGTCTGATGCCTGTAGCTCACTGCAAGTTCCATGACTAATGGACTACTTTCAAGAACATAAGCATATTTCTGCATCTTTCAACTAAACTATATGCCAACCAAGAGTTGGTTGTATTCATCTATCTACCCTCCAGTGGATTGTACCAGTTGTACTTTTAATTTAAATATAAATTTAATAGGTTTTTCACAAGCTGATAAATAATTGTGATAAGAAAGAGAAGGGTTGTTTTTTCTATTTCAAAAATCTTGGAAGAGGGCAAAGAAAGATGGTGGCTGAATAAGAACAATTGCCCAAAGAAACATCAATTTGAATAGGTAGTCAAGTTCCAGTCACAAGAACTGTGGATACCAGATAAGAAACCACAATGCCTTGTCCTAATATGATAACCAATGTCACACTGAAGAAAGCAGGCAGGAAAGAAATGCTCACATCACCCCTTCCCAAGTTCTAAGTCACACAGTGTAGAGAGAAATGCCTCCTACCTGGATTCCAGTCTCAGACCCACTGTGATAAAAGTCAAACTAGGACAGGGCCCAGGGCCCTTTGCTCCCAAGTCTGTACTAAAGACTGAGGATTTGGGCCCTCTATATCCAGGTAGCCTCCAGCACATGTCTCCCAACCAACAGTAGAAAACAAATAAAGACTCCAACTACTGCACTATAGAGTAGAAGAAGGGGCTTAGGACCTGGCCTTAGAACTCAGGACTGGCCTGTTACTGTAAGACCAGCACCTGACAAAAGCCCAGTAGCCTCTACCCACCGAAGCAAATATTCACAGCTGGAACATCTGGAACCTGGGCGTTAGAGTACTATGCTCTGGAGTGATGACTCATTTCAGCACATTTTCCTGCCAGCCTCAATGGACCTGGCATGCACCCCCAAGAGTTTGTAGGGCCCAGTGGAATGTAAGACACAGGTGTGACTCCGTCTAATGCAGTCCAGGTAGCCAGAAGGTTGTTTTTATCACTCTCCTACAACTTGGGCAGACAGCAGTCACAAGACTGTCTTGGCCTCTGTATAAAGCTAATAAAGCCCAACAAGGGGCAGAACCTAACAGTATCTGTTTCTAGGCCAGGACTCTAGATGGAGACTCTGAACTTGCCCTGGTATCAGTCAGAGACCTGCATCCTGGTGAGACAGGTTTGCTATGTCATGTATCAATGACGACCATATACATGGGCCTATCTTGTGCCCTCAAGATTGCACAGGGCCTGGCAACTGTGAGGCTGAAATGTCACCTACATAGTATCAGCTTAGGCATCTGAGAGGTTGCCTCTGACACCCCTCTTTCCTACCTTGAGCAGACAGCAAGGGACTCAGTGCCAGGCTCAAAAAACCCAATAACGAGTGGATCCTAACAATCTCTGTTCCCAAGCTGTTGCCTGTAGTCAGAGCCTCTGGACGTGAATCAGTGCTGAGTAGAGTTCCATGCCCCAGCTGATCAGTCTTGTATTCCAGTCAACATCACCAGTGGCTGGTAGGAACAGCATCAGGCAGTGAATCTACCTCAGCAGGTCAGAGCAAGGTGGGCTTCGGCCCCACTCTCAGGCTATGCTGGTCTTGGTGGGCTGTGGGCGTGACTCCGCATCATGGCATTCGTGGCCACAGAACTAGACAACTGGACCTACCTCAGTCCAAGGAAGGAGGATGGACTACTCATTTTAGGCACTTTTCCAATTCATTCTGAACAACATACCAACTGCAAATTTGAGACAAATCTGAGCCTGGTAAGTATTTGGAGACAGAAACAGTGAAAATACACCAATAATGGACTTGGAGCAACCCTCAACTCAGGTGCCTCAGAGTCCTGAAATGAGCAAAGTGTCCACAAGCTCAGACAGAGCAGACTGCTTAGCATTTCTGGAAAGGAGAGCAACAAAGGAAGCCAGAATACTATACTGTTCCTTCAACTCACAGACAACATTGTGCACAGGCAAGCCTTGAGGACTTCCAGGGAAACATGTTTCACTTAATACCAAAAATAAAGTTCCAGAAACCAAACATTTAGGACTTGAAATCTTCAAATACTTGGATGAAGTTTTCAAAAGTAGCTTTTTGAAGGAAACTCAACAAACCTCAAGAGAACACAGAGAAATTATGTACACTCTAACAGAAAGACTTGACAAATGGATGGAGGCAGTTAAAGAAAAACAAACAAATCTTTGAACTAAAAAGTACACTAAGTGAAATTAAAAATATGGCAGAAAGCATTAAGAGCAAAATAGATAAAACAGAAGAATCAGTGGAGTTTGAAGATAGACTCTTTGAAATACACAATTTGAGGACAAAAAAAAGATAAAAAATAATGATGAGGGATGAGGAAAACTTACAGGAACTTTGAGACAGTATGAGAAGAGCAAATATCTGAATTATTGTGGTTTAAGTAGGCCTTGAGAATGCCAACAGGCAGAAAATATACTCAAAGAGATAATAACAGAAAAATTTTCAAATGTACAGAAAGCTACAACTCTCTAGGTATGTGAAACTCAAAGGTCATCAGTAAGATTCAACTCAACCATGTCTACCCCAAGACATTTATTCTCAGACTCCCCAGAGTTAAAGACAAAGGATTCTCAAATCTGCAAGAAAAAAGAAAGAACACAAAAAGGAGCCCTGGTTCTCTTGGCTGCAGAATTCTCAGCAGAAACCTTACAGGTCAGGATGCAATGGGTTGAGACTTTCAAAGTATTGAAGGGAAAAATTGCCAGTACTGTATCCAGCAAAGCTATCCTTCAGATATGAGGGAAAGATAAATATATACCCAGATCAAAAAAAAAATACAGAATTTATTACAACTAGACTGTGTTACAAGAAATTCTAAAGGGAGTTCCTCAACCTGAAATAAAAAACACTAATGAGTAAATCAGAAGGTAGGAAAAGCAGTGATAAGAGTAATTATACGGGGATTGGCGCTGTGGTATAGCGGATAAAGCCACTGTCTGCAGTGCTGGCATCCCATATGGGTGCCAGTTCGAGTACCAACTGCTCCACTCCCAATCCAGCTCTCCTCTATGGCTTGGGAAAGCAGTGGAAGATGGCTCAAGTCTTTGGGCCCTGTAGCTACGTGGGAGACCCAGAAGAAGTTCTTGGTTTCTGGCTTTGAATCAGCACAGCTCCAGCCATTGAGGCCATTTGGGGAGTGAACCAACAGATGGAAGACCTCTCTCTTTCTCTCTGCCTCTGTCTCTCTGTAATTCTGTCTTCCAAATAAATAAATAATCTAAAAAAAAAAAAAGGCTAACTATAAGAACCACTCAGAATGCTCCAATATTGGAAATATGGTTTCTAAATGATTTATGTCACTTATATTTATTGAGGATTATAAAGCCAAACAATTAATAATAATAACTAAAAAAGTCGAGACAGGCAATATAGAAAAAGGTAAGATAGGACATCAAAAATTCAAATGTGGGAGAAAAATGGAGTGCAAGCTATTTCTTATCTCATTTCTGTTTCTTTTCTTATTTTTGTGATCAATGTTAAATTACTATCATTTCAGAACATCTGTAATATAATAATCAAAAGTAGTTTTTTCTAAGCCTCATGGTTACCACAAAGCAAAAATCTATATCAGACTTAACAAAAATATTAAGCAATATATCCAAACACACTTCTAGATAAAAATCACTTAACCACAAAAGAAGATTGTAGGGGCTGGCACTGTGGCATAATAGATTAAACCTCTGCCTGCAGCGTCAGCATCCCACATGAACATTAGTTCAAGTTCTGGTTAATCCATTTCCAATGAAGCTCCCTGCTGATGGCCTGGGAAAGCAGTAGAAGATGGTCCAAGTGCTCGGGCCCTGCAGCCCCATGGGAGACCTGGAAGAAGCTTCTGGCTCTTGGCTCTGAATCGGTCCAGCTCTAGCCATTGTGGCCATTTGCAGAGTGAACCAGCAGATGGAAGATCTTGCTATCGTGTGTGTGTGTGTTTGTGTGTGTGTGCCTTTCTCTAACTCCGCCTTTCAAATAAATCATTAAAAAAGTGTTATGAAAAAAAGTGCATGAATTAAAATAAATTTTGCGCCAAAATAAGTTTGTTTTAATTCAATTATTTCCATAAATGGTTTTGAAGCTTCTTTGTATGATCTACACATTGATATCTAGTAGTCTTCTATATAACATATGGAAGCCACCCTCCTGACCTGACCATCTTTCCTGCTTCAGTAAGTGGGAACTCTATCTTCTCAATTATTGAGGCTATAAAACCTATTCCTTTTCTTGTGTATCCCACTCCCACTTCACAAGCAAGCCACCAGTACCTTAATGTATCCAGAATCTAATTACCCTTGTACCAAGATACCATTGTTTCTTTGCAGGATCCCACAGGTAATAGTTCAAGGGATCCTTTGACAATAGAGAATCCAATGTATCATATTCCCTGTGACCCTTTACGTCACTTCCCAAAAATTATCTAATCAGTAAGACCATCCTTGACTACTTTATACAGTAGCAATACCTCTACCTGGACCACTCATCACCTCTTGTACTAATTGCCAGATGACATGTACTATTTTACATTCATAAATTTACTAGTTTATTTCTTTTTTTCACTGCAAGTAGATTCCACAATAACTTTTGGTGTATGAGCTCCAGGCTTTCATCCATTAGAGGTTTTCAAATAATTCATGTAAATTTTATATTGTGAAAAAATTATGCAAGAATTTCAAAGGTTTTTACTCTAAAATAAATCTTTTCATTACATTTTCCACAAATTTTTGAAGTATACTCATATATATGTGTATACACAATAATATATATTTCAGTAAGCATAGGGTTATGTTATACATCCTGCTTTTTATCATTCTTCCTTCATTAAATAGCATTTAACACATTTTTCAATAATGGTATTCTTGTAAAGTATGTTTTTTATTTCTGCATAGTATTCCATCATGTTGATATTACCATAATTTATTTAAGTCTTTATTTTAACTTTTTTGTTTGCTTAACTTTTATGTGTAGAAAGCACTACTGTGACTAAATATTTGTGCACATCTCTGTGCACAGTACTCATGTATTTCTTTGGGGTATATCTTAAAAAGTAAACTTGTGTCAAAACATATGGAAACTGCCATTGTGGTGCAATGGGTTAAGCTATCCCTGGTGAGGCTGGTATTCCATATAGGAGCATGGGTTCAAGTCCCAGTTGCTCTGGTTCCATCCAGCTTCCTGTTAATGTACCCAGGAAGGCAGCAGATGATGGCGCAGGCGCTCAGGCCCCTGCAACCCACATGGGAGACCAGGATGGAGTTACCAGCCCCTGGCTTCAGCCTGGCCCAGCCTTGACTGATGCAGGCATTTGAAAAGTAAAGCAACAGATGGAGGGCCTCTTTCTCCGTCATCCTCTTCTTGTTGCTCTGCCTTTCAAATAAATAAGTAAATCTTTAAAGATGTATATGAGAAATTATAGGCTTTGTTACCAACTGTCAAATTGCCATTCAAGAAGTCAGTTTCATTTATATCTCTTCCAGCCATGTCCTATGACCTTTTTAAACATTTAACATTAATGTGTATTCACACTGGCATTCGTGACTACTGTGGGACATCAGCATGTACCTCACCAAAATTTGGAGAATTGTTGAGCTGAATGCAATTAAGAAGAAGAGGGCCCAGTGCTGTGACATCACAGGTAAAGCCACTGTCTGCAATACCAGCATCCCATATGCTCCACTTCCAGTGCAGCTCCCTGCTCATGTGCCTGGGAAAACAGTGGAAAATGACCCAAGTGCTTGGGACCCTGCACCCACGTGGGAGACCTGGAAGAAACTCCTGGCTTCTGGCTTCATCCCAGTCCAGCCCCAGCTGTCATGGCCATTTGGGGAGTGAACCAGCAGATGGAATACCTCCCTCTCTCTGTGTTTCTTCCCCTCTCTCTGTTTCTTTCTCTCTCTCCCTCTCTCTCTCTCTCTCTGTAACTCTGCCTTTCAAATAAATAAAATAAATCTTTAAAAAAGAAGTAGAAGAAACAAATACAGAAAGCTCTCTGAACTTCCTCTATTTTCCCAAAAGCAAAACCTAGATTTTTTTTTTAAAGATTTATTTATTTATTCGACAGGCAGAGTCATAGAAAGGCAGATGCAGAGAGAGAGAGACAGAGACAGAGACACAGGGAGAGAGAGGTCCTCCATCCACCAGCCCACTCCCCAAATGGCTGCAATGGCCGGAGTTGCACCGATCCAAAGCCAGGAGCCAGGAGTTTTCTCCAGGTCTCCCAGGTAGGCCGAAGCCCCTGGGCCATTCTCCACTGCCTTCCCAGGCCACAGCAGAGAGCTGGACCAGGAGTGGAGCAGATGGAATGTGAACCAGCACCCACATGCAGGCACTGAAGGCAGCGATGCACCCACCATGCCACAGCGCCAGCCCCAAAACATAGATTTTTAAAGACAAAAGATATCCTGGCCTTCTATCAGGGAGAGCAAAGGTTAACCACTGAAGACAGCTCTGGATCCTTATCAAACCTGGAGAGGGAGCCTGCTTTACTAATTACCATTTATCTGCCATTATTTGCCTTCCCTTAAATTGCTGCTGCAGCTGGGAGCTCAAAGTCCTTTTCCTTTGTCCTGTTACATCTCTTAAAAGGTAACTGTTCTTTCTTATAGGTATTTTTTATTTTTTAAAAGATGTATTGATTTATTTTATCATGCCATATAAGCTGGAATTCAAATTCACCTCTTTGAGAACTACTCATTCACTGGGTATCTCCCACATAAATATGAAATTTATGAATTTGTAAACTTCCTTTTGCTTTCCCCTTGTTAATCTCTCTTTTGGTCCAGAGGTCCATTCTAACTAAGAACCAATGCATGTTGAATAAAAAATTATTCTTCCTCTACAATACATATACAAAAGAATGTAATTCTTTCTGACATTTTACATTATAGGAGATACAGGAAAACATCAGTGTTAAAAGGCAGTCCTAAAGAGACTAATAAGGGGGCCAGTGCTGTGGTGCAGCAGGTTAATACCCTGGCCTGAAGCGCCGACATCCCATATGGGTGCTGGTTTGAGACCTGGTTGCTCTGCTTCCGATCCAGCTCTCTGCTGTGGCTGGGAGACCCGGAAGAAGCTGGGGAGTGAACCAACGGATGGAAGACCTCTCTCTCTGCCTCTCCTCTCTTCGTGTAACTCTGACTTTCAAATAAATAAATATTAAAAAAAGAGAGCCAGCGCCAAGGCTCACTAGGCTAATCCTCCACCTGCAGTGCCAGCACTCCAGGTTCTAGTCCCAGTTGGGGTGCCAGATTCTGTCCCGGTTGCTCCTCTTCCAGTCCAGCTCTCTGCTGTGTCCCAAGAGGGCAGTGGAGGATGGCCCAAGTGCTTGGGCCCTGCACTCCATGGGAGACCAGGATAAGCACCTGGCTCCTGGCTTCGGATCAGCGCAGTGTGCTGGCCGTAGCAGCCATTTAGAGGGTGAACCAACAGAAGGAAGACCTTTCTCTGTCTCTCTCTCTCACTGTCTCTCTCTGCCTGTCCAAAAGAGAGAGAGACAGAGAGACAGAAAGACAGAGAGAGAGACCAGTAAGAATTTAACCCTTCTCCGAAGAGGAAAGTCTTCCTGTTTCAGTCTTACTCTGGAAGTCTGTGAACATCAGTTACACATGATGGAATCTCCTTTTTAATTATTTCCTGTAGACCAATCCTGTTTTCCAAAATACAGGTATACATCAAAAAGCACATGGGAAAATGGAACTAAAAATGAGTTTATTTTGGTACAAAAATTTTGAAATCTGTGCAGATTTTTCACAATACAAAATTTCCATGAACTTTTTGAAGACCTCTTGTATTTTCTCATAACACTCACTAGGGTGTGCATGTTTTCTATAAGCAAAATAAAATTTTGTTTTTATTTTTATAATAAATTAAAAAGTAATGCCTACTATATTTTGGAAGGTCACTTTTTAAAGAAAAAATACCTGCCAATCACCTGCAGATCCCATGTTGTGTGTTTCAGGTTGCATTGTGGCCTAGTCCATTTGTGCTGCTGTGATACAAAATACCACAGATTGGCTAGTTTATAGAGAACAGAAATCTATTATTTCTCATAGTTCTGGGATCTGGGAAATCCAAGATCAAGTTGCCAGCTTTTGGTCTGGTGTGGGCCTTCTTGCTGAGTCCTCACACTGCAGAAGGTAGAAAAGGGAATGCAAGCTAAATGCTGCATGAAATTTACTTTGTTGAACTTTAATCTCAGTAAATGAGGAAACAGCCCTCATGGGCTAATCGCCTATAGGTCTGACCCTTAACATTGACAACTTCTGAATTTTGGAGGGGTTAAGTTTCAATATGAATTTTGGAGAGGCTAAAAAACTCACAGCACATAAACCCCAAAGAGCAGTATGACTTGTGTTGTCATGGAATAATAAGGATGAAGGTAGATTTAATAAATGAGTTGCTTTCTTGCAAATAACATTGAACAAATAAAAGTTTAGTCAATTTAATACAAAAAATTTATAAAGTATTTGTTCTTGAATGCAAGCCAGTTAAATGCACAAATATTCACCTGTGTTTTGATAACATCAAGGTTTTGTCTATGAGCCCAGTGACTTGATTGCCTGTTTATTACATTGATAACTGTTTCTTACATAATCCATACTCTTACTGCTATTTCTATAAAATATAGAGAGGGGACCAGCATTGTGCTGAAGTGGGTTAAGCCTTTGCTTGTGACTACAGCATCATGTATCGGAAGGCTAGTTGGATTCCTGGCTTCTCTGTTTCTAATCCAACTTCTTGCTAGAGTGTATAGAAAAGTAGCTGAAGATGTCTCAAATACTTAGGGCCCTGCCATCCATGTGGGTGACCAGGAAGGACTTCTTGGCTCCTGGCTCCAACTTGGCCCAGACCTGGTTGTTGGGGTCATTTGAGGAATAAACCAACAGTTGGATCTCTCTTTCTTTCCCCTCTCCCTCCTTCCCTCTCTCTCCTTCTCTCTGTCATTCCGCCTTTTAAAGAAATACCTCTTCAAAAAAAATTTTTTTAAAAGAGAGAATTTTACAACCATTACAAAACAATGATTTTTTTCTCCGGATTTTTGCAATTTTTTGGTCAATATTTTATATGTCTCTTACTTACATATAGTATAACAATTTAGCCATTCTATTTCTTTAAGGGATCCAACAGACTTTTAAAAATTTTAGAAGACAACCCAAAGGAATTTAATTTGACAAATAAAAAAGCCATCTGCGCATTAATGTTTATTGCAGCTCAATTCACAATAGCTAAGACCTGGAACCAACCCAAATGCCCATCAACAGTAGACTGGATAAAGAAATTATGGGACATGTACTCCATAGAATACTATACAGCAGTAAGAAACAACGAAACCCAGTCATTTGCAACAAGATGGAGCAATCTGGAAAACATCATGCTGAGTGAATTAAGCCAGTCCCAAAGAGAAAAATATCATTTGTTTTCCCTGATCGATGACAACTGAGCGCCAAAGAGGAAACCTGTTAAGTGAAATGGACACTATAAGCAACAATGAACTGATCAGCTCCTGTCCTGACTTTAGATGTACAATGTAATACTTTATCCTTTTTAGTATTTGTTGTTGTTGTTTTTGTTCTAGTACTATTGGTTGAACTCAGTAATTAACACACAATTATTCTCAGGTGTTTAAATTTTAACTGAAAAGTGATCCCTGTTAAATCTAAGAGTGGAAAAAGAGAGGGAGGAGATGAACAATTTGGAACATGCTCAATCGGACTGGCCGCAAATGGTGGAGTTAGAAATGTGCAGGGGATTCCAACACAATTCCATCAAGATGGCATGTACCAATGCCATCGCACTAGTCCAAGTGATCAATTTCAGCTCACAATTGATAGGTCTGATAGGTCTAAGAGTCAAAGGGATCACACAAACAAGACAAGTATCTGCTAATACTAACTGATAGAATCAAAAAGGGAGAGAAAGATCCAACATGGGAAGTGGGATACAGAAGACTCATAGGATGGCAGATGTCCTAAACAACACTCCGGCCTCAGAATCAGCCCTCAAGGCATTCAGATCTGGCTGAAGAGCCCATGGGAGTATAGCAGGCATGGAAAGCCAAGATATCATGGAAAAAAAAAAAAAAGACCTAAATGAATGATCTCTGTGAGTGAGATCCCAGTGGAAAGAACGGGGCCATCAAAGAAGGAGGTACCCTTCTCCGAAGGGAGGAGAGAACCTTCACTTTGACTATGACCCTATCGGAATAAGACCAAAGTCAGCGAACTCTAAAGGCTTCCATAGCCCTGGCAACTCATGACTAGAGCCTAGGGAGATTACTGACGCCATGAACAGGAGTGTCAAATTGTTAAGTCAGCAACAGGAGTCACTGTGTACTTACACCCCATGCGGGATCTGTCCCTAATGTGTCGTCTAAAGCCAAGTGATGCTATGACTGGTACTGAAACAGTATTTTTATACTTTGCGTTTCTGTGTGGGCGCAGACTGATGAGGTCTTTGCTAATTATATACTGAAGTGATCTTCTGTATATAAAGAGAATTGGAAATGGAAAAAAAAAAAAACAACCTGGTGTTAAAATGGAAATGGCATAGAAAATTAATTATTTTGAAAAAAAAAATTATGTAGGATCTCTGTCTTTAATGTGCTGTACATTGCTATTTAATGCTATAATTAGTAATCCAATGGTAGTTTTTTCACTTGATGTTGCTATATGGGCAAAATGTTGAAATCTTTACCTAATATATACTAAATTGATCTTCTGTATACAAAGAGAATTGAAAATGAATCTTTACATGAATGGAAGGGGAAAGGGAGCGGGGGGGGGGAGGGTTGCGGGTGGGAGGGAGGTTGTGGGAGGGAGGAAGCCATTGTAACCCATAAGCTATACTTTGGAAATTTATATTCATTAAATAAAAGTTAAAAAAAAATTTTAGAAGACATAAAATTTGTAAATATTTTTGGGATTCTATATGATGCTTTGATACATGCACACATTATATACTGTCCAATCAGGGTAAATATATCTATCTTCTCAAACACTTAACATTTCATTATGGTGAAAGCTTTCAAAATCCTATCTCCTAGTTATTTATTTATTTTTTTAAGACAAATACATAAAGAGAGTTTACATTACCATTAGGGTGGTACAAAACATTAAGCTGCTGCTAGAGACTTGAATGGAGTTCCAGAATCTCTGGTTTTGGCCTGCTTCAGCCCCAGCTGTAATGGGTATTTACTAGTAATCCAGTGGATGGGAGACCACTTTCTCTCTCTCTCTCTTCCTCTCTCCACTGTAGTGTTTTTCAGATAAATAAACATTTAAAAATAAACATTTAAAAATTTTTAGAAAATCATTACTAGTACAGTAAACTTCTATTTTACTGTACTATTAAACCCTCGAACGTCTTACTCCTATTTAACTATAACAGTATATGTTAACAACCTTTGCTCATTCCTTCCTCTCCCTTGCTTCCTCAGCCTCTGGTAATAACCACCATGTTTGTTTTCTATGAGATCACCTTTGTTTTTGGACTCCAGATATGAGTGAGAGCATGCCATACTTGACTTTCTCTACTTCGTTTATTTTACTCTACATAATGGTCTCCAGTTCCAACCATATGGTTGCATGACAAGATTTCAGCTTTTATGGCTGAGTAGTGTTTGATTGTGCATACTTATTATATTTCCTTTATCTTATCTATTCTTTAGTAGATAGACCACTTTGTTTGCATTTCTTGACTACTGTGAATAGTACTGCCATAAACAGGGGATTGCACATGTCTCTTCAGCAGACAGGTTTCACTGCCATTGGTCATATACTCACTAGTGGGATTGCTATACCATATCATAGTTTTATTTCTATATTTTTGTGGAACCTCCATAGTGTTTTCCACCATGGCTATACTAATTTACAGTCCCACAAATAGTGTGCAAGGGTTCCATTTTCTTCACATTCTTGCCAGCATTTTCTATTTTCTGTGTTTTTTTTTTTAATAGTAGCCAATCTAAGTGGAGTGAGGTAACATCTCATTGTGATTTTAATTTGTATTTCCATAGTGATTAGTAATGTTGAGCATTTTTTCATGTACCTGTTCATATTGGTATTTATATTTCTTTTGAGAAATGTCTGTTTGGATCTGCCCATTTTTGTTTTTGATTTTTTAAAAGATTTATTTATTTCTTTGTTGATGTGGTATATAATGCTTATTATCTGTATAGGCTGAATGATACTTTCAAGGTGTTTTTGGATTTGGTTTACTAGTTTTTTTGAGAATTTTTATATCCATGGTAATCAGAAATATTGGTCTGTATAGTTTTTTTTGTTTTTTGTTTTTTGCTATATCCTTGTTTGATTTTGAAATCAAAGTAATACTGGTTGATGGACATCTGGGTTGATTCCATACCTTAGCTGTTGTGAATTGAGCTGCAATAAACACGAGGGTACAGATAACTCTCTCATAAGCTGATTTCATTTCCTTTGGGTAAATTCCCAGGTGTGGGATGGCTGGGTCATATGAAAGAATTATTTTCAGATTTCTGAGGTATCTGTCTTCCACAATGGCTATAGTTTACATTCCCACCAACAGTGGATTAGGGTACCTTTTTCCCCACATCCTCACCAGCATTTCTTGTTTTTTTGATTTCTATATGACAACCATTCTAACTGGGGTAAGGTGAAACCTCATTGTGGTTTTGATTTGCATTTCCCTGATGGCTAGTGATCCTGAGCATTTTTTCATGTGTCTGTTGGCTATTTGAATTTCCTCTTTTGAAAAGTACCTTTCAAGTCCTTTGCCCATTTATTTAACTAGATTGTTTGTGTGGTTGTTGTTGAGTTTCTTGTGCTCTTTAAATCCATTTATTGATTTCTGGAGTTTCTATTCTGTTTCATTGGTCTACATGCCTATTTTTTGGCCAGTTCCAGGTAGTTTTGATTATAACTTCTCTGTAATATATCTTGAAATCTGGTATTGTGAAGCCTCCAGTTTTGTTTTCATTGTAAAATATTGTTTTAGCTAATTGGGGTCTCTTGAGCTTCAATATTAAACAAAGTTGATACAGGATTGACCCAGCTAACCACAAAAAGAGGAAGGAGACCCAGATGAAAAAATCAGGATGAAAAAGGAAATGTACCAATACATACCACAGAAATAAAAATGATCATCAGGAATTACTACAAAGAACTGTATGCCAACAAATTGAAAAATTTAGAAGAAACAGATAGAATCTTGAACACACACAATCTACCAAAATTGAGTCATTAAGAGAGAAAACCTAAACAGACCAATAACCAAGACGGAGACTGAAACAGTAAAAGCATCCTCCCAATAAAGAAAAGCCCAGGACTGGATCTTTTCGGGTCATGTCTATAAGGGGTTCTATTTGCCTCATGTATTTGTACATTCCTTTCTTTTTCCAAATTAGGGGGAAATAATCTGGGGCATCTGTAATTATTTCACGGACTAGGCCTTCTAGCCTATTATCTCTTTCCACACCTTCAGGAACCCCTGAGTCTTATATGTTGGGTTGTTTGATAGTATCCCATAAATCTCCGACACTCTATTTAATTTTTCTAACGTCCTCTTCTTTTGTTTTTTGGTCTTACTGAGAAATATCCAAAGTTTTGTCTTCTAGCTCAGATATGCTTTCATCTGCCTTCCCAAGACTGTTAAGGCTTTCCACTGTATTTTTTGTTTGACATATTGAAATTCTTCATTTCTATTATTTCATTTTGATTTCTATTCAAAATCTCAAGTTCATTGGAAAATTTTTCATTCATGTTGTGTATGGATTTGACTTATACATCTGCTTCTCATTGCTTCTGAGTAATGCTGTGAAAAATGTCCTGAATTCTGGGCTGGCACCGTGGCTCACTAGGCTAATCCTCCACCTTGCGGTGCCGGCACACCGGGTTCTAGTCCTGGTTGGGGCACTGGATTCTGTCCCGGTTGCCCCTCTTCCAGGCCAGCTCTCTGCTGTGGCCCTGGAGTGACCAGAATAAGCACCTGGCTCCTGCCTTCGGATCAGCACGGTGCGCCGGCTGCAGCGCGCCAGCCGCGGCGGCCATTGGAGGGTGAACCAACGGCAAAGGAAGACCTTTCTCTCTGTCTCTCTCTCTCACTGTCCACTCTGCCTGTCAAAAATATGAAAAATAATAATAAAAATGTTCTGAATTCTGTTTCAGGCATTTCATCAATCTCTTCATCTTCACATTCTAATATTGGAGAGTTGTTGTATTCCTTTGAGGGGGTTTTGTTGTCTTCCTTAATCTTGTTTCTTGAATTTTTGCATTTAGTTTTAAGCATTGGTGGAGACACTTGGTTTTTTCCTCTGATGGCTTTTATCTTTGAACTATGCCTCTGTGGCTTCGTGAAGCATCTTCTCTTTCAGTGAATACCCAGAGGCATGTGCTGGGTATGGCCAGGAGGCTCTGGTCCATGCTCGAGTGGGGTAAGTATTTAGGGTGACATCCAAGTTTGGCACGATAGATCTCCTCTATTGCCAGCAGTGGGGAGGGTATGATCAGCTCTGGTATTGTAATCACTCCCTCACCTCCTCTCTTTCAAGGAGGTCAATGCCTGGGTGTTAGCCCATAATGGAGCCAACACTCATCTGCGCTGCAGTTTGAACCTCACAAAAGACCTGTGCAGTCCTCAGTGCAAGCACAGATTCCACTGTAATGACCCACTCCAGGCAATCCAGGAACTCTGAGCATGTGGAGCTGAACACAGTGATTGCATAGAGACACAGTTACACGCTGCCCCCTCTCATGCAGTCAGAGTTCCTACAGTCTCAGCACACAGTGCTCCCACAGTCACAGGATGTAGAGGATCCACTCCGCCTCACTAGCCTGTCCTGTCCATGGAGATGCTGAGATGTTCCCAGAGCTAGTTGCCTGTGGGTGCTCCACCTGGGTGGTTTGAGCCCTAGAGCCTGTGATATGTTGAGAGGCTGGGGGCACCTCACAGTCTTATGTGGGTGCCCAGCACCTTGTCAATCCTCCCACACTCCAAGTCAGTGCGGGAAACACAGATTTTTCCCTTTGTTAAAATCCCTGGATCGTGCACATGCACAGGAACTGCTGGCTGCAGCCCCTACTTATTTCACAATGGTGCCTTCTCCCTGCTGGTTGCTAGGCATACACAAGAGTCTCTGAAGCCGGCAGTGATGTCAGAATGGCTGCTTCTCCCTGCCCAGTGCTGAGTGCATGCACCCCAGCTGCTGCTGCCACTGCTACCGTTGCCAAGATGGAGTTCTGTCTCCACCAGTTGCTGGGCATCTGCACGAGAGCCACAACTGCCACTTACGTCCAAAATGGCACTTGCATTCTCTCAGCTGGTCGCCAGGAACCACTGCAGGGGGAATGGGTAGAGGGAAATGTGTCCCCTTTTTTCTCTGGGTTAGAGGCATCTTCTCCTCCTCAGGTCTCCAGGCCAGAATCAAACACTGTGTAGTCCACCAGGCTCTCCTTCCAGGGACTGCAGTCTGACCTCATCTTGCCCTCCAAGCTGCTGCTCTTGCTGGCTCTTGGCCACTGCACTGGGGTCATGTGCTAGTTGTTACACATCTGACCCTCCACATAGATCCAAATCATCTCCACCAGTTTTTTCTCCAACTCTCCCTCAAGAATGTACTTTCTCCTCTTTTCTTTTTCACTATTCTCCCCTAGCCAAGAGGAGCACACCCCTTCCCTATAGTGCCATCTTGGAAATCCCTCCAGTATTAATCTGGTTACACTAATTCCATCTGATCCAGTGGTTTTCCAATCTGGTTAACTGGCTAGAAGACTACAGAAACAACAGAATAGCCAAATCATGACCAGATTCAGGAAAAACAGCATTCACACACCCTTCATTTAATAAAATGTAAGCAGCCTAAGAATGGGATATGCTGAAGTTCCTCCAAAGTTAAACTTAAAAAAAAAAAAATTATTGTAGAGACAGCAAGACAGAGAACATTCACATCTGTTTCACTCCCCAAATGCCTGCAACAAGCAGGTTTGGGCCAGGGCTGAAGCTTGGAGCTGGGAACTCAATTCAGGTCTCCACATTGAGTAACACAAACCGAATTACTCAAACTACCACTGGCTGCCTCCCGAAGTCTTCCTCTGGGAGGATGCTGAAGTCAAGAGCTGGAGGGAGGCACTGAATCCGGCATTCCTGCATGGGATGAAGGCATCTAGCTGCTATCCTGTTTGAGGTGATATTTTTAAACCAGTATCTGATCTCAAAGTTAAATTTCTCATCTATAGCTTATGAAAGAAAAATGAATGTTTTTTGGAATAAGCAAGAATGATGTAAACTAGACAGGAAGTCCCTGTAGCCGTTGATTTCTCCACAATGTAGCAGTGGGTTCGTTTCTGAGAAGAGCAGCGTGGTGGGGGCAAGAGGCGCGGAGTCAACACACAGACCCCGGGAGTCCGGTGAGAGCAGGCTTGAGGCGAGCAGCCTGCAGACTCGTTTATTACAGTTGATACAACACTTATATAGCCAAGACCAGCCAATCTGGTCAAGGGGCGGTCTATACCCCAACCAATCACAGCCTGTTGCCAGGCAGTTTCCACAGCCATCCAATCACAGCCTGTCGCCAGGCAGTTTCAAAGCCATTCCTGACTAACTGACGCTCACTTGCCAGTGGCCACCTTGGCATGGCCTTCTCATTCCACTACATTTCCCCCTTTTCGTTTATTTTTGAGCAACGGGAGGCATGATTCTTGGCCATACCATTGTTGACCCCGTTTCCATGTGGTCTCCGTACGCAGCTGTGCCTGTCTTAGGTTGTCCCCCAGGGGATCTTACCCGTCGTTGACTAACCAGTGCTCAAATCGAGAGACCACAGGATTGCTTGCTCAGATAGGGGTAGGAATGAGGAATAACGGTTATCAGGAATGGCATGACCGCACACAGGCTGTGGGCCATTGGAGTAGCTGACCAGAGCTAGTGGGGTACACAACAGTAACAGATATGGCTTTGGGCAGTTTCTCAGGGTAGGATGATAGGGCAGGAGCGTCTGCTAACAAGGTGGAGTCTTGGTCTTGTTCAGCTGGTTCTGGTTGGCTGTCAGTTGCAGGCTTGATGTTTCTGGCTGGTACCCAAATAGGCTGTTCCGCATTCTCTGGAAAGACACAAGCATATCCTCGACCCTTGGTTAATAGAAGCCTTTTTACAGGCGTTGGAATCCAGGGCCTGAATTTTGCGTACACTGCGACATTAGCAGCAAACATACTGATGGCATGGGATCTAGCGGCTGCCCTGAGATATTGTGGTACCCAAGGACTGCCACAAATGTGGGGATCCTCACTGGGTGTGGATGGGATGACATTGCATGAGTTATTGTGTAGAGGTCCTCTTAGTTCATCCCACGGGTATGTGGGGGGTGGCTGACGAGGCATTGCTACCTTGTTTGCTACGTTGTTTTTTTCACTGTCAGAGTTCTCTCTCCCGAAGTCAGCAACCATTGTCTGTGAGACAGGGACCTGGAGTGTCAGGCTCCTATCACTCACAGATTCACTATCTTTGATAATCTGCACAGGATTCTGAGAGGGGGGTATCTTTCCCATGTCTGAGCGCTTAAGAGCGGCACGGTACGCCAACTCTAGCCAGAGGAAAGACACATATAGCACTGCTACCGTAACAAAGCAAATTCCTAGCACCTCAACTGTGGATGGCATTTTGTGGGAGGTTTCCCTATGCTAGACAAACAGACAGTGGTGTATCAGATCGTACGTATGTCCTGTGCTTAGTGGGGGACTTCCTTGATTCGTTAGGTCAAGGCCGTATGCCCACACGGTGTCTCCGGAGCGTCACCTCTCTCGAGTGAGGGAAGATGACTTGGTTCCGAATTCTGGGATGATCAGTCCCTTATGTGAATTCGCCGGGCGAACCGAAAGTAAAAGGAGGAGCCGAGAAGCGACGTACGCTTCAGGGCGGTGTGTGCTAACCTGGGGTCACTTAGACCGAGGACAAGGACAAGGAAAGGGGCGTAGGAGGGGGTTCTGTGCTCACCCTCACAGAACCGAACAGCACACCAAACACCAAGGGGCCTACTTGCCGAAATCCAGGGGGGACCTCGCCGAGTCCGACACACTGTCTCTTTCTCAGTCACGTTGGCGCGCCAGATGTAGCCGTTGAATTCTCCACAATGTAGCAGTGGGTTCGTTTCTGAGAAGAGCAGCGTGGTGGGGGCAAGAGGCGCGGAGTCAACACACAGACCCCGGGAGTCCGGTGAGAGCAGGCTTGAGGCGAGCAGCCTGCAGACTCGTTTATTACAGTTGATACAACACTTATATAGCCAAGACCAGCCAATCTGGTCAAGGGGCGGTCTATACCCCAACCAATCACAGCCTGTTGCCAGGCAGTTTCCAGAGCCATCCAATCACAGCCTGTTGCTAGGCAGTTTCAAAGCCATTCCTGACTAACTGACGCTCGCTTGCCAGTGGCCACCTTGGCATGGCCTTCTCATTCCACTACAAGTCCCCATTTCTATTTCAGCAGAAGAAACTCAGAGACTATGCAATCAGCCCAATGTGCAGGCATACTTTGAAAGTAGTTGGAGGTGGAACCTGAAGTCAGGTTTCTAATACCTGCCAGAGAAAGGAGAAAAGAGAGGAAAGTATGGGTGGACAGATCTGCTAACACCGATGACCACTTTTACCAACAGTTTGGACCCCAGTTGGATGGACTTTGACTTGTTAGGTTTCCCTAGCTTACTGCACCTTGGAATATGAGAGGAAAGCCAGCTTGTAGCTTTGTACACTGTGACCATCCAAGACACCCGATCTGCAGTTTTCCACATTATTCTACAGAACTGAAGCAAGATAAAACAATGTTGCTTGGGATTTGGTCCCTTGCATAGGAGACATCAAAATACTGTATTGGCATCAACTGACTATAAAAGCGTAGGACAGCTGTTGGCATAAACGCCTCTGTCTTCACAAGTTCATTGCCTAAGAGCTGACTGAAGAGAGCAGTTCCTTGAGGTCCAAAGACACAGTAACTGAGGCATGGGCTCTACAGGCAGACGGACTTGTTCTTCTGTCCTGGCTCTCATGACCTGACACTGGGCAGGACTGCAATTTCTTTGATTCTTGGTGTCTTACCCAGGAATGATGAGTACCTCAGACTTGTCACAAAACTTAAACATGATACAGTCCTGATATCTGGTAACGATTCATCATTGGGTGTTAGTATGCAAATGACTACCTCTCCAGTGACTGAGATTCAGGGTGAGAAGTGAGAGCAAAGAAAACGCAGCAGTGAGCTGCAGGGATCACCCACTGGGGGCTCCTGTCATTCAACTGAAAACAAAAATGACTCCATTTCAAGTAAGTTTAGTAGCTAGGATGCTTTCATAGAATTCTACCAAAATGATGTGACAGGCAGCCTTAGGTGATGCACACTCAGCAGGAGAATCCTCCCCTCCAATCCCGACTTCCTTCAGCTTACTTGCTCTCGAGCCCACAGACTGCCATCCTTCACTGGTCAGTGGGCACTAAGGGATACCAACTGATTGCTTGGCCATTCTGGGGCTGCTGTAGAGCACACTGCTCTTAAAACCTTCAATATCTTGTTTGAAGTTGTGAGAACCCAGGCTATCCTTCTTTACTCTAATTTTCTATGCAGCAGTATTTTTCTTGATGCCAAGCTTCATTACTATAAATATTCTGTTTTTTATCACCACTCTCCCTGAAATCCAGTATCCACAAGTGGAAATGACAATCATTCTACAGAAAAGGTAATATTTAATAAATATATTTTTCTCAGCATATATTCAGAAGTCATTTGAGAATGTTTATTTTGGTACCACTAAATCTCATGACAGTCTGTTAAACTGGATTTTCCATGAAGTGGTTTAAAATCCTATTAATTTTTTTAAACTTAACATTTGTGATCATTATTTGTAAATTTTGTAAAATTTGGCAAACATTTTGTCCCAAGCAATGATCTCAAGAGGGGTGGGAACAGCATTGATCCTGCTCCTATTGCACCCCCAGCCCTAGCCCCTACCCCAATGCCTGGCACAGCTTCTACAAGGCACTCAATAAGCACAACTGTCCCTCAGTATCCGCAGGGGGTTGATTCCAGGAACTCTTTCAGACACCAAAATCTGCAGAAAATTTTGAAAACCCCTTAGAGAAAATGGGGTAATATTTTCAGATAACTTGTACATATTCTCCCACTTACTTTAAATCACCTCTAAATTACTAGTAATACCTAACATGTAAAGCTATGTATGGCATATTGTTTAGGGAATTGTAACAAAATCCATACATACTCAAGACCCAACTTTTTTCCTGCATAATTTTCACTCACAGTTGGTTCAATCTACAGTTGTACAGCCTACGGATATGAAGGTCTGGCCATATTTGTTGACTGATAAACTTTAAGCTGACTCTACAAAGTGAAAATATGCTGCAAAGATCAGAGTTTTTCCATAAGCTATTGTTCTAGTACTAAAAGGGAGATCAGAATTATTAGGTAGCAATCTAAGCCATTTTGGGGAGAAAGCAACAGATCATCCTGGAATTGATACAGACCAGAAGGGGAAAGGCTGAGTGCAGCCCAAAATACACCCAATTGAGACAATTAAAAAAATGCATGCTTTCGTATATGAGACTCAAATCGGTTCTCAAAAATAGGAATTCTGGCTCAGCCATCGTAGATGCTCCCAAAGAAAAAGCAAGAAAGCATTACCAGGGGCCAGTGGTTACACACAACTATACTCCGTGACCTACCAAAAAAGGCACAATGGCAGGAGATCACAAGTCCAAAGCAAACTCCAACATGAATACACAAGTTTGCAAGAACAAAGCTGCAAATGAGTTGACGTTACAGAATGTTTACACACACACAGAGATTACGTAGACATTTTCAGTTACAACTTTAACTGAGGTCTTGTACAGCTCCAGGCCAGCAATTGCAGAAATAACAGATATCAAAGGTAAAGAATTTCAGGTTTCTGAGTCTTTTCCACCACTGGCAATGCTCTTGAAGAAGCAGAGAATTTATGGTGCACCTAAAAAGGGATGAGGGCTGGACTCATGATTATCACAATTAACCCTCATAGCAGACCACAAGGTAGAAACCACTCATCACTATATTAGGTGATGAAACTAAGGCCCCGGGAAGTTAAAGAACTTGTCTACATTCATACATTAATTGAGAAGCAGAACCAGGATCCATGTTTGAGTTGAAAACTCTTTTCCCTAAACCACGCCTCCTCCTTATATACTGAAGATTTAAATGAATATGGCTAAGTAGGTTATCTCTGGAAGACATAATGAAAACTCAACTGCTGAAATCTGTCATAACCCAGGTAAATTATGTCTGGGGTCCTTGAGATGTGAGCAGTATGGTTCAGAGTTGATGGACAAAGGCCATTCTGCGTTATAAAAAGAACACACAAGACCTTAGCGCTCTAAGGCGCACACAGGCTGTCAGCAGAAGCCTGTACAGCATACTCAATGATGTTTCAGTAGGCAACACAGTATCTTTACACAGCTGAAGTGCTGTAATAAGGACTGACTTATTTTGAACAGTCCTAAGAGTGAAGAAGCTACTAGTTACAGAGGTTCTGTACTAGTGGAGAGAGACTTCAGAGAGGCAAGGAAAAAATTATCTAACCTTTCCTGGAAGCACTGGCACACACTGGCACAACTCAGAACTCTTACCTACAATCTCATGTACTAGTTCTCTGATGTTTACTTGGTAAGCTTTGATGGTTACTCTGTGAACTAATCATCACTAACAGTACTACCACAGGAGAATGGATTCCAGGTTCTAAATGATGAAGTTACAAATCAGATTAGCCCTTTTATTGGAAACTACATCCATTTGCATCATTTTTTCCCCTCATCTCAATCTTTTTTCCCCAAGAAAATAGGAGGAATTTGTTAGCACCAAGTTCTCGGATGATGGTCTCTGTGATTTCTAACAATTTTGTTAGTGATAAATGAACATCAGGCACACTACATTAAAGTTTCATAAAACTTCTCTTCCTCCACCAAGGCCAAAACAATGCAAGGTAAGCTTGAAAGTTTGTGGGCATTCTCTTTGAACAAATAACAAAGTCAGTGAAAAGGAACTAATGCTGACATCTTGAATTTCTTTCCCTCTCCCACAGCAGTTTAAGAGTTAGGACATGTCCAAGTCAACTCCTGTGGTGCTGGAAGTCCTTTTAGATTCCACCTGCTGGCTCCACTTATCCAGGGAATGGCTAAAACCAGCTGGAGGTGGGGAGAGTGTCACTGACCAGGACCTAGCAAACAGCGGAGCTGCCACAAATAACCAAAGTCAAACCATGTACCCTAACACATTTATGAACCCAGTACCAGTGGTAGGAATTGTAACAAAAATATATTTCTTGTGTAAAATAGGCCAAATGAGAAATATCTGCTTAATACAAATAAGGGACTGAAAATTAAGCTTTGGGATGAGGGAATCTGCCACTGTGATTGTGTGGTTTCCATGGGGGTTAATTCTGTGTGCTTACAAATCTGTAAACTCACAAGTAAGAGAGTATAGAAAACACATTTTGGTAGAAATCTGGGTGTATCCAAGGTTGCTACAAAAAAAAAAAAAAAAAAAACCCGAAAACAGGAATGATAGAAGTATATTTTCTTTTATATACAAAAATGAAGGCCCAAAATATGGTTTCTTGAAATAGCTATTGACAAGATGTGAAATTTATCCTTTGCTTTGGTTAAAACAGCCTAGGAACCAGCAACCAGTTCCCCTTCTACCAACAGCACAGAAACACAGTGACATGGCTACTTTTAGTACAGAACAAACAACTTTCAAGAAGAGAAAATTAAGTTAATTTTAAACTAAATTAAACATTATACCAATAAATAAACTTTTTAAAAAAGGTAGCATCTTTGTTCTACAGTATTGGGCATAACATATACACCAATTTAAAAAATAAAATTTCTCCCACAATAGTAATTACAGGTATTAATGCAACAAACGATGAAAGGAAATTACTTTAATGTATTTAAAAAAAAAAACTAGCAACCAAAAATGAATTTTAAAAGTGGACATTTTCTACAATTGTACATACTCTAAAGTAATTGACTAATACCTTCTTACAGAACATAATTCAAATTACTATTGGCATTTCAATATATTCCTAAAGAAATAGTTAAAAGAATATTAGGTTCACCAATTCTGGAACAGAATTTATAATTCTGATGCAAGGCTACGAAAAGGCAATCAACTTCTATTTAAAACTGCAACCAGTGATGAAATACACTCCAAAAACATAAACATTTGGTCTGACAATCTTTCATATTGGTTAAAAAAAAGTCTGATGTTCATTACTAATGGAAATTATTTCAATCCAATGTGCAAAAAAAAGTGCAGCTGTCTACTTTTATTTGAAATACGTAAGACCAACACTACTATTTACACACTTGAAAAGATTTTGAATTTAGTAAGCATATTGCATCTCCATTATGGGTAACCCATGTGCTGCACAGAGCCCAAAGTGTGATGACCTTCTGTTAAGGACACAAATGTATATTAAGAAGCATATCTGTTCATGTCCTAGTTGTGATCATAAACATAAATCCAATTTCAAAACTAAGAGATTATTTTGATCTAGAAACTCCTGCACATGTGAAAACCTCGTCTCTGGGAGCCTTTTCTGGTCCACTCCACAGATTCCCGCTGGTGCAGACTGGCTATGCCGCAATTTAAGAGCTCAGCCCCGAGCCCACCAATGACCCGGCGGGTTTGTTCAGCCTTCAGCACATGTGATTACAGCTTTTCAGGTGAGTGCGGGGCAAATCGAAATGGATGAAGAAACACTTCAGCAAAGCAACTCTTACATGTCCACAAAAACAGTAATTAAAAAAACACAACACCAGTGATGTAAAATTAACAAACCAAATATAAATCTAATACCATTCTGCATTTCCAGAACTTGTTTCCATACTTGCGCAGTATTCTTGGTCAACCATCCACCAACATTTTCTGCCTCTACATGAAGTACTTTTATTAAGTTACTAAAACTGCTGTTCTGACCAGAAGTCACATAGAATTGTGATGATTAGGAAATCAACTTACTCAAATATTACTCTGTGCAGTGCACGCACCAGCTTGGCGAGTGTAGAGGAATTAAAAATGCAATAGAAGTCTCTCACTTCTAAACTGGACACAGGAGTTCTCAAATTAAAATCATAAAAAAGAGGGGGCTGAGGGGTTACTGGCAACATGAGACACCGGACAGGTGAAACTGTTTGGTCAGAACTTAGGAACACGGCTTCCTTGAAAAGTTTTGCAAACACCTGACCAAGCAGTGCCTTAGGTCCAGCGAGCACAACGCTCCGTGAGCTTTCACAAAAACACAGGAACTGCCGGCGATCCCGACCGACGCCACCGCAGTCTCGGCTCCCCAGGCCCCTCTAGCTGCAGGCGATCGTCTCCAGCTGCTGCTCCGCTTCGGCGGCCATGGCTGCGGCCTGCAACTGTTCTGTCTCGCTCTGGATGGCGCTGGGCGTCACCTGCTTCCTTTCGCTGTGCATATTGTTCTCGTGCCTTTTCAGATCGGACGCCTTGGCAAAGGCCTTCGTGCAGGAGCCGCACACGAAGGGCTTTTCCCCTCGGTGTCTTCTTTCGTGGTCCTTGAGGTGGGACTTGTGTTTGAAGGCTTTGTCGCACATGTGGCACGCGAACGGTCTCTCGTTGCTGTGCACCCTCTCGTGCTTCTTCAAGTCCGGGGCGCGGATAAAAGACTTCCCGCACACCTCACAACTGTAGGGCTTGTACCCCGTGTGGATTTTCAAGTGTTCCTTCAGGTGCGCCTGCGTGGTGAACCCCTTCGTACACATCTCGCAGACAAAGGGCCTGTCGGCCGTGTGCAGCTTCTCGTGCTTCCGCAACCTGCCCTCGTCGGAAAATGTCTTACCGCACGCCTGGCAGGCGATCTGCTCCCGATGGTGGCCGTAGAGCAGGTACTCAAACTTCATGTCGCTGGCGGCCGTCGTCCAGCCTGGGGTCTGCTCGTCTTTCACCTCGCTCATCCCATCGTTGAAGGTTAAGGCTTGCGGGGTCTGCGACCCTAAGTCTTTGGATTCTGGGGTCTCCATGGATTCTACTTCCTGGCCGTAGCAGTTGACCTTCCGAACTTCCTCGCTGCCCAGCTCTTTGAGAATGGCTTCCTGCACCCTGAGCGTGGTGGTGGGCGACTTGCCGTCCTCCTGACTGGGGGGCGTGCCCTCTACCGTGTCGTCGGAAGGGCTGTCATCCTGGTCCCCGATCTCCTCCACGTCGTCGTCCTGGGGGTCCGTGGCATCTCCGATGGGGCGGTTTATTTTGAGGCAATACTTACTTTTGGACTGACCATTATTTTCATCCGGACTGGACACGTCACGCTTCTGAGAACACAGTTTATCCAAAAACCGGATCCCGAGAATCTGACCCGAGGACATCATTAGGTTAACATCTTCCTTCTTCACGGAAATCTTGGCCGTGTACATGTAGTTCAGGACCTCTTCAAATATGTCGGAACGCAGAAAATCTATTTCTATCACTGAAGAGCTATCGACCTCGAGCTTCTTGAAAAGCTTTTTAAAGTAGGTGCTGCAGGCGGCGAGAACACATCTGTGCGCTCGGAATTTCACATCCTCAACCACGATAGCAATATCACAAAACTCTCCTTCCAGGCGCTGTTCATTGAGTGTCTTCAGGAACAGAGTTTTATGATCATCGTCATTATACTTAATGGTTTCAGACATACTGATGAAAAACTCCTACAAAAAATTGTTTTGAAAAGCAAAGTTTAATTATCACCAATGATCCCATTCCAAACAGAAAACACTGCCAGAGTTCTACTCCCTGATCAATTTTTGGAACCAATTTGGGAAAATCAATGTGGAAAAATGATCCAAGAATATGCAGAAAAAACTGATCTCAACTTAGGGATTTCCATATTGTTACTTCTAATTATCGATTGCCTAGCCACAACACTAAAATAGCAACTTTTAATGAGTATAATCCACTCCAGACAATGACCAACATGCTTCACATGACTTAATTAATTTAATATTTAAATAATCTTATGAGGCAGGCATTTCATTTATGTACTTATATTTATCTATTTCCAGGAACTCCACCCTGGTCACCTATATGGTTGGCAGGGGCCCAAGCACTTGGACCATCTTCTGCTGCACATTAGCAGGAAGCTGCCTTGGAAGCAAAGCAGCCAGGACTGGACCCAGCACGCCAATGTGGGACACTGGGGTCACAGGTCAGGGAACTATGCCATAACTATTACCGTTTTAGAAACAAAGTCAGAAACCTGCCCAAGATTCTACCACTACTGAGTAGAGAGCTGGTATTCAAACCAGGCAATACAGTTCCCACACTCATGCTTCCTAACAACCAAGCAGAAATAATAAAAAATAATGAAAAATAACTTTGCATCAAGGTTTAAGAAAAAGATCCTCTACTACTGTCTGTCCCATGCAATCTAATTCCATCTCTGGAGAAGGAATCAAAAAACAGCTTGCTGGCACTCTGCCAGCCTTCCTTGATGGAGGAGACGAATCCCTTTTATAGGACTAAAGCAGTGCATCATTGCCAAACTATCGCATTGTAATACTCTATTATGAGTTGTCTTCTGGTATTTCCAAAGCAGTGTGGGGCCACTTCCCAGTGAGGGTCTAAGGGAACCAGATACCCTTTGGGAACACAGTGCTGAGTGGCTTCTTTCTCCCTGGGTGGCGATCTACCCAGCTTCCAGATAAAGTACTGTATTTCATAAGCAAAAATAGCTCTGAAATGGCACAAAAGACCTTTGGCGCCATGTTAAAGAACGGATCTGTCTTACGTGTTTTCTTTTCAAAAGCACTGAGAAAAATATAGATTTCCCCCCAAGAAACATAAGCATTAATGAATAATCAGAACTGACACATTTTAAAGCAAACACAGACTCTACTTTTTTCAGAGAGAACATCCAAAGTTATAGTTACCATGAACAATTCAGGCTATTATCTTACTGCCTTAAACACGAAAATCTTCGGATCAGAGTAACTCTGATCAGGGGCTCGCCAGACCTACGGAGCAAAGCACAAAGAAGAGTGAGGTATCTTCTAGCTCCAGTGCTCAGCCAACAATGCTTTCCAGAACTGATTAAAAAAAAAAAAAAAATGAACCTCCCTTTCTTGTTCTGAGTCTTGTGCATGTACCCATTTCCAGGTTGCAAGCCAAGAGGCAGGTGGATGGCAGCATTAGGTCCAGGTCTGAACAGACGTGAACCAGGGTAAGCGCTGTAGCACATGGGGGGCATGGTGGGACTGTGCATGGGCATGGGAAGGAAGGGCTGGAGAACCACCACAGGATTTCTCCTCACAACCAAAGCCATGTCCATATTTGTACAGGTGCTGACTGCTACAGATACAGAAAAAGCCAGTAAGGGCCTGTGACACCCATCATTCCCTGCTGAGTATGTAGCCCTCCACATTTTTCTCCAGGCTCATACAAACATGTGAATGTACCTTAATAAATAGACAAAGCTATAGAAGTTCACATACCCAACAGTTAACATGGCAGGAGAGGGAACAGTAGTTGCTTTTGTCTTTCCACACCTGTAAATACAGCACACCCTTGTCTTTAAGCCTGCATCAGAAAAATCCAGGTGTTTTCACTTCTACCCCTACAGGGAGGCTCAGGGAATTTTAGCTTTTTGTGAGTTTTAACTCTTACCCGAGGAACTCCATCCTGCAGACCAATATCCTGAAAAACATAAAAAGTTTCCTCCACTGAACAGGGACCACACAGGCAAGCTGTCTGCAGTGGCAGGGGCGATGGGCTGGGCTCGAAACACAAAATACGGGGGGGGGTGGGGGTGGGGGGGTGGGCAAGGTTCCAACCTAGAGGCTGGCATCCTCAAAGCTGCCTTCTGCAGAGGCGCTTTTGCGTGTGCACAGCGTGAGGGCTGGGCAAAAGTATTTCTAAGGGTGCTTCTGACTTGCACGTGATCCACGTCTCTGCCTCCTCGGTCCTGGGTGCACCCTGGCCCCGGCAGGTAGGCAGCCCAAGAGGGAAGGCAGCCCACGCAGAACCTTCCTGCTGTGGCTAGGAACTCGCCCTGGGGCTGGTGGCACCAAAGTGCAAGGGACAACGAGGGAGAGAGGAGTGGCCCGCCGAGTAGCTATGGCAACACATCACTGCGCTATTTTTTCTGTTTTGTTTTAGGCCACTGTGTATTTGGACACCTCTCGCCCAGTATCTCTGAGGACTGGAGACGAGAGGCCATGTGTCCACTGGCCTATTTTTTTTTTCTATACAGATGTTCCCACCGCTGAGTTCGGATGCGTCAAACCGGAAGATCACCATTGCCAGCATTGTGTGCAGGAAGGTGCAGAAAAAGATGCAGCCCCAGCTACACCTGCACAATAACGCTGCGCCTTCCCAGCCGCTCTCCAAACCGCTGGCGCGCTACAGCCGCCTGCACAGGGCCGCGCGCGGGGCTTCCAGCGAAGCCAGACTTACATAAGCAGCCGCCTTGCCTACCCCAGGGCAGCCGCGACAATGGCGGCCCCACGACTTCCCTGCTGCAAGCTAGCGACTTCGGAATGGAGCGGAGGCAGGGAACCACGAGCAAGCCCCAGGGAGCCTTCCCAGCGGGTCTCCAGTCTCCGCACCCGGGAGCCGGGGGACTGCACGTCTGCATTTGCTGCCCCAACAAAAGCTCCTCCGCGTCCGAGCAGCGGCGAGAGGGCCACTCTCCCTCCCAGGAGCAGGCCGGGGGCCCCGGCGCCGAGCGCGGGCCGCAGGGAAGGGCCGCGGCCCGCCAGCCGCCCCGGCGGCGCGGCGAGCGGGAGCGAGTGCGGCCGGCTCCGCAGCCCCGCGCCGCGCCGCGCCCCGCGAGCCCGGAGCTCGCGCCCCGCGCACTCCCCGGCCGGCTCGCGCCGGGCCCTCCCCCGCCCTCCCGCCGACGGGGGCGGGGGCGGCGCGCGGCCGGCTCCCCCGAGCTCCGCGGGCGCAGCCGGGAGAGCGTGCGCGGGGGTCGCGGCCCCCTCCTCCGCAGGCGGCCGGGGGGCGGCGCGGCGGGGGTCCCCGGCTCGGAGGGGCGGCGCCCGGCGGGCCGCCCCCACCCCCACGGCGGTGCACTGCGGCGCTGCGAGCGGGGGCGGCCATGAACTCGGCTGCCGAGCGCGCGCGCGGGGCCGTCGCCGCCCGCCCGCTGCCCGAGCCCGCTCGCCGGCCTGCGCGGCCCCCAGGGCGCCCGGTCCCCACGCCCAGCCCCGGCCCACGCCCGTCCCCGCTCGCACCGCGCCGCCGCCGCCGCCGCCGCACGTCCCGGAGCTGGCGGGTGCCCCGGAGCTCGGCGGGAACGCGCTTCTTCGGGGCCGCCCCGCCAGCAGCCGGCCGCCCCCGTGCCTGCCTCGCGGACGGCCCCGGCCCCTTCCGCACCCCGGCCCGCGCTTACCTGCAGCCTGGCACAGCCACAGACCGTCGCCGTGGGCTTCCCGCGCTCGCTAGCACCCGGGCCGGGACGGGATGGACGCGGGGCTCGGGGGGCACGGTGGGTGGCAGTGTGTTTTGGATTTTTTTTTTTTTTTTGGAGTTTGGGGAGGGGACAAGGTGGGGGGGGATCGTGCACGTCCCTGATGGTAGCAGCCCTTCTCCTGCACGAGCACAGAATGTCTAGCCGGCCGTGAACACCCCCACCGCCCCCCCCTTCCCGTGCATGCGCGGTGCGGGCTGGGGGGAAGGCGCGCCGCCGGCTTGCGCAGGCACGGAACCCGAGCGGGCCGCTCTGTGGGCGAGCAGGGAAAGGGTTAATCCGGGGCCTTGCCGACGCTGTCGTTGGAGCCTACGGGGCCGCCCCCGGAGGGCCCTGGCCTGCGCACGCGCGCGCACGCGCGCGACTCGGGGCGCGCGGAGCCCGCGCGCGGGAGAAGGGGTGGGCGGGGCGAGGGCGGGGCTTGGGGCCGAGGCGCGTTCGCACCAGCGCGGCTCGCGGGCACCCGCCCCGCCTCGAGCTCCCGCCTCCTGCCTCGGCGGCGGCGCAGCGCCGGGAACGCGGGAGCCGGCGCGCCCGTGCGTGTGCATGTGCGTGGGCAGTGCCGCTCTGGGCGCGCGCGGGTCGGGCGCTGCCACCGCGGGGCTCGTCCGCGGCTCCCGGGCCGGCGCCCAGGCGCCTTCGGCCTCGGCGCTCGCCGGCCGGCATCGCGGCCGCGCGCTCGGGGGCGCAGAGGCTTGGTCGCTGTAGGCGCCGCGGCCTGCGTGAGGGCGAATGGTAGATAGGCCATACACGTTTGCGGAACAAATGAACGGAGCCGCACGCTGGATTTGGTGGCGGAGGGGTGATCCCGGTCGTTCGGAAGAAAGAGTGGCCCGTGGCCTCTGGGTCTTCCCAGGCCCGCGCCCCCGCGTCACCCGGGCTCGCGGGGCCTGGCGTCTGGCAGTCTTGACCCTGAGCGCCAGTTCATCGCCGCTGCCCGGGAAAGCCTTGATAAGACTTGGCACTCCCCTTAGTGTCTGGTTCTACGAAAGCAATGGCTCCGTGGCCGTGGAAACCTTGTCGGATTCCTCGTCGTGGGGACTTACGCAGTGCCTCCTGCTCCTGCGTTTCCCACCCGTTTAAATTCAGGAAAGTGAACAGGAACACCGCACCGCCTTAAACTCGCTTATGGTGCAAAGCACACCATCGGCATTTTGCAAAGCATTTCGCATCTAGTTATTTGAAAGGCAGAAGGCCAGAGTGGGAAAGAGAGAAAGCCGTCTTCCAGCCCCTACTTTATTCCCCCACATGCTTGCAATAGCCAAGCTGAAGTGCTCCCTCTGGGTCCCCCACATGGTGTCAGGAACCCAAGTACTTGGGCCATCATCTGCTGCCTGCAGGTCACGTTAGCAGGAAGCTGGATCCCAAGCATGAAATAGGCAGGAATGGAGCCAGGCTCTGCGACATGGGATGTGGGTGTCTGAAGCAGCAGCAGGTTAACAGACTGCTCCATAATGGGTGCCACAGCATACTTACTTTGATACTTGTTAGGTACATAAGTAGACACTGCAGAAATAATATGACTAGGCTGTATTTTCTAAAGGAGATGCTATACAACCTCAGTTAATTTGGTAATATGAATTGATGTTGGTTTAATGTTTCCAGGTGTTTTTTATTAAAAAAAAAATTATGTTTACAAAAGCACGGGCGTTAGTGGGCATTGTGAATTGGATAGGATAGAACAGATGCATTCCAGGCAGACACAGCCAGTTGAGCTACTGAAAAAACTTCTGAATCTCAGCTGCGTATTCTCTGAATGGAGACAAGGAAGGCACGCGGTTAGGCAGTTGTGAGGATTCGGTGAAATAATATGCAGGAAAATGCTTAATTCAGTATTAGCTCAATGGTATTCAGTACCCAGTACCCACAAACAGCGGGTTCAAGTGGCGGTGACAGGACTGCAACCAAGGTAACAGTTGCTCATCGTAGTTGAGACGGTGCCTGCATGCTTTATTCTTGTTTGTATGGCTCTTAAAGTTACACTTCAATCCTGTCTGTTCTGTGCTTCTAGGGGCTTCGTAATGCTATATTGTTGGTTTGGTCATCAAGCATTAAAGCCACCATTGCAGTCATGGTGTGTGGATGGGGCTAGCTTTCCCCGCCTCCCATCCCACATCCGGGGTTCTCCATTCACTCTGCATATACTTATTATCTGCCTGGGTAGTCTTCCCACAATTTGATCTGCTGGCCTTAGAATAGACCAGGACAGTCCTCCAGCACTAGAATGTGTTTCCCAAGTGACAGATTCCTGACATCTTGGGTTTCTATCAATGAATGCTCTTGTTTGTATCATGCTCCTGTCGCTCGGGTTCTGCCTGGCTACCACCTGCTCCGTCACAGGAGTCATGGGGATGAGTCTCAGTTAAAGGGACAGCTCTGTGGGAGGGAGGAGGAGTGAAAATCCACAAAGGAAGGCCTGACCCAGACCTGACACCTCACCTGTGTCAACACCCTTAGTAGTGTGCCTCCCAGCAGGAGGTTTTGATCATAAATAAGTGATAGCCTGGAACTTGATGCTGAAGGATGTCGCAAAGGTCCTTGGTAGAGTGAACGGGGTCAGGACCTTCCTGAAATACAGACTCAAGGCCTCTGATGGAAGTGTTCCTTCTTTCCCTCTGTCACTCTTCACTAACTTCCACTCCAGCAACTCTGCAGAGTGACGGAAGCCCATGGCTTCCTGAGTGGAACTGAACCTCTTTCTAAGAATTGTGAGCCCTGGGTGATAAGGCCTGTGGTGTGGACTCTGGAGTGCCAGGTCCTGGAATGGTCATGGAGCAGTCTAGAACCTAAGAGACATTCCAAAACGTCAGATCATTTGGAGTTCTTACAATGGGTGGAACTGATATTTCCATCACATTGCTCTTGGGCCCTCTGGCTGTTTATTTTTTTCCTTAAGGCATAGCAATTCTTTTTATATGTATTCTTATTTTATTTTATTTTTTAAGATTTATTTATTTGACATTTGGAGTTACAGAGAAGGAAAGACAGATCTTCCATCCAGTGGTTTACTCCCCAGATGGCTGCAACAGCTGTGGCTGGGCCAGGCCAAAGCCAGGAGATTCTTCCACGTCTTCCATGTGGGTATCAGAGGCCCAAGCATTTGGGCCATCCTCTGCTGCTTTCCTCAGGCCATTCACAAGGAGCTGGGTAGGATGTAGAGTAGCCAGGACATGAACTGGTACCCATATGGGGTGCTAGCAACGAAGGCATGGCTTTACCTGCTAGGCCACAACACTAGCCCCATATTCTTATTTTAAAACATTATTCATTTGAAAGGCAGAGAGGTAAAGATAGACAGAAATCTTCTGCCCTCTGTTTCATTCCCAAATGCCCACAGCTACCAGGACTTGGTAAGGCCAAAGCCAAGAGCCAGGAACTCAATCTGGGTCTCACACGTGGGTAGCAGGTATCTAGGTCCTTGAGCCAATACCTGCTGTCTCCCAGGATGCTCACGACCAGGAAGCTGGGTTGGAAATGGAGGTAGCACTTGAACCCAAGCACTCTGCTATGGGATGCAGACATCTCAAGAAACCACTTAACTGCTGAGCCAAATGTTTGCCTGCTGGAATACTGGCTGACAAGAGGGTGGGTCTGTTCGCAGCAGAGGCTTTGAGAAGCACCCTGTGTTCTGCCCTCCCCCTGGGGGACATGCTCACACTACCACTTCCTGTTCAGCCTGGGCCCTTGAATGACAGCACATCTGAGAGAAGGAAGCCAACATGCAACCCCAGCCAAGCCAAGGCAGGCAAGAGCTTACCCACAGACTCGAGTGAAAAACAAATGTTGTATAAGCCACTGGGAGTTTGTGTTTTATGCATTGTTACCTAGTACATCTGCACAGTACCATAAGTCCCCTCTCCCCACTGCTCTGAAAACTGAATGCAATAAATGAACAAAAGAACAGACCCAAACTTGACCTGGAAGCACAGATGTGCACATTCAACAAATAGTCACACAAGTGATTATACAACTGTGCATTGTAATAAGTGACTCAATGCAAAGTTTAAAAACAAAGTGTGATGAAAGGCAGAATGGGACTTCAACTGAGAAATCAGAGAAAGCATCTCTAAAGCATTTAAGACCTAAGAGATGAAGGAGATACAGGCAAAGGGTCTCGTTTCAGGCAGAACCCAGAACAGCATGACACAAACTGTAGAATGCGCTTGGTGTGCTTGAGACTCCATGGCAGACACAGTGACCAGAGCACTGTGGGCACCGATGGATCAGTGGGAACAGCAGGGTCCAGCACCTACAGGATGATGAGAGCTTTGGATTTCATGCTAAACACAAAGGGAACTTTCAGAAAGTTGTTCTTTTTAAATTTACTTGAAAGGCAGAATGAGAGAGATCTTTCATCTGCTACTTCACCACCTCCCCCAGCCCACCCCTTTAATGTCCACAACATCCAGGACTGATCCAGGCCTAAGCTAGAAAACAGGAACTCCATCTGGGTCTCCCAGCATGGGTGGCAGGAACCCGTATACTTGAGTCATCACCTACGGCCTCCAAGAGGGCACATTAGCAGGAAGCTGGAGTCAGAAGCAGAGATGGGACTCACTCTTAGGAACTCCCATATGGGATGTGGGTGTTCCAAATGCTGACTTAACCCACTGTGCCACAGCTGCCTTTTCCTTGCTCTTGCTTTTCACCTTGAACCTCAGTCACTGGAGAGGTAGTCATTTGAATAATAAGCCCTATGATATGTTGAATCTTTACCAGATAGCAGCACTGTATCATGTCTGTATGTCTTGTGACGACTCTGAGATGCTCATTATTACTTCTTATGACAAAGAATCAAATAAATGCAAACCTTGCCCCGTGTCAAGTCATGAGAGCCAGGACAGGAGAAAGATGCATTTGCCTCCAGAGTCTGTGCCTTAGTCATTGGGTCCTTAGACCTGACCTGGAGAGTTAAGTTATCCTGGAGAAGGAACTGCTCGCTTCAGCCAGCTCTTATTCCTTTGAGAAGTAGAGTGAGAGTGGGAAAAATCACCCATTTGCTGGTTCACTCCCCAAATGCCCTCAACTCATGGCAGGGCCAGGCTGAAGCCAGGAACCAGGACTACAACCCAGATCTCCCACGGGGTGGCAGGGATCGAATTACTTGAATCATCACCTTCTTCCCAGGGTGTGCATTAACAGGAAGCTGGAATAAGAACGGAGCCAGGGTTCAAACTCAGACTCGCTGATGCGGGATGTCGGGACGTCGGGATGTCGGAGTCTCAAGCACTATCCTAACTACTACATCAAAGCATCCATCCCAAGAAGGATGGACTTTTTAAATATTATCTTTATGCATTTTCATTTTAATTTGAAAGGCAGAGGGACAGATGAAGGAAATCAACCATTTGCTGCTTCATGCTGCAATAGCCAGAGCTGGGCCAAGCCAAAGCCAGGAGCCTGGAATTTAATCCAGGTCTCCCACATGGGTTGCAGGAATCCAATTACTTTAACCATCACCTGCTGCCTCCAAGGATGCCTCCCATGATGGGAAGCGGAGTAGCCAGGACTCAAACTCAGCACTTGGACATGGGATGCAGGTGTCCCAAAGGTGACTTAACTGCCGTGCCAAATGCATACAGAGGGGGACATTTTAAACATAGTCAATTGGAATAGTACCCTCTACTACCTAGACATAAAAAAGTTACTGTACTCACAAAACAATAAAATGCACTTATCAGACACTTTCCCATGCAACAGAATCTTGTCAGATGTCCTGTGAACTTGTGTGTGAGGAATTAACCACAGCAGTGAGATGATATAAGAGAAAATTTATAATTTAGCAGGAAGACAAAAAAGTGCTGTTCTGGATCATTAGAAGACTTATTGAGTAACAATAATAAAATTAGTATATGAAATCTGGAAATCAAATAAAAATGAAACAATTGCTAATAGATTCATATTTATAGAATATACACTTGTAAAACATTAAAGAATTAAAATTTGGGGCCAGTACTATGGCATAGTGGGCTAAGCCTCTACCTGCGGTGTCAACATCCCACAGGAGCACCGGTTCATATCCCAGCTGCTTCTCTTCTGATCCAGCTCCTGCTATGGCCTGGGAAAGCAGTAGAAGGTAGCCTGAGTGCTTGAGTCCCTGCACCATCAGATTGGCATCATAAACTATATAATATGCAATACCTGTGTTATATTATTTAAGACAGTCAATAAAAGGTTTCTTTTGGAATACCTATCACATATAGAATTTTTAGAATTTAATATTCTATTTATTTATTTAAATCATCTTAAAACTGTTTCTATAAAACCTACAATGCATTTATCCTTAATGCTGGTGAGCTAAAATTATGCTTTCCTCTTTTGGACAATCAAAAAGATACATTCATTTATCAATCATAAAGAATTCATTTTCAGGGCCGGCACAGCATCACAGAAGGTTAAGCCTCTGCCTGCCATGCTGGCAGGCCCTGTTGGGCACCAGTTCGAATCCTGCCTGCTCCACTTCCCATCTGGCTCCCGGCTGACGCAACTGGGCAAGCCACAGAAGACAGCCCAGGTATTTGGGCCCCTGCACCCACGTGGGAAACCTGGAAGAAGGTCCTTGCTCCTGGCTTTTGACTGGCCCACCCCCAGCCATTGGGGCCATTTGGGGAGTAAGCCAGTAGATGGGAGATCGCTCTTTTCTCTCTGTATCTCTGCCTTTCAAATAAGTAAGACATTTTAAAAAACAAGAATTCATTTTCAACCTATGTAAGTGGAAAATTGAAATAAAAATTTCTTCACCTAGCGTATTTTCTCATAGAATTGTGCAGAGGATATATAACTTCTCTCTACCACTCCTGCACCCTCTTGTCTTTTTTTTGTTCTCTGAATACACTGGGTACACTTCTCTTTAAAACCTGGAATACCTCTACAATATTTGGGTTTAATTATTAAAATAGATTTCAGATTCGTACTGTCTTACTGTCTAAATAAAACTACAATGACTGATCAAATAGGCATAGAAAGAGCTCACCTATATAATATTCCCTAGTTTCTTTTCTACCTCAAAATCTAGCCTTTCTTAACAGAGTTAAGAGATAAGTCTTCCGCTTAACACATAGAGAAAAGCAGTGCAGGGTGATGGATGTGTAGTTGCCCAATCTCTGGGTAATGAATCTTGATCCTTCTGCCACCACTTACTAGCTGGAGTTCCTTAGACAGATTCCTTCATGACTCAAGATGCAGTTACAATCAGAATCAAGATAGGACCCACCTCAGAGGGTTACTTAATTATTTAAATAAATAGTTATAAGTACAATTGTCCCAGGATATCCATGCAGGATTGGATGCTGGACCCCTGGGGATACCAAAATCCACAGGTGCCCAAGTCCCATGTATACGATAGTGTCGTATTTGCATGGAACCTGTACACATCTTCCCGTACACTTTAATCCTCTCTTTATGACTTCTAACATATCAAACAATGTAAATGCTAGGTAAATAGTTGTGATACTGAACTCTTGAGAGAATAATAACAGGAAAAAAGTCTCTATGTGCTCAGTACAAACACAAGTTTTTGTTCCCGATTTGCATATTTTTTTCTTTTTCAATCCAGAATTGGTTGAATCCACAGATGCAGAACCTGTGGATAAGGACAGCTGACCATCTATGGTGCACCAGGCATTGTATAGAGCAGTGAACAAAACAAATACTCCTGTGTGGGAGAAAGACACTAAATAAGCCAATAATTGAAATAAATATATTATGCCACCTGGTGCTAAGTGCTATGGAGAATAATTAAGAAGAGGGGAGAAATGGGAAGGCTAGGGATGCAGGTGAGTGGGAAGGCAAGACCTGAATGGGGGTGGGTGAGGATCATGGTAAGAGTCTTCCAGGATGAACAGATAAACAGCAAAAACAGAGGTAGACGAGAAGGGCACCCAAGAGACACATATTCTGCCACTCCCTGCATCTGTCATTTCTGTTTCCATTTTCTAATGAGATACTGTGTTTATGTTTGTTGAACTTAAAAGGCATAACAGACTCTAATTTAACAATGATATGATGTATTTCTTGGAAAATTCTAGCATGGCTTCGGAGGAGGAGGAGAAAAAGGAGAGGGGAGCGGGGGAGAGCGCGCGCGAGAAACTAACTCAAGGAATTAAACTCTTCAAAGAATAGAGTGACAGTGGCAGAGAAGGGGGTACTGATCAGATGACCTGGGAGTCACTGCTAAGGGCCTAGGGAGGGAAGAAGAAGAAAAGTCTGGGAAAGAAATGTGGGTGCCCTGCTCCACCCCAGCCAGGAGCACCCACAGTCATGGTTCCAGATGGTTCCAGGGGAAGCAACGTGCTCCTGCGAGTGCCAGGAGTCTCAGAGCCCCGAGTGCAATTCTTCTCATCCTTGACCACGTACTGACCAAGGCCTAGAAGATCCTGGGCCTGGACGCCCACTTTCAGGTTATGAAGACTTGCTTTGGGGGTGTGGCCTGAACTAGCAGTAGTTTAAAAATCACCTCCCCGGCTGATTCTAAGGTACAGCTACAGTAGAAAGACCAGTGTCTTCAGGTAAAATGTTAAGAGGATCATTCGACAAACATTTGGGATGTTGAGAGGACAAATTTAAGATATCCGCATGATTACTGCACAGAGTTGCTGTTGACTTTCTCCCTTGCACTCAAGTGCCCAAATTCTGGCTGACCTAAGAAGGGGCTGCTTTGTTCCACAGGATGGAGTCACATGACATAGATGAGAATTTTTCCACAGCATTCTGTTTCCATCCAAGATAATATCGTTATGATATCCCTACGTGTTTCCACCACCAACTCGAAGTCCCATTTCTTATCTTTCATGCTTTACAAATATGATTATGGACGAGGTGGAATTGAATATGTGGAAGATTTGTTTTTCTTCATAATCTGACTGTGAAGCAAGCATATTTTTCTGTATAACTTACCTTCCCATTGTATCTAAGTTCCTGTTTTTCTTTGGGATGAATAGAACAAGTGTGAATTTATGCCAATTTATTAACTACTACTAAATTCATGCCACCACATTGTAAAAGTAACATAACTATTACATGACTATGTTGATTAAGCAGCAAGCTAATATATATTTTCTCATACTTCTCTTATAAAACATGACTAAAAGTGATAGTCTTAATCTCACAGTTGAAAAAAAAATCCTATGGGAGTGCTAAGGAACTCATAAAGACACAAAAATCTTTTCAGAGCTCATATTTAATCCATTTAAGTAGCTGTAAAAGGAAATAATCAGACAAATTCTATCACTGGCTTCTCCTTCCATATCGACTTCAGAGTGAAACAGCTTATCTTTTTAAACAGCTCTTTTAGGAAAAGTCTATACTCTATGTAATTTGAAAAAGCTATTTATAAAATTCTATTCTACTGCTGGCAAAATTTTATTTAGAATGATTAAAAATGAACACTCAGGGGCCAGCGCTGTGGCGTGGCAGGTAAGCCTGCCACCTGCAGTGCCAGCATCCCATATGGGCACAGGTTTGCTACACTTCTAATCCAGCTCTCTGCTATGGCTTGGGAAAGAAATAGAAGAGGCCCAAGTCCTTGGGCCCCTGCACCCACGTGGGAGACCTGGAGGAGGCTCCTGGCTCCTGGCTTTGGATCGGCACAGCTCCGGCCGTTACAGCCATCTGGGGAGTGGGCCAGCAGGTGAAAGATCTCTCTCTCTCTCTCTGCCTCTGCCTCTTGGTAGCTCTGCCTTTCAAATAGACAAATAAATATTTAAAACAACAAAGAATGAAAACTCATGGGGAAATGTGTACCTAGAAATATTCTTTGAAAAAATAGAGAAGTTAGGGATGCTCGTGTTAAATTTCCCATTGATGGCAGCTATGTATTTACTAAAAGCCTTGACCTCTGAAACAGTCAAGTGCTATAATCCAGAACCAAAGCAAATGGGGGGGGGGAATTATTGCCATTAGACATTTCTAATAATTTTTCAATAAATGTTCTGCCATCATTTTAGAGTAGTGGAAAAGTTACAAAGAGAATTCAGAATGTTACATAAACCCCTCTATCCAGTTAACAACCCCTTGTTAACACATTAAAATACAGTGGTTCATTTCTCCAAACTGAAACAACATATTATTGTTAACTCCCAGTCTCCTGTGGTCCGTGATTGCTTCTAAGTCTTTCCTTGTTTTTCATAACCTTGGCTATGAAAGTACCAGCCAGGTATCTCATAGGTTGTTCCCCCAGTCTGGGTTTGTCTAATTGATGTTCTTCTCATGATTAGACTTGGGTTATGAGGTTCTGGAAATAACACCACAGAGATGAACTGTCTTTCTTACCACTTCATCTAACTTTTTTTAAGTCATCAAATTTGGCCTGGATAAAGTCTAAGATCTTTTCCAGTTCTAACATGCTATGATTATATGTTTTATAAAGTCTACTCTATGTTAAGGCAAATATATTTATACTCTATTTGTGTAGATTTTGGCCTGTAGTTACATTCTAGTGAATACCAAGCAGAGAAAACCCACATAATCAATACATGAACTGCCATGGATTAATTTTATATTTTTCTCAATAGACATATATGGTTGTATAGTTCTCCAGCATTACAGATTCATGGTAGACTGTACTTATTGCTATGGTTTGAATATTTAGCTCCTGAACTCATGCAGGAGTTTAAACCCAAGTCATAAATTGATGGTACTAAGAGTGGGGAAAACTTATCTTTTGGTGTTTAGAGGTGGGACCTTTGAGAAGGGATTAGATAGGATTAGGTGATCAAGGTAGCAAGACCAAATCAATGGGGCCATCTGATCTTGGACTATGAGCTTCCAGAACCATGAACCCAAATCAACTTCTTTCCTTGCTAGAATTAGGCTCAGTGATTTCATTGTAGTAACAAAGCACTTAATAATGCACTAGTATACCAAATATCCCCAAGCTTAGCTAAACAAATCCTTTTGAGACAAATATATCAGTCAGTCAAGTTCATTCCTAGAAGAAAAAAAAATGAATGAAAAATACCATTTTTAAAAAGGGCGGGCATATAGTTAATTATAGGTCCATCAAGAAGAGAAAGATGCTTCTAGCTCTAGAAATCCATATCCATGACTCTGAGTGACAAGAGGAGGGAAAGTTTGAGAGGAAACAGATGGGAAAAGAGAGGAGGAGAGAAAGACAAAGAAATTGCTAGTGAGCATGAAAAACTATCTTACTAAAGCAAACCTGCAGTTGCCTTATTTTCTTTTGTGCCCACTTAATTTTATACTTGCAGTGCAAATGGGACTTAGAAGATTTAGGAATTACTATTAAAATACATGCATAGTGGCTAAAGTACTGAATATATCCTAAATCAGCAACTAAAAGCTGAAATTACATTTGCTTTGCCTTAGTGTGGTACTTACACGTTCATTGTATAATTTGCTTGTGGCAACCATTCTGTGCATTTCTATTTTAGAAGGTCAGAGATGGAGGCCCAAATCTTCATTTGACAGGTGCAAAGACAGAAGCCCAGAGATGGCAACGGTAGCTCGCATAGCCAGTTAGTGGCAGAGATACAAGTAATCCTGTCCTCCAGGCCTGCTTGCTGGCTTCTTTAGAGGAATTATGAAGCAACATGGAATGCCTGCTCAGCACTTTTTATGGGCAAGATCAGTGCTGTTTCGAGCACGTCCTATGTATTAACTCATTTGTAGTCATATCGCCCGAGGAGGTAGGTATTCCCATTTGTAAGTGGTGACACTAAAGCGCATAGAAATTAAACAATTTGTCCGCATCATACACCTAGTATGATTGCCTAATTAGCTGCAGCGTCTCTTAGCTACAAGGCAATACCCTAACTGCGATGCTGATTTCCTTGACTCTTAGTTCCATGAATGGGAAACTTTAGACCATTGGTATTGCCTCAGGCATTCCTAGGAGCTTCCCATTGCTTGGGATAGTCATGGTAGAGGCAATTCTCCAAGAGGAGCTGGAATTGTGTTGCTCTTTTGTGGCAGCTGGGAATGTTACTGGATTTCTCTCTCTCTCTCTCTCTTGCTCTCTCTCTTGACAGGTAGAGTTAGTGAGTGAGAGAGAGAGAGAGAGAGAGAGAGAGAGAGAGGTCTTCCTTTTGTTGGTTCACTCCCCAAATGGCCACTGCGGCCAGTGTGCTGTGCCGATCTGAAGCCAGGAGCCAGGCGCTTCCTCCTGGTCTCCCATGGGGTGCAGGGCCCAAGCACTTGAGCCATCCTCTGCTGCCCTCCTGGGCCACAGCAGAGAGCCGGACTGGAAGAGGAGCAACGGGGACAGAATCCGGCGCCCCAACCGGGACTAGAACCCAAGGTGCCAGCGCCGCAGGCGGAGGATTAGCCTAGTGAGCCATGGCACTGGCCCTGAATTTCTCTTTACACCTGTCCCTTCCACTTTGTCCTTCACATCACCTCAGAAACAGGCTTCCACCTCAGTCCAGTCACTTTCTCCACAAACGCGTGTTGAGTATCTAGTATGTATAAAGGACTGGGAATATAGCTGTGAATAAGACAAACGTGATCCTTGATCTCAAGGAGACTAATTTAGTCTTGGTGTGAGATGGGGAATTTGGGAAGAAGGAAGTACACTTTTCTCACAACATATGAGCAAAAGGATCTTTTGTAAAACATGACATAGCAAATTGTAGTCAAGAATAAAATGGCCCTCAATAGATTAATAACTATGCAATTAAATATTCAGTAAGGTCATAGTGATGATTTAGAAAAGAGAGAGAAGGGATTGCATTGTGGCACAGGGCAGGTAAACTACTGCCTATGACGTTGCCATCCTATATTGGAGACTGCTGGTTTGTGTCCTGGCTGCTCTGCTTCTGAGCCAGCTCCCTTCTAATGCACCTGGGAAGACAGAGGAGAATAGCCCAAGTACTTGGGTCCCTGCCACCCACATTGGAGACCTGGATGGAGTTCTAGGCTCCTGGCTTTGGCCTGGTCCAGCCCTGAATGTTGTGGCCATTTGGGGAGTGAACCAGAGGATAGAAGATTCTCTCTCTCTCTCCCTCCCTCCCTCCCTCTGCTTTCAGATAAATAAAATCTTAAAAAAGAAAAGAGCAATCATGACTTTGAAAATATTAAGTACAGTAATAACAGCTGATATAAGACACAGTTTGCTTCATTTATCTTCAACAGAAGTACAATTTTTTTTTAACAGTATCTATTTGAAAGGCAGAGTTACAGGGCTGGGGGTGGGGGAGAGACAGAGAGAGGAAGAAAGAGATCTTCTATCCACTGATTCACTCTGCAAATGGCCTGAACAGCTGGGGCTGAGCCAGGCTGAAGCCAGGAGCCTGGAACTCTATTCGGGTCTCCCATGTGAGTGACAGGGGCCCAAGTTCTTGAGCCATATCCTGCTGCTTTCCCAGGCACATTAGCAGGGAGCTGGATAGGAAGTGAAGCAGCCTGGACTCAAACCAGTGCTTATATGGGATGCCAGTGTCATAGGCAGCTTAATCTGCTAAGCCACAACAGAAAAACATTTTTTTTTTGACAGGCAGAGTGGATAGTGAGAGAGAGAGAGAGAGGCAGAGAGAAAGGTCTTCCTTTTTGCCATTGTTCACCCTCCAATGGCCGCTGCGGCAGGCACATCTCACTGATCCGAAGCCAGGAGCCAGGTGCTTCTCCTGTCTCCCATGCAGGTGCAGGGGCCCAAGCACTTGGGCCATCCTCCACTGCCTTCCCGGGCCATAGCAGGAAGCTGGCCTGGAAGAGGGGCAACCGGGATAGAATCTGGTGCCCCAACCGGGACTAGAACCCGGTGTGCCGGCGCCGCAAGGTGGAGGATTAGCCTGTTAAGCCACGGCGCCGGCCAGAAGAACAATTTTTAATACCCTTATTTTTAAAAAACAAATTGGTTTGATAAAGTTTCTTTCATTTTTTTAAAGACTTTTTTTTTTAAAATTTATTTCAAAGGAGAGGGGCGGAGGTAGAGGGAGAAACAGGCAGAACGATATCTTTCATCTGCTGGTTCACTCCTGCAAATGACAGCAACAACCATGGCTGGGACAGACTGAAGCTAGGAATCAGGAACTCCAACCAGGTCTTCCACAAGGGGCTCAAGTGCTTGGGCCATCTTCTGTTGCTTCCCCAGGTGCATTGGCAAGAAGCTGGATGGAAAATGGAGCAGCCAGGACTTGAATCAGTGCTCTGATATGGGATATTGGCATCACAAGTAGAGGCTTAATACACTATTCCACAATACCAGACCCTGTTCCATATTTTTCAAAGGCAAAAAGACTCTATCACATCTGTATTTGAGGGAGAGAGATCTGCCCAACATTTGAAATTAAGGAGTAGATACATTCTTTTCTGGCCTCAAACAAATCTCTATTTCCCAAAGATTTTCAGATGTCCCTTTCCACGTCCCAGTGATCTCTGTAAGTTGAAAACATTTTAGTACCTGAAATGTAAGCCAGAATGATTCTTCTATTTTTGTCTTCAGACAAGAGGAAGACTTTGATATCTTCTTTAATAGCATAAAGTCTATGGGAGGACATCTGATAATATCTCTTCAACACATCTTTATGTGATCATATTTTGAACTTCAAATCCAGGAAACATGCATGAAATTCATAATGTTCAGATTTCATTATTTATGACTCTGATACAAGTTAAAAGGAGGCAGTTAGACAGTAAATAGAAGCAACTATTTAGTCTCTTAGTCAGCATTTTTATTTATTTATACTGGCTCATAAATCCCTTGATCTGGTCACAGGAAGTCAGGTCTTCTTTATCTGCACGCAGTCATGAAGGAGAGTTATGATTCCAAAATCACAGCAGGAAATCTTTCCCTTAGCTTTGGTGGCTCCCCAGGGTACTCATTGATGGCTAAATTGTCATTTGTTCATTTTTGCCTTTGCTGTTATTTTCTCTGCACACAAATTGCTTGCCAAATGTTCCTGGAAACAGCATGGGTGTTTTTGCTTGGAACAACCCACTGCTGGGCACTGTATTTCTTTTGCTGTCAACTCCAGTAACTTGGTCAGAATTGCTATGGCTCTCGTCACAAGTAAATCATCACTTCCTGTGAAATCCCTCATTTTTATTGTAGAGGTGTTAAATGCAATCTAGACTCATCGAATGATTTATTTCCCCACTGAGTAGAAAGGACATTAATCAAACATCTCCGAAATCATTATAGTCACCCCAGGAGCCAGACTGAACTCAAATCCAAATTATCTCCATGATGCTTTCTTCATCCTGAACCTTTCCTTCTCTCACATTCCAGTCTTAGAAGAACAAGTATCACTCTCTCTCAGTACCATTATGTTGACGCGGTCATGGTGGTTTCTTTTTGTGTGGTGTAATGAATATTCACATGTGTCATTTGGGTTCCCTACATGCATAAAATCCAGTCAGATTGGGAGAGTAAATGTTTTAGAAATGGAAACTCCAAGAATCAGAAGCTAAGTGACTTGTCCAGGGTGGTGTGGGTAGCAAGTGGGCCTACTGATGGCAGAATCTTCTGAATCCTCAATCATTTCTCCCCCACCACATGCCACAGGCACCCTAACAAACCAAAGACCAATAAGATTAGAAAAGAGAGGCAACGTGTTTGATAATTCACAAAAGGGTCTCCTTGCTGAACGGACATATATAACTTTTACTTGGTTTCTTATAAAACTCATTACCCAGGGCAGGCATTTGACCCAGAAGTGAAGGTATTGGCTTGGGTTGCCAAAATCCCGTATCAGAGTGCCTGAGTTTGAGTCCTGGCTATACCCTGATTCCAACATGCACCCTGGGAGGCAGCAGGTGGTGGCTCAAGTACTTAGGTCCCTACCACCCACTTGGGAGACTGGGACTGAGTTCCAAGCTCCTGGCTTTGGCCCATTGGCCTGGCCCAGCTCTGGCTGTTGTAGCCATTTTGGAAGTGAACCAGCAGAAGGAAATTCTCTCTCTCTTTCCCTCTCTTCCTTACCACCTCCCCTGAATAAGTAAATTAAAATCACCTTTATAAAAATCCCACGACCTTGGGAAAGGAGCCAAGCTGAGCGAGAGAGCTCACTCTTCATGCAGTTGCTGGCTGCACCTGGACTACTTTTTTTTCTTCTCTTTCATTGCAACCACATCTCCTTTTATATGTGGCCTATTTGTCTTCTCCAATTGCCCTCTTTCAAATGTTTTACGTCCATAGTCCTTTAGATTTTGTCTGCTCCTTTAATCAGCTCTGTTTGATACAGATGCCCTTTTGTCTAACATTGCTTTTTCTTCCAGACAATGAAAGCAGTATGAGCTTTGAAATTTTCCCATCCTGGGTTTAAACCTCAATTCTATTGCCAGCTGTGTGACCTCGGGCATATACAAAGTTTCTTCCAAGCATAAAAGTAGATAAATTAGTACTGAATTGTACTGAGGTTTTCCATGGTAATTAGTTTGCTGTGTGCACAGTGCCCAGTACAGAGAAGGTAATCCTAAATGTAAATTCTGCGCCTCTAATAGGATCATATTCTATCTTCTGTGTGCATTTAGGTTACTTATTTCATATTTACATTGCGCTGCAATGATGGTCAGGAGAATAACAAAGGGAGAAGAAGGTTTAGATGAATTCAGTACATATCCTGTAAACACAAGGTCTAGGGGGAATCCAACATCTGTGTCATGATGAATTTAGATAAAGGGACAGGAAATCTCCTACAGGAGTGAAAAATCTTAGTAATTCCGGCATGCAACTAGCTGTGATCGTTTATGCAGAAAATTGTGAAAAATACATAAAGATTCTTCTGATCCAGTGCCACAAAGCTCATTGCAAAAGGATGCGTGAACCTAAATATATCTGCTTAGTTTATCATTCATTCATTTGTTACATAAACATTCAATGAGTTCCTGTTAAGTGACCGGCTTCTTGCTTCCTGGTTAGTTTCCAGAGAGAGAGAAACACCTGAAAGCTACAGTGGACATTCCTAAATACTAACATGTACTCCATTGCTTTGGAGAAACCTTAAACAGGCTCCAAGTAAACTTGGGATTAACACAATTTCAAGATGGACTTGAAATTAAGGAATCCTTGCCACTGCTAAGCTGGTTAGTGATGGCAGGAGTCAAAAAGGGAGAAATGGCCTCTTTGCTTTGGTGTTTCTTCTACCAGACTTCATGGGTTGTAGAACTTTTCTCAGGGGGCCAGCAGTGGTGTTGTGGGTGAGGCTGGTGCCTACAGTGCAGCATCCCATGTGGGTGCCAGTTCAAGTCCTGACTGTTCCACTTCCAGTCTGGCTCTCTGCTGTGGCCTGGGAGAGCAGTGGAGAATGGCCCAAGTCCTTGGGCCCCTGTGCCCGTGTGGGAGACCTGGAGACTCCTGGCTCCTGGCTTCAGATCGGCATGGTTCCGGCCCTTGCGGCCATCTGGAGAGTGAACCAATGGATGGAAGACCACTCACTCTCTCTGCCTCTCCTACTCTCTCTCTGTGACTCTTTCAGGTAAATGAATAAATCTTTTTTTTTCTTTTTTTTTAAGAACTTTACTCAGCCTCTCAGCTCAGAATCCTGGACACCCATGGAAAACACCTAAGAATGCTTGGTTAAAGCCTTAGATCATCTAGTCCATGACCCTATTTTGTAGACAGGAAGCTAAGGCCTAGAGAAGCAGAGACTTCCATAAGGCGGCTCACCACCTGGAGGCAGAGCGAGTCGGGGCCGGCCTGGCGATGGACAGACATCAGAGGTACCTGGGGCTTCAGGAACAGACAATGCCATGACCAATTCCAAACCAACGTTTGGCCCCCTGAAGCAGACTTTCATCCTCCCTCAGAAGTCCAGCTGTGAATTAAACACACCAGTGACAGGAGAGTAGGAAAAATGCATGAGAATGATGCTTTTGGTGTCATAATGAAGAGTATGAGGCACAAAAAATTTAAAAAGCTTTATATGATGGTAATTTCACTTTTTTTTTCTTCCTTCCTTGTATATAAAGTTAAATAAAAATAGATCTTGATGAAAAACAAGACAGGGAACAAGAGAGGGAAAAGGAAGAGGGGTGGGAGAGTGGGTAGGAGGGCAACTACGGTGGGAAAAATTACTAGGTTCCTAGTGTTGTATTTATGAAATACATGCAAATAATAAAGAGTCTTCAGAAAGTTTGTGGAAAATGCAGACTATGAAAAAACTATGCATGCATTTTGAATTTTCTGCATCAAAATAAATTTATCTTTCCATGTCATTTTTTCACTAACACAAGAAAGCATATGATGAATTGTTAGAAAAACAGGCCATCTCTGCTGACGGAAGTTCTCCTTGGAACATGTTTGGGTTGTCTTGAGATGATAAACTCCAATACCATGTTTCTGAACATCTTTCAGTCATAGAACATACTCACGTACTCATCTCATTACAGAGAAAGGCCTGGTGATGGGAAATGACCGTGACTCAAAGGACAAAGGGTGATCTCAAATATGTTAAAAATTTGTGTGTATAGAAAAAAAAATAACAGAAACAAAGTATCTTTCTGTTGCTATAACAAAACACTGAATCTGGAAAATTTTATAAAGGAAAGTACTTTCTCACACTTTTGGAGGCTGGTAAGTCCATCGAAAGGTGCCAGCATCAGGTGAGGGCCATTTGCTGTTGGAGGCATCAGTGGGGAGAGACAGAGCAATTGTGCTAGCTCAGGTCTCTCTCCTTAGAAAGCCACCAGTGCTACCTTGGGGCCTTACTTTCATGACTTCATTTAATCCTAATTATCTCTTAAAGCTTCCATCACCAAATACCATTACTATATGAATTTGAGGATTATGTTGCCAACATATAAACATTTGGAGGACATACTCAAAACCATAGCAGAAAGTATCACAAAAATGTTAGAAGTGATTGTCTCTGAATTGTGGGTTTCTTTATAATAATTTTTGGCACTTGCTAATTTTCTGCAGTTAATATACATTACATATATTCTTTTTAAAAAGATTTATTGATGTATTTATTTGAAAGACTGAGAGAGAGAGAGAAAAAAAAAAGAGAGAGAGAGAGAGAGATCATCTATTCACTATTTCACTTTCCAAATGGTCTCAATGGCCAGGGCTGGGTCCAGCTGAAGCCAGGATCCTGGAACTCCATCTGGGTCTACCACATGGGTGGCATTTGGGCCATCTTTCTCTGCTTTCCCAAGCTTGTTATCAGGGAGCTGGATTGGAAATGAAGCAGCCAGGACTTTGACAGGCACACATATGGGATACTGACATTGCAGGTGGCAGCTTAACCCACTGCATCACAATGCTGGACCCCTGAATTTATTCTTAAAAAGGTGTTAAGGGGTGGGTGCTGTGGCACAGCATCCCACGTCACAGTGTCAGTGGAGTCCTGGCTTCTCCCCTTCCAATCCAGCGTCTGCTAATAGTAGATGACAGCGTAAGTACTTGAGTCCTTGCTACCCACATGGGAGACCCAGATGAAATTCCAGGTTCCTGATTTTGCTATGGCCCAGCCCTAGCAATTGCAGGCACTTGGTGGGGTGAACCAGCAGACGGAAGATCAATCTCTCTCTAATCCTGAGTAAAGTGATAATAACCAACAAAATAAAATGTTAATCTAACTTAAGTATTGAAACACAATTAATGAATTACTTCTTATGGTCATTTACTTATTTTTGAAGGATTGTAGCATATAATATTTCCAATTCATATTGTTATTTTTTAAATTTTTACAATCTATTTTCATTTTATTTGAAAGACAAAGAGACAGATCTTCTATCTACTGGTTCATTCACCAAATACCTGCAGCAGCCAGAGTTGGACCAGGCCAAAGGAAAGAGCCAGGAGCTCCACCTGGGTCTCCCATGTGGGTAGCAGGGTTCTGAATACCTGAGCCATCATCTGCTGCCTCCAAGGGTACACATTAGCAGGCAACTGGATTGAAAATGGAGACAAAATTCAAACCAGACACACTAATATTAGACACTGGAGTCTCATGTGGCACCTTAACTGCTGGTCCAAATGCCTGCCTCTCCTAATTCATATTATTTTGGAATCTGTAACTTCAATAGTAACTTTCACATGTTAGAATGGCAATGATTTCAATAATAATCTATGATCATCTATATAGTTTATATAATTATAACTATGCTTATGGAAATCTGTATCCCCCATGTTAAGAATAATTCTAATTGGAAGTAGGTTCTTTTTCAGGGTGAGGCTGACCGTCATGGAGACAGAGAGATTGAAACTACATTCAGCTCAGAAATTGATTGGTTCAGAGTTATGATGATGTATTGTCAACCTGTTTATCAAGATGGTGACTGAAATGTTTGTGATCAGCTCAGCAAGGTGTCAGTCCCTGCCTATTTCACAAAGGCCATAATCCAAGAGATGGCAATTTCTTTTTATAACAAAGAAGACAGTAAAATCAAAGTGGGTCATATTCAAAGTAGGATGAAAGGAATTAGCATTAGAAAAGACTAGACAGTGATTGTGAAAAAAGTGGGAAAGATTTTTAGCGTTCTTTCATGGGTTGGGCGACAGTCACTAGCTTTATCTTCTATAAAGTTCCCTTTCTCATTGTTCTAACTCTTGACTTCCCTCAAATGTCTGTTGGTTTCCAAATGCCAATATGCATATCTAAAGCTCACACAAAATGAGTGGTTAAAACAAGAGACATTTGTCCCTCTCACAGTTCCAAATGTGTGAAGTCCAAAATCAAAGTGTTTCTCTGAGTTCTAGGGAGAGTCCTTCCTTGCCTCTTCTGGCTCCTGGTGGTCTGAACAATCTCGATGCCCATTGGCTGGTCAACATGTCACTCCATCCTCTGCTGCATCTCCACATGCCTTTCTTCTCTATGTCCTGTTTCTCCTAATAAGGACACCAGTATATTTAAAGCCTTACCTAATCAACTGAGACTGCATGTTAGTTAATTCCATCTACCAAGACCCTACTTCCAAACAAAGTTCCACTGTGCATCAGTTTTGGGAGGACACCATTCAATCCATTCTATGTCAAAACATTTATAATACTGTAATGTAGCAATCTATTTATTTTTCAATTCCCCCCACCAGATGATGAAGTCTTTAAGGACGAGAACATGGCATACTTTAGAAGAAATTTAAAACTCTTCTGTGGGCCTGAACCTGTGGCATAGTGGGTTAAGTCTCTGCCTATGGTGCCAGCATCCCATATGGGTGCCAGTTCCTGTCCCAACTGTTCCTCTTCTAATTCAGCTCTCTGCTATGGCCTGGGAAGGCAATGAAAGATAGCCCAAGTGCTTGTGCCCCTGAACTCATGTGAGAGACCCAGAAGTTCCTGACTCCTGGATTCAGATCCACTCACCTCCTGTCATTGCAGCCATCTGGGGAGTGAACCAGAGGACAGAAAACTTCTCTCTGTCTGAGAATCTACCTCTCAAGTAAATAAATAAAATCTTATTTAAAAATGCTTCTGAATGTTCAACAATCTGCTTCTGTTTTTTTTTTTTTTTTTTTCAACAACTACATTTCCCTTAAATTAACACCCTTGACTTCTTCCTACCTCGGCCTTATTATTACTTCATTTTCTGTTCTTTGATCTTTATCCTGTCTTCAGTGTATCACTTTAAATCATTTTCTAAAGCGTTCCAATAAAACATGAGGACTCTTGGGGAAGGCATCATGGCACAGCAGGTTAAGCCACAGGTTCGGATGACCAAATACCATATAGGACTGCCTGGGACGGAGTCCCACCTCTACCTCTCCCAATCAATCTTCCTGGAAATGCACTGGGGTACTTAAGTTCTAGCCACCCACATGGGAGACCCATGGAGTTCCAGGCTGCTGGCTTCAGCTTGGCCTAGTCCTGTCTGTTGTGGGCATTCAGAGAGTGAAACAACAGATAAAAGATCTCTCTCTCTCTCTCTCTCTTACTTTTTCAAATAAATAAATAAATCATTTTTAGAGATTTATTTATTTATTTGAAAGGCAGAGTCACAGAGAGGCAGAGGTGTGTGTGTGTGTGTGTGTGTGTGAGAGAGAGAGAGAGAGAGAGAGAGAGAGAGGCGGGGGGAAAGAGAGAGAGAAATCTTCCATTTGTTTGTTCACTCCCCAAATGGCCGCAACAGCCATGGCAGTACCAGGCCAGAGCCAGGAGCTTCTTCAAGGTCTCACACATGGGTGCAGGGGCCCAAGCAATTGGGCCATCTTCCATTGCTTCCCTGGGCACATTAGCAAGGAGCGAGATAAGAAGAGAAGGAGCCAAGACTCGAACTGCGACCCATATGGGATGCTGGCTCTGCAGGTGGTGGCTTTAACCGCTATGCCACAATGCTGGCCCCATAAATAAATATTTAAAAGACAAAGCAAAACAAAAAAACATGAAGAATCTTAAGAAAAGTGCTAGACAGAAGCAGATGCATGAGGTCAATAAAGAACTGAAAAATACACCTGAGTAGGACATTCCACTGTCACAGAATATGTGGTCCTGCAGATCTTTGTCCAGTTTCATATTACCAGAGCTTCTTCACTTCTAGTTCCTTAACTTTTAGATATTGCATAAAGCTTCTTTGCTGACTTGAAGACAGGCATATTCAAACGGGTACTGTATTAGGATTACTTTGATTATGAGTTTAACTGTACATGTGAATACTAGTAACAATACAGACTAAGCTTCTGTAATTAAAAAACTAAGAGACCGGCCGGCGCCGCGGCTCACTAGGCTAATCCTCCGCCTTGCGGCGCCGGCACACCGGGTTCTAGTCCCGGTCGGGGCACCGATCCTGTCCCGGTTGCCCCTCTTCCAGGCCAGCTCTCTGCTGTGGCCAGGGAGTGCAGTGGAGGATGGCCCAAGTGCTTGGGCCCTGCACCCCATGGGAGACCAGGAGAAGCACCTGGCTCCTGCCATTGGATCAGCGCGGTGCGCCAGCTGCAGCACGCCAGCCGCGGCGGCCACTGTCTACTCTGCCTGTCAAAAAAAAACAAAACAAAACAAAAACAACTAAGAGACCAGCATTGTAGTGCAATGGATTGAAGCCTGGGCCTGCAGGACTGCCATCCCATGTGGGTGCCAGTTCAAGTGTTGGCTGCTCCACTTCCAGTGCAGCTTCTTGCAAATGCACCTGGGAAAACAGAGGAAAACGGCCCAAGTGCTTGGGCCCCTGCACTCTCATGGGAGGCCCAGAGGAAACCCCTGGCTCCTGGCTTTGTCTTGGTCCAGCCCTGGTTGTTACAGCCATTTGGGGAGTGAACCAGTGGATGGAATACCTGTCTCTGTCTCTACCTCTCTCTGTTAACTCTGCCTTTCAAATAAATAAAATAAATCTTTTTTTTTTTTTTAAAAAGAAACTAAACATAAAAAGTGACACTGAGTTCAATAAGGTAAAATCTGTTGCATGTCTGCTATAACCAGATAATCCAGGGAGGCTGGGAGGAGGTGGTCTGCACCATGGGCCCACATTCCTTCCCTCTTATTGCTCTGAAATGCCCTGGAGCTGTCCAATAGGGCAGCCACTACTCACATATGGTGAACTCCTTAAACATAACTAGTCCAAGCTAGGATATGCTGTAAGTACAAAACACACACCAGATTTCAAAGATTTAGAATGAAAATAGGATGTAGAAGATTTCATTAATTATTTTATAGTAATTGTGTGATTACTGGAACCTGGAAAGGGTGGAGGTAGGAGAGGGGAAGAGGAGATGTTAACAGGTGCAGAGGTACAAGTATAGGAGGAAGACTTTCTAATGTTCTAGAGCATGCTAGGGTAAGCAGGTGAATATTTCAACGCAGACAGTAGAAAGGATCCTGAATGTTCCCATCACAAAAGAAAACTCTCTGAGGTGATACATATGCCATTTCCCCTATGTGTGTGTGTGTGTGTGTGTGAGAGAGAGAGAGAGAGAGAGAGAGAAATCTGATTACATTGTATACTTGAATATACTGTGCTTCATAATATACTGTGCTTCATAAATATGTACAATTACTATGTGTTAACTAAAAGTAAAAAAAGATTACAAAAATAATAATTTTATATTGATTACATTTTAAAATAACATTTTGGGTGTGTGAGTTTAAATAAAATGTTCTTTTTTTACTTTCTATTTCTTTTTCTTTTTTTATATATATATTAAGTGTTGAGAGACAGACAAAGAAGGTCTTCCACTTATTAGCTCATTCCTCAATGCCCACAACAGCTGGGGTCAGGCCAAACCCAGGGACCTGGATCTCAACCTGAATCTCTCACATGCGTTGCAGGGACCCGCGTACTTAAACGGTCACCTGCCTCCAGGTGTGCATTAGCAGGAAGGTGGAACTGGAAGCAGAGCTGGGGCTTGAACTCAGGCACTCTGAAACGGGATGTGGACATCCGGAGAGGCAACTTAACCTCTGCAGCGAACTTCTGCCCCTAAATAAAATGTTTTTGTTAAATTCAGTCTCACTCATTTCTTCTGTTTCTTAGAAAATTTTCCATTACCTTTGTGGCCCACATTATATTCCAATGTGATGGTGCTGTTCCAGCTCATGGTACAAGCTGACTCATAGTAACACATAGGCGGTCAGCTGGTAGATAAAGGAAAGAAAGGAGACAGCAAATCATTTCCCTTTAAGGAAAGGAGGCCTGACTTGTGCAGGTCAGTTCACTCCTATTTCCCTGGTGAGAACGTCACATAGACCACCAAGCAGCAGAGAATACAAGGAAATGCAGTGTGGAGTCTCTAAATATATGGGAAAGTGAGGAGGGACAGTGGAGTCTGAATAACCAATAGTGACTCCTCTGTGACAGGTGCTTCTAAAAGGAGGCATTAGAATTGACTTTCAAAGGAAGGACTTGAAAGGAGAAGGAAATGGGAGAAGAGATGTGCAAAACAAAGGGCATTTAGAAACCTAGTGAAAAATAACCGAACTAAGATAGTTCGACACTTGGGTTGAGAAAGTAAAACAAAGAAGAGACGGACAATGGCCCAGGGCAAAGGGGGTCAAGGAGCTGTCAGGGGAGAAGATGGCCTGGTGTTCCAGGTCGTGTGAACTACAGGAAGGGAAGGAAGTGTCTACACTGCCAGCTTTCTGCTTCTGAAATTTGATTATGGCTCCGTTCTCAAATGTTGGAGAACTGATACAGGAAATCAATAGTAAACTGAGACCTAAAGAACTTGGAAGAACTTTCTCAGATTGACAGTAAAGGGAAAGTAGATAATTAATGCAGAAGTGGAAGCTTAGGAGTGGAATCCTATGAACATGTTCACTTAGACATTTACCCTTGAATCCAGCTCCCTCCTACCTCCTTTTCTGTAGGGAGCACACAGCAAAGGAAGGCAATATAGTTGGAGCCCTAGGAATCACATGAGGCTATAGATTCCAGGATCTTCCAGGGAGAGGGTAAATTACCCTAAGAGTAGAGTGCCTGATCGTACGGGAGGCCAGAGATTAAAAGCCCAGACTGTGAGCCTCTTTGAGGCACCAGATGTCTCTAACTCTCCCTGTACAGCAGCTGTAGCTACCTGCGTTCCTGTTGTGCCAGGAAGCCTGTCAGCTTTGCTGGTGCAGGCAGATGGAGGGCAACTCTGCTGTATGACTGAGATATGTAGTGTCTGTGGTAGAGGAAGGCCCAGAAGCAAAGTCCCTCTCCCTTCTGCCTTAGGAAGGTGGCTTGGAGTTCAGCAGGTTACTCGCCACCATTGCACAGGGCGCAATTTATCTCCTAGTACTAATTCTTTGGCATTGCTGCAGACTTCTATAGGGCTTCAGCTGATCACTAAGGCAATGCCAAATCACAGCCAGATTTCAAAAGCAGCAGCTGACATTGGCCACTCCCAGTGAAACTGAACTCACGGAGGTTAGGAAAAATACTTCCAAATTACTTTTATGGTAAAGGAGAGTGGCAAACATGACCAGGTATAACAATTTTTTTTTACTTGAACTAGAAAAGCAATGGTGATCTGAAGATCAGCTGAAGAAATACAGCAAATAAGGTAAAAATACAGTGAGAAGGAAATGACAGTAGGGGAACTAGGAGACTTGGAAAGGTGAAGCCAAGAAACCAAATATTCAAGTAATAGCATAGTCAAAGATGAAAAAGTAATTCACAGAGGAAAAAAAATTAATAGATTTTCTCTAATTAAAAATGAGTGAATTTTTTTTAAGATTTATTCATTTATTTGAGAGTCGAGTTACACAGAGAGGAGAGACAGAGAGAGAGAGGTCTTCTATCTGATGGTTCACTCCCCAGTTGGTCACAACAGCCAGAGCTGTACCGATCCGAAGTCAGGAGTCAGGAGCTTCTTCCGGGACTCCCACACGGGTGTAGGGGCCCAAGGACTTGGGTCATTTTCTACCGCTTTCCCAGGCCTTAGCAGAGAGCTGGACTGGAAGTGGAGCTGCCAGGACTCGAACCGGCTCCCATATGGGATGCCGACGCTTCAGGCCAGGGCATTAACCCAGCGCTGGCCCCCAAAATATTTTTTTAAGGGAAAGAGTTTATTGGGGGAAACCCGACAGGCCGGAGGGAAGGGGTGAAGAAGGAAAAGAGGGAGAAGCAGAGCACAAGAGAGAGATCCCAGAGACAGAGAGACAGAGCTCAGGAAACAGAGAGAAAGAGAGCCACGTGTTCAGGAATAGGTCCTTTTCAAGTTTTACTGGGGTGGGTGGCTGGGCAGGGAAGTAGGAGCAGCGAATCCCATTAGGGTAGGGGTGGAGGTTGACACCAGTGGTTTGGCCATGTGGTCACCTAGCTTCCAACAATGGTGGTGGGAGCTAGAGCCTAAGATGGTGTCAGGGTGTAGATCTTACTAACATTGCCCCTCCCACCTTTTGCTTTTCATAAAGCAGGAGTTGCATGGGATTACATTAGTCACCAAAGTCCAGGAGGGGTAGCGGGATGATGATCTGTCTTTAGAGCTACTTCCTGCTGAAATGGGGCAACAAGGTTCTCTGTGTTGGCATGGGGCGATGTCTCAAGCCACTGTCTCCTGGGTGGGGAGCCAAGTACATCCCTATAGCAGCAGCAGCATTTGGTTGACCACCTGGTTGCTGAAGGCCTTGGTTTGTTGCATTATCAACTCCTGCAAACACTTAAACAGACACGGTAGTGTAAAAGACAAGGTGAGAATTGCAACCAATGGTCCTAAGAGTGGCATTAACCAGGCAATGAGAGGATTTCATAGAGGAGAGGAAATGGGTGTGTGTGTGGGGGTGTCTCTGGACCCTTGTGAAGATTGTTTGATGGACGTGGTTTAAAGTTGACCCCAACCAAGACCAGGAGAAAGGCCACTCATCTTTTTACAGGTGGGGGGGGGGGTTGACTGTAGAAAAATTCTGAACAATAATACAACATTAAGTGGGGAAAGGACCTTTGATACACACATGTCAGGAAAATGAGTGAAATATTGAAAGGATTCAATGCATCTCATTGGAATTAGAGGAAATACACACACACACACACAGAGATGCTGGTGAAATCTCTAATTCCAAGGAAAATGAAAACGTGTTAGATATTGCACAGAAGGGGAAAACAGACTAGTATCGGACTTCTCATTAGTAACACTGGTTGAGAAGAGAACAGATCTAAAAGTCTATTACACAGCAAAGATGAAATTCATCTCTTCAAGAAAAAAGATTTTTGATTAGCAAATGTCTATTTTAGACTCTACTCAAATTACATAAGCATGTGATCAAATCAAGTGTGATTATAACTAAACAAGTACAATCAAAGCAGAATGAAGTTTTCAAGATAGGAAATTATGAAGAAGAAAGAACATAATGGGGGCTGGTGCTGTGGCCTGCAGTGCTGGAATCCCACATGGGTGCTCCTTCGAGTCCCGGCGGTTCCACTTCCAATCAGCTCTCTGTTCTGGCCTAGGAAAGCAGTCGAAGATGACCCAAGTCCTTGGGGCCCTACACCCGTGTGGGAGACCCAGCGGAAACTCCCGGCTCCTGGCTTCAGAGCAGCACAGCTCTGGCCATTGTGGCAATTTACAGAGTGAACCAGTAGATGGAAGACCTCTCTCCCTCTCTCTGCATCTGCCTCTCTATAATCCTGCCTTTCAAATAAATAAATAAATAAATAAATAAATAAATAAATAAATCTTTTTTAAAAAGTTAAAAAAAAGAAAGAATACAATGGTGCACAATAAATTTTCCAAACAAAGAAAACTAAATGATGGACTGAAGCTAAATGCCTTAAATTCCCCCAAAAAAGTCTGGATGGGTCAAAACCTGCAGGAACTGGGGAGAGGGGGCCTAAGATAAACTTTCTTACAGCTGGGAATAGAGCAAGGCTGTAAGTATTATGGAGTTCATCTTAGTGGCTTTGGGGAAGTAGATTGTCCTGATGGGGTTTATCTTTTATAAAATGGAGAAGAATATGTTTAGTTGTGATTGTTAAAATAAACAGAAAATTTTTTTTGTATTCTTAAAGCCTTTAGAAATTTCTAAAACAAGTAAAGAATTGGAAAAGAGACAAAATAAACACTTTACTGTACCCTAAAATGTAGGGAAATGGAGAAACAGGAAGCCAAATTAACTGAACAGTAATTATGAAATGATATGGAGGAATAAAGTAAAAAATATCAAACAGCAAGTCAAATAGGAATAGCTGTAAGGGCAACCTCAAGGGACAAAAACTGTCAGATTGGGCCAAAAAGTTTAAAATCCACTGGAATGATCTTTCCAAGAATCATACCTAAAACAAACTGAAAAATGATACTGAAAACAGTGTAATGGAGAATCGTGAGCTCACACTGGCTTGGCGACTAGCTCTGTGCTAATCTCAGTAATACCATGGAACAGAAGGCTTGAAATGAAATTGTTATTTTTAGTTCTGGACTTGTGATCCAGGGCCAGTTAAACCCTTAAATGGGAAGGAAGGAAAAGGTAGAAAAAAAATTAAAAATCCTCCTGTTTGAATGCTGGACAGTCATCATTGTAAAAATCTGATTAGTCAGAAATTATCAATGCACGCTAAATCTAGGAAAGAACTTCGATTAGAAACACAAAATTTACTTTATTTTAAAGTATCTGAAATATACTGCTTATTCATTGAAAAGGGGAAGTAAAAGCACAAGTGATTTAAGGAGAAACTGGACGATAGTGTGAGTAGGTAAGCAAGATTGGTATTACAAATAAAGGTGCTCTAAGAACACATCGCTTCCTCGGTATTCCAGTGAAGAATTCATAATCTGAATGTGATATCCCCAGAAAACATCAGACAAAAATATTAATGACTAAGAGCCTTTAAAACACTGTGGAAACGCTTTGGATGCACGGAGACTGAGATGACAGGACAACTGCATGTAACTCCATCCCATTCTAGATTAGGTCCTAGCATCAAAGCTGGGAAATACATATACTGTAAAGGGTATTTTTTGGACAGAGTTGGAATATATGATAGGTTAAATCAAAATATTCTACAAATATTATACCTTATTGAGTTGATGACTACATTGAGGTTCTTAGGCATGTTCTGAAGTATTTAGGTCTATTATGTCAGTAGTTTACTCTCAAATGGCTCAGCAAAAACAGGCATGGTTACCTTTCTGTTGTCTGTTTTTCATCATAGTGCTGGATACCTAACAAAGCAGCTCTCCCTTCCTAGTGGGCTTCTTGGAGAACTAAAGCAAATTTAAGGTCTTACACTACTAGATATCAACACTCATTTCAATGTTACAGTATTTAAAATGGTGAGACGTCTGCACGAGGATATACCACTAGATCCGTGGTGGTGGTAATGGGGTGTACAGAAAGAGACTCTCAGATGTGCACACAGGGTCTCAAGTTATGACAAAGGTATCACTGCAATACTGTGGAAGGGAGGATGACCTTTTTAAAACTTAACATTAGGCCCTTGTCTCCACTGTTGAGGAACAATTTTTTGTTTGTTTTGTTTTGTTTTTTTCCGTGAAAATTGTTGAACCCTTTACTTAGTATAGAGTTGGTCTTCTGTGTATAAAGTTAATTGAAAATGGATCTTAGTGGAGAATGGGACTGGGGATGTGAGAGGGAGGAGGAGGAGGGGTGGGAGAGTCGGGGGGGAGGGAGGGTGGGTATGGTGGGAAGAATCACTGTTCTCCTAAAATTGCACTTAGGAAATGCATGAAGTCTCTATTCCTTAAACAAAAGGTTTCTTGGGGAGGGGAGATAAAGAAAAAAGAAAAAAGGAAGAAGGAGAGAGGCCTGAGCGAGCCACTGACACTCTCTTGCCACATGATGCCCTCTGCCATGATCAGCCTGAAGGCCCTCGTCAGTCACCACGATCTTGGACTTCCCAGCCTCCAGAACATGAGCTAGATAAACCTCTGTTGTTTACAAATCAAAAACAAAAACAAAAACAAAAAAACCTTACAGTTACATCAATTTGATATCCACAAGTAAAGAAATGAATTGTGACCTCTATGTCATCAAATATAAATAGTAATACCAGTTGGACTGTACATCTGATTAACAAATTTTTTTTTCATTTTCAATTCTCTTTATATACAGAAGATCAATTTAGTATAAAGATTTCAACAGTTTTCACCCACACAGAAACACAAAGTGAAACATACTGTTTGAGTACCAGTGATAGCATTAAATCAAAATGTACAGCACATTAAGGACAGAGATCCCACATTGAGGAGCAAGTGCACAGTGGCTCCTGTTGTTGACCCAACAAATTGACACTCTAGTTTATGGCGCCAGTAACCACCCTAGGCTGTCGTCATGAGTTGCCAAGGCTATGGAAGCCTTCCAAGTTTGCCGACTCTGATCATATTTAGACAAGGTCATAAAAGACAGAGTGAGGATAGTAACCAATGATCCTAAGAGTGGCATTTACCAGGTTTGAACAATTATACAGCATTAAGTGGGGAAGAGGACCATCAGTACACACAGGTTGGGAGTAGAGCCATTTGTGGTAGAGTAGAGGTTATGATTACAAAGGAATGAGGCCCAAGTGTGCTAGACAGGGTCTAGAACAAAGGACAGAGTCATTATTAGAGGAGCTAAGAAATGAATTGTGACCTCTATGTCATCAAATATAAATAGTAATACCAGTTGGACTGCACATCTGATTAACAAATTTAAAGAGAAGATGCTCCAGAAGACACCTCTGGAAGATTAGCATCCTTTCTTTTTTTTTTTTTTTTTTGACAGGCAGAGTAGACAGTGAGAGAGAGAGACAGAGAGAAAGGTCTTCCTTTTTGCCGTTGGTTCACCCTCCAATGGCCGCTGCAGCCGGTGCATCGCACTGATCCGAAGCCAGGAGCCAGGTGCTTCTCCTGGTCTCCCTTGCGGGTGCAGGGCCCAAGTATTTGGGCCATCCTCCACTGCCTTCCCGGGCCATAGCAGGAAGCTGGCCTGGAAGAGGGGCAACTGGGATAGAATCCGGCGCCCCAACCGGGACTAGAACCCGGTGTGCTGGCGCCGCAAGGTGGAGGATTAGCCTGTTGAGCCACGGCGCCGGCCTCAGCATCCTTTCTTAAACAGGAACCAATTCACTAACCACAAAGGAAAATACTGATGAATTTAATTTCAATACACTCAAAAACTTTTGCATTAAAATATGAGAATGTAAACCAGAGTAGGGAACTATATCTGCAATACATATATTCGACAAAAGATTTTTTCCAGATATAAAAAGAATAGAGGAAAACCAATAAGAACAATCTTATTAAAAAATTCACAAGAATGAACAGGTGCATCACATAAAAATGCAAATAAGCATATAAAAAGATGCTTGGATCATTGAAAATAAAGCCAAAATAAGATGCTCACCAGAGGAACTAGAGTGAAATAACTAATATCGACAATAACTAGTGTTGGTAAGGATGTGAAGTGGCTGCTGGTTTCTTATACGGTGTTGGCAGAAGTATAAATTGTTATATACATTAGCAAATAGTTTGACAGATCTATGAAACTGACTATGTACCTACTCTATGAATTGAGCAATTCTGTTTCTAGATATATGCTCAATAGAAATGTACTAGTATATGCACCAGAAATATGTGAATAAGACCATTCAAAGCAGCATTATTTGTGTCAGCCCCATGCTGGAAATAATCAAATTCCTATTAATAGCATAATGAATGAATAAGGTATGTTATATTCATACAATAGAACATTATTTACTAGTGAAAAATATCATTCTACATGGTGAATCTCATAGACACAATGTTGAATAAAATCAAACACACAGGCCGGCACCGTGGCTTAACAGGCTAATCCTCCACCTTGCAGCGCCGGCACACCGTGTTCTAGTCCCAGTTGGGGCGCCGGATTCTATCCCAGTTGCCCCTCTTCCAGGCCAGTTCTCTGCTGTGGCCCGGGAAGGCAGTGGAGGATGGCCCAAGTACTTGGGCCCTGCACCCGCAAGGGAGACCAGGAGAAGCACCTGGCTCCTGCCTTCGGATCAGCGTGATGTGCCGTCTGCAGCGGCCATTGGAGGGTGAACCAACGGCAAAAAGGAAGACCTTTCTCTCTGTCTCTCTCTCTCACTATCCACTCTGCCTGTCAAAAAAAAAAAAAAAAAAAAAAAAAAGAAAAGAAAAGAATCAAACACACAAAAGGTCTATACAGCCAAAAAAGTTGCAAATCTGATGTGTGGTGGAAGACACCAAATGTTAATGACATTGGGAAGGTTGATGGTGCAGGTGACCTATGATCTAGGCCTTTGAGATGTAATATAATGGTATATATTTTGATCTTGATAATGTCTATATGAGGATATTTCTTGATAAAAATGTTTCTTCATAAAAAGTTATTAATATGTATACTCTTCTGTGCTTACATACTTCAATGAAATGGTGACTGACTTGAGTAATTATTTCAAGCATTAGTTCCATGTCTGTTACCCTGGCTGAATATTCACCATGAATTTTGAAATAAGAAAGGTAAAATACTAAGTAATATTTTCATTCTAGTAAAAATACCCTTCATGTATATGTGGAGAAGGTCTGAGTAAAAAAAAAAAAATTAAGCTATTGCAAATAAGTCCTCAAGGGCAGGTAAGTCAGAAGAACGGGGAGTAGAATTTATTAGGATTTTCTTGTTTTTGTACGATTTCATTGACTCAAGAAGCACATGCACCTTTGTGGGTTTTGGAGCAGAATTTGCTGGGAAGATTAAAATTAGAAATGACAATGAGCAATGGGCAGATGAGATCATTAGAGAGAGCATGGCTGCCAAACAGGAATATGTCACAGAGCAGGCGGAGGATGAGGACAGCGTAGAAGGCGGCAACCTTTTCTCCTTTGCTCCAGAAATCCCATTCAGAGAAACATTACTGTAGCTGAGCGTCCCAGTAATAAGCCACCAAAACATGACTGCTCCTGGGTGCTTATCTTCCTCTAAATAATTTCTCAAGTAAAGTTTGAAGACTGTTAGCAGACCGCCTGTTGGGAAGCAGAATTCTCATGTCAGATTCAATTTCTTTCTGTGTCTTAGGTGTTAAAATCTTGTCAAAAAGGGGAATGTGGGAAAAGTCAATGTCCACCTGCTGGAGGCATTTGTGTCCTGGGGGAAGAAAAGACACCACCATCCTGAGCAGAGGCTGCTTTTCACCAATCTGGTTTGCAGATCTGAGGAGCAGGGCGTGCACACAAAGCTTTCCAGTAGCTGTTTGGATGTCATTACCATTTCATGTAGTTAATGCTAACTAACGCTGACACTACAGCATCAAATTCACCTTTAGGATTTTTCAGGTTGCCTTAACTTTTTCTCAGTATGAAACAAATAGCTTAAAAAACAGTTAAATTATTTTATTGTTCATTTAATATTGGAATGACTCATTTTTTGCCTGCCTTCTTGTCTATGAATTTTATATTAGGCAATGCATAAAATAGTTATGCAAATGAAATTAAGACTTCATTGTCAAGCTGGTATGCATCATATAAGAACTTTTTTTTAAAAAAGAAATACTTACTGCAATATTGGCTTTGGATTCTTTAATTTAGCATTGTCTGTCTTTCAAATGGCTAGGTAATAATGATACAAGCTCAATTAAGTTAAGAGTTACTATTCAAACCAGGGGATCAAAAATAAACTCTACGCTTATGATTTGTCATTACAAAGATAACTACCAGAAGAAGCACAAAAGCAAAAATAATAACCCTAATAACACTAAGAAGTGGAAGGAGAGTTAGAAGTTACTAAAATGTTATCTGCTAATGGTGACAGCACTCAGATTATGAGAGGCAAACAATGCTTGAATTTGAGTTTGGTTTTAGTCCTCAGAATTTCAAAACATCTTCTTTTATATTTTTAATAGATATATGATTAAAAAACAAAAGTTAAATATACATTAAATATTGTTGCTCAGGTAAATGTTTGGCCCAGAGGTTAAGATGTCAGTTAAGATGCCTATATCCCATATCAAAATGCCTGGATTTGAGTCCCAGTTCCAGCTCCTGACTCCAGCTTCCTGCTACTGCAGACCCTGTGATGCAACAGTTATAGCTCAAGAAGTTGGCTCACTGCCACCCACATGGCAGACCTGAATTGAGTTTTTGGCTCCTAGGTTTGGCGTGGTACAGTCCTGGCCACTGTGTATTTGGTAAATGAATCGGCAGGTGGAAATTCTCTTTCTCTCTCTCTCTCTCTCTCTCTGGTTATGATTTCTCTCTCTCTCTCTCTCTCTCTCTCTCTCTCTTCAGGCCTCTCAAATTAAAAAAATTCTCTTTCTTCCATACATGCTCACTTTGGCTCTAGCAATTAAGTGCTCCTCTTAGACCTTGCTACACAGTTGTCCCCATTGCATCTAGGTTTTACAATTCAATGGTGGCAGATCTCACGATAATTTCTAACCATCCAGGAAGAACGATCACAAAACCTTTCAAAAATGCTGGGGCACCCTTCATCCCCCACACATTTATGTCTCATAGCCGTAGTGAAGGGTGTGTCCTCTTAATCCTCCCTGAGTGGATGAACAGGTAGTAAATGGTAAATCCACTCTAACATCCCGATCTCCCTTAGCTTTGGATAACTTTCACTATAGTGTACCAATGCAGTTCTGGCATTTCAACTTTATGGAGGATCAGCCCTCCTTCCACTTTAGGTTTCAGGCAAACCACCAACCAAGCAGAACCCTTTCTAATCCCCAGAGCTGCAACCTTAAATGCAGAATCTCAACTTAATAGACCCATACTAAGCTGATCCAGATTTAGGTTCCTTGCACGATTGTCCCACATGCTTGCTATCCATATCCACACATATTCCCAAAATTTCTGTCCATATGAATTGGAAAGACTGTGTTTCTTTGGGAGTATAGTGCACCTCCTCATGGGTCTCATTTAAAAAAAAAAATTTTTTATTTGACAGGCAGAGTGGACAGTGAGAGAGACAGAGACAGAGAGAAAGGTCTTTCTTTGCCGTTGGTTCACCCTCCAATGGCCGCTGCGGCCGGCGCACTGCAGCCGGCGCACCACGCTGATCCGAAGGCAGGAGCCAGGTGCTTATCCTGGTCTCCCATGGGGTGTAGGGCCCAAGCACTTGGGCCAGCCTCCACTGCACTCCCTGGCCACAGCAGAGAGCTGGCCTGGAAGAGGGGCAACCGAGACAGAATCCGGCGCCCCGACCTGGACTAGAACCCGGTGTGCCGGTGCCGCTAGGCGGAGGATTAGCCTGTTGAGCCACGGATGGGTCCCATTTTGTACCCCACCTTTTGAAGCTTACTGGAACTTGAATCCAGTTGAGAAGCAAACAGAGGCTTGGGGTAGGTACTGAGGAGGATTAACTAATTGTGTCTTGCAATGCAGCTACCTCAGGGAAGGCTGTTGCAGCTTCTTCCAGCAAAGCAGGATTAATCTCATCAAATAGACGGATGGAATGGCCGCTTCTATTGGCAAAGGTGGCTCCTCAGACCTTAGGGGTTTTGTGTCACAAGCTTCGTCAGGATCTCACCATATATCCTCATGCCAATGTTCAGAATCCCATTCCTTCCAATCAATGCCTTCCCTTGAACAGCAGACACTGTAAGTTTGAGAATTCAATTTGCACCAGAATTCAGCCAGTCCCAGAGTGAGACTGTGGGTCTGGTTTCCAGCAATTTCAGCTCTGAGGATTCAGGGGATCACCATTTTTTTCAGGACAGAGAAACTTCCAGATCATTTATGTGGGTGCTTGAGTTGGGAATTTGAATCCCTTATCTGAATCTTTCCATTCCCCACTTTATCTAGCACTGCTGGAGCAACTAGGGAATCTCACTACACTCATCAATTTGGCAAAGAATTCTTGAGTAGCAAATACATGGCCACCCAGAACCTTGCCTTTTGTAAGTTCTCAGATGTCATCAGGAGTATTCAGTGGTACTGTTTTGTGTATCTATTGCTACATTCAAGCCATGGGCCATTCATGTTCTTTTCTCTACTGGAAATAGAGTTGTTAGCAATTTTTTTTTTTTAGTGGAAAGCAAAAAAATAGCAAGGTTTATTAGGGTAGGGACATGCGTAAGAACAGATGGGCACCTCTCCAGACAGAACCTGAGAGAGAGTGCCCAGTCGCTTGGACTAGGGGAGAGCGGGGTTACATGGTTGAATGGAGAGAGTACACCTGAACAGGCCAGGTGGGCGGCTCAGCAGAGAGGCAGAGGGCTGAGCGAGTTGTTAGCAATTTTAAATCAAGTCAAATTAGAAAATCAACTCCAAAATCTCCAAGTGAATGAAAAAAGTTCATCTGGAAGATTTGATTCCTCTAGCATGGGTGGGGAACCTTATTTCTGCCACGATCACTTGGATATTTATAACATCATTCACGGGCCATACAAAATTATCAGCTAAAAAGCCAGCCTGCAATAGAATTTATTGAATTTCAGTCCTGCCTGCAGCTTTCTTGGTGGGACGAGACAAAATGATTTTGAAGGCCTTATATGGCCCACAGACTGGACGCTCCCCACCCCTGCCAGAACTGCTTCATTGTTGGTACCAAAACATGGTAGAATCTCTCTCTCTTCTCCGTGTGTGTGTGTGTGTGTGTGCGAATCAATACATCTATTTCATTCTGTCTCCCTGTATTTATTTTAAGGGTTTGACTCATGATTGTGGGGGCTGGCAGTTCTGAGATCTGCAGGGCAGTTGGCAGGCTGGTGTCCAGGGGAGAGCAGATGTTGCAGCTTGAATCTGAAGGCCTCCAGGAGACCTCAGTCTTTTCTCTTAAGGCCTTCAGCAATTGGACAAGGCTCACCCATGTTATGGAGGGTCATCTGGTCTACCCAGATCTATTGATTTAAGTGTTAATCATATCCAAACCAATACCTTCTCAACAACATCTAGACTGATGTTTGATCAAAAACTGGTGCCATGATCTGACCAAGTTGTTGCATAAAATTAGCCATCACAAAGGTGTTGGGCATTTTTTCATGTGCTTATTGGCAATTTCCATCTCATTTGTATACAGTATATTAGGCATTTGCATGAAAGGCTTTTGAAATCCTATGATTATTTTTTATTTTCATTGTCTTTATTATTAAGCTGTAATGGGTCTTTTATGTGATTGAATTAATTTCCTTATCAGAATTATGATTTGCAAATATTTATTTCCCTTCTGTGCTCTGTCTTTTCACTTTCTTGATGGTACTATTTGCAGCACAAATATTTTTGATGAGCTCTAATTTATTAGTTTTTCTTTTATCTCTAGTGGTTTTTTTGTCTTATCTAAGAAGCCTTGCCCAATCCAAGGTCACTGAGATTCACTTCTGTGTCTTTTTCTCAGACTTTTGTGTTGTAGCTTTTATATTTAGGATTATGATCCATTTGAAGTTGAATTTTGTGTATTATATGAGATAGGAAAGTCCAACATTATTCTTTACATATGACTGCAGTTCTCCCTGAAACATGGAAGATATGTTCCAAGGCCTGCTGTGAATGCCTCTCACCATGGAGAGTAGCTAATCCTTTTACAGTATGTTTTTTCCCAATACACACATGTTATAATAAAATCTAATTTATAAATTAGGCACAGTGAAAGATTAACTACAATAACTAATAAAAACCAGAAAAGTTATAAAAATATGCTGTCATAAAAATATTAAAAATATAAATTATTTATTTCTAGAATTTTCCTTGTAATGTTTTCACACTGCAGTTTCACATGGATAAGTGAAACTGTGGAAAGTGAAACCAGGAATGAGGGAGGGCTAGTGTATCCAGCTGCACATTTGTTGACAAGTCTATTCTTCCCCCCATTGAATATTTCTGACACTTTTGTCAAAAATTAATTGACCATACAAATTCAGACTATTTCTGGATTCGTAATTCTATTCCAATGATCTATATGGCTGCCCATATTCCAGTATGTGTTGAATTCAAGGATTTGGGGGCTGACCAAGAACACGTAAGACCACAAGATGGCAGTGTTTGCATCAAGTGCTTTTGGGTGGTGCTTCAGAGCGGCATCAGAGAAGTACCTCATGGCATACCTGTCAGAGATCCAGCAGGACAGGCGCCCAGAAGCCCAGAAGAGGGGCACGAAGAGGCAATGCTAGCAGCAAGGTGGGAGGCTGCGTGTCACAGAACTCCAAGCGGCCGTAGTGGTTCGGGAATTTTTGTTACTGCAGAATTGATTCAATCTATGGCTCACAGGTGTTGGGTACAATTTCACGAGCTGTGTAAAACAGGCAGACTCTTCCTGAATAAACATGTATGTCCATTTGAGCTACTGTTAGGCAACTGGATGCATAAGAATTTGAGTTTGGCACCAGAGGGCTTTAGTAACTGGTGCTACCATACTAAGAGGAAGCAAACAGCACGAGGGCAACATATAGGGGCTCTTTAGATGTCCATCTCTGTACCACAGTATCACATTGTCTTGATTACCATGGTTACTACAGTAAGATTGGAAATCAGAACACCTGAGTCCCCAACTCTGTTCTTTTTCAAAATTATTTTGGGTCTTCTGGATTCTTCCCATTTCTATATAACTTTTAGGATAAACTTATCAACTTTTGCAGAAAATCTACCTGGGATTTTTGTAAGCAAAAATGTATTAAATCCATAGATTAATGAAGGGCCTATTGTCATGTGAAAAACACTAAGCATTCTGAACTATGAGTATAGGTGCCTTTCCAATTATCTACATCTAATTTAATTTCTATCAGTACTCAGTTACCAGTGTACAGATTTTGCACTTGACTTAAATGAATACCTATCTTATTCGTTTTGATGCTATTGTAGATAGATTTGTTTTTTTTGGTCTCATTTTTGGAATGTTTGTTGCTAGTGTGTAAAATAAGGTTGAATTTTTTTATATTGATTTTGTATCCTGCAACTTCACTGAACTCAATCTAATGTTTTTTTGTTTTTGTTTTTGTTTTTTTTTTTGCTTGATGTGTTAGGGTTTTCTCTATTTTAATTGTCTTATAAGAGAATTCCAGCTTACATCCTGCAAGTTTGTTCAAATTTTAAACTCTTGCCTGCTTGTATTATCATACATTCTGAGCAAAGAAATTAACACAGACTTTTTAAAAGACTTTATACCACCTATATTTAATATATACTAACTTCCCACTTGTGCTTATCTATAATTTATCTACAAAGATTTTGTTTATTTGAAAGTAAGCTACAAACAACATAACACTTTACCCCAAGCACTTTCTGTACGTCTTGTTAAGAATAAATGTATATGTGGAACAGATGGTTGGTGCAGTGATTAAGTTGCCCATCTCTACAGCAAAGTAGTCTCTGTTCTGCTCATGAGGCCAGCTTCGTGCTGATGTACACTGTGGGAGGCAGCAGGTGATGGTTCAGGTAGCTGAGTTCCTGTCACCCACATGGAGACCTGGATTGAATTTCTGGCTCCTAGTTTTCACTTGGCCCTTGGCCAGCTATTGTGGGCATTTGGGGAATGAACCTGTAGGTGGAAGATCTGCACTCCTCTGTCTCTCTGCATTTCTAAATAAATAAACACTTTAAAAGGGGAATAAGTATGTGTATTATTTACCCAACTATAGTTCCATTACAGCTCTCAACAACTTCATCAGAACTTTCTTTTAGAAGATTTATTTTGTTTGTTTGAAAGACAGAGGTTCAGAGAAGTGGGGGGGGGGAGAGAGAGAGAGAGAGAGAGAGAGATTGAGAATCTTCCATCTGCTGGTTCACTCCCCAAATGGCCTCAATGGCCAGAGCTGAGCCTATCCCAAGCAGCAGCCAGGAGCTTCTTCTTCCCACATAGGTGCAGGGGCCCAAGGACTTGGGCCATTCTTCGCTGCTTTCCCAGGGCACATTAGCAGGGAGCTGGATTGAGAGTAGAGCAGCTGGGACTCGAACTGGCACCCATATGGGATACCAATGCTGCGGGCCAGGGTTTTAACCTCCTATACCACAGCACCAGCCCCCCCTCCCCCATCATAACTTTTTAGTGTCATCTAATACACATACCATATTCAGATTTCCTAATTCCCTCAAAATATCCTTTGTTACTTTTTAAAAACATCCAGGATCTAGACAATAGTTGTGGGTTACAAGTGATTCTTACATCTTTCAATTCCATTTTTTAAAGTTTTTCTTGAAGAGTTATTTTATTTATTTGAAAGACAGAGTTACAGAGAGAGGTAGAGACAGAGAGAAAGGTCTTCCATCTGTCAGTTCACTCCTCAGATGCCCGCAATGGCCGGAACTGCGCAGATCTGAAGCCAGGAGCCAGGAGCTTCTTCCGGGTCTCCCATGTGGATGCAGGGGCCCAAGGATTTGGGCCATCTTCCACTGCTATCCCAGGCCATAGCAGAGAGCTGGATTGGAAGTGGAGCAGCCAGGACTCGAACCAGCTCCCAAATGGGATGCCAGAGCTTCAGGCCAGGGCTTAACCCACTCCACCACAGCTCTGGCCCGTCAATTCTGTTTTAAGCCAGAATGGCACTTCACCCTTTCTCTTAGGATATTGTCTTTTGGAAGATATCAGAGCAGTTGTCTTATAAAACATCCACATTCTTGATTTGTCTGATTATTTCTTCACATTGTCATCTTGCCTTACCCTAACCCCCACCCCCACCCCCACCCATTCTCCTAGAAGCTCAAGTCTAAAGGCCTAATAAGGTTCAAGGGAAATAATTTTTGCGAAGTTGCATCTTAGGTAGTGCTGTGTACTTCTTCGTGACCATATCAGGAGCGCCTGAGGTCAGGCTGTCAGTGGATTGATAAGACTACTTAATCAGTTGGTTAAGGACACAGCCACCTCATCTTTCTACTATAAAGCTACTGCTTTCCCTCTGCAGATAATGCTGTCAATAATCAGCTTGACGAAATGGCCCACTCTATGGGTATTAGTTTGCATCTTTTCCTGGCCACCTGGTTTCTTATTAAAAGGCTCTTGAACAACATACACAGCAGGGGCATAGGGAGCTGTGAATTGGCTAAACAAGTGCACAGGTCTCATCTTAGGTGCCTAACACCACCATTGCCCACAATATGACTCCTTTCTATGGGGGACTTACCAGCCACTGGATAGTAGATTGTGTTAAGCTCCTCCAATTCTGCTAATGAAAATGATTAGTCTTTGGTAGACTCTCATTTATTTTAGATTTGGATTTGCCTTTGTTGCCCATAATATTTTGGTCAAAATATTTCTGACGGATACAAAAAGTACCTTAGCCAGCATCAAAGCATCTCACACAGTGTGGCTTCTGGTCAAGGAGAGCAACTCCCAGCATGCGAAGAGCAGGAACGGACTCGTGCCATGGAATTGCGTGGTCCTTCCATGTGCCCTGTTTCTGAGCAGCATCTAGTCTGAGACAGCTGTTGGGGAGCTTCCTGTGAAGAGACAACATCCTATAAGATTGGACAGCGTCCTACAGGAAGTGCTTTGAGGCGACCACCTATATGTGATGCCATTTCTCCAACTGCCATAATTCTTGTCTAGAAATGAAGAGCTGGATGTGGGAGTGGGCCCTGTCACTCCTACACCTAAAACCCACACCCACTCCTAAACACTTGGAAAGTGTGGCTTCTGCAAGATTTACATCTTTGCCTTCAAAGAGAAGACAAACAAGGGTCATAATGGATTGAAAATCGAGACTACCATCTGGCTCTTCTGGTCTCCCTGTGTCTCAGAACTAACGGAAACTAGTTGGGGAAATTGATTCTGATTATAGAATAAGTGGAAAGTTGGTTTTTCACGTGAGGCAGCACCAGAGAATATCTAAATGGAAAATAGTTTTCAAACACTTCTTAATAAAAGATGACTGCAACCCAGTGAAAAACAGAATCACTGAAATCTCAGGACCTTTATAAAGGAACAAATTTCCAACTAGCATGGCTGCTGGCCAAAGGCCTAGGAATCCTGCGATGAGAATTAGAGGAAGGGAAGTGTAAGTATCAAATTACAGCCCCACAACCTGTAATAGAAATGAAGAATGTACTCACTATGTTCATCTTCCTTGCTTCTTAAGTATTAATTTACACATTTTAAATATTTATTCTCTCATGCTCCTCCTCTGAATTACTTTGTGTGCAGACTTTTGATGGTGGTTGACTCTGCAATGTAGGCTTTACATTAGAGAATATTCAAGTGGAATTCTAAATGAGCTAGGAATGCAATTAATATCACCGAGAGATCTATACGTAACACTGAGATCTCAGGTTTTTCCTTTTGGGATAGGGATGAGAACGCCTATTTATATAAAGGGCATCTTACTGGGAAGAAGCATGAAGTTGTTGTTGTAGTTCAGAGGTAGTTTAAATAAAATTAAAATTTTGTACAGCCAATACCTGTCATAAATATAAATGTACAAATTCTACAGAAAAATTAATACATCAACTATGACATATACAGAAATATAATATAGCACAAAAAGTTGATTTTATTCCAAGAACACAAAGTTGTTTGAACACTCTAGGAGTAATGATTAGAATTGATTTCATTATTATGATAAACATGAAAACCTATATATGACCATATGAAAACATGCAGAAAAATACTTTGATAAGATTCAAACCCAAGATCAATAATTTTATAAACTAGGAATAAAACAGAAATTCTTTAATCTGATCAAAAGTATTTAACAACCTATTAAAAATCATACTTTATGATGAAAGCAAGATTTCTCTCTGAGACTAGAAATGAGACAACGATGCCACTGTTACCATATATACTTAGCTTATAATGTGCTCCTAGCCAGTGCAGAAAGGTAATAAACAGCAAACAAGCAAATAAATTAAAGTAAGGATTAGAATGAAAAATAAATGTTCTTTGTTGATGACATAATTTTGTATGTTTGAAATCCAAACCAATAAATGGATAAACTATTAATATTTGGCAAAATTACCAGGTACCCAAGTGTATTCCTTTATATCCACAATTAACAATTAGAAAATATAATTTAAATAGCATCAAACAAATCAATATTTAGGATCAAGTAAAATGAAAACTGTGCAAAACCATTTCATCAAAAACCAAAAAAATTAGATACAACAGTAAAGATGCTAGTTAGGACTGCCACATCCCATATCAAAATGCATGGGTTCAAGTTCCATCTCTGCTCCTGATTCCAGCTTCCTGAAGATGTGTACCCTAGCAGGCAGAAGGGGATGGCTACAGTAGATGGGTCCCTGCCACCCAGTAGGAGACTGGATTAAGATCCCAGCTCTTGGACATTTAGGGAGTGAACCAGCAGGTGGGAGATTCTCTCTCTCTGCCGTTCAAATAAATAAAATAAATAATTTAAAAACTAAACTGAGAAGAGTTATTCAGACCTAAGTAAATGACATAATACATGTTCATGGATTCCGTATTTACATCAGTAGATGTGAGATTTTGAATTCCCATTAGTGGGTTACAGTGAGGAAGTCAGTTCTTCCCAAACTGATCTATAGATCCAATACTGTTTTAATAAAAATGTTAGTAATGTTCTTTTGCATGAAAATTTACAAACTAATTCTAAATCTTATTTGGGAATGCAAAAGGCCAAAATATTGAGGAAAATGATGAAGAAGAAATACCAGTAATACTTTAGTAAAAAGCTACAGTAATGAAGAGGATATTATTTATGAAAATAGTCAAATATAGCAGAGGAATAGTGTAGAAAAGCTGCAGTTGGCCCCACAGTTCTGTGAATGATTGATTTATGAAGAAAGATCACACTACTGGCCCCTGTTCAATAAAAGGTGCTGGGACAATTGGACATTGAAATATACAACATGAATCTTGACCCCTGCAGCACATCTACACAAAAATCAATTCTAGGTGAATGAATCTCAATGTGAAAGAGAAATATAATAAAAATTTATGATGTGACATAGAGAAAAGTTTCTTAAACTTGACAGTAAAAAATCTTATAAAAGAAAAACTGGATAAATTGGACAACATTTAAATTAAGACATTTATTCACTAAATGCACCCGTGTGAATTTAGAAACAAGCCAGGAAGTGTGTGTGTGTGTGCAACAATAAAATTGAATATATTTATATATACACACACACACTTAACTCCTACAGACCAATGAGAAAAAGACAGCCTGAAAGAAAAATAGGGAATAGAACTTGAACAGATACTCCCCAAAGAGGATAACCAGTCAACAGATATTAAACACCACTGATAATCCATAAAAGTGATCACTAAAACCATAATAACAGTGTACACATATGTGTCAGAAAGGTTAACATTTCAAAATTCATGTTGTCAAGAATGGGAAACAATTTGAACTCTTAAAGTACTAGAAATAGTGTAAAATGATATAACTTTGAAAATCGATTCAGTAACATATTAAATTGGAAGATTCACATTCTCTATTTCCAGCCAATTCTATTCCTAGATATATAATACATAGAAATGTAGCTATGAAGACATCCAGAAATATATACAGCATGTAAAGTGAACATTCACAACAATATTGTTTTTAGTAGCTTCAAATTGAAAATAATTTTATTGACTATTAACAGCAGGCTGATTCTGGCAAAACTGTGCTTCAAAATCAAAGATGTCATTTATTGGATCATACAGTAGTTCCCAAATAACTTTTGTTGGTCATATTCCTTCCCAAGTGGTTCCTTTGAGACTTGTGCTGCTCAGGAGCCATCTACAAGTTCCTTTAGCAAAGCCACAGCATACAGCAGGTCTTAATGCCAGGGACACCCTCCCAGCCTGGGCCTCCTGCAGATGGCCTCCTGCGGGTGGTCTCCTGGAAAAATACCACTCTAGGATCTTGGAGCTTTCAAGCTTACTTTGGAGAATTCTCGATCAAGACCTAATGACTTGTGAGATTTGAGGAGAACAAAGGACATGTAGTAATGATTTGCAAGGCTACCTAAAGCTAGTTAAACAATGGTTTTATTACATCACAAAAAGGTATGGTCACTGTGTTCACGGGAAATCTAATTTGCTCAGTAACAAATCATCTAAGAAAAATGACAATTTGTGCTCAAAATGTCACAAGACTAGCTGTGCAATATCTCTCATATTAAATCATGTTTTCAATAATGTTGACTGTCACCTAGAGGTTATAGTCCAAAGGAAAAGATCAAATTATGCAAGATTTTATCTGTAGTGTACATGTCAAACTCAAAAGGAAATCATATTAAAGTGAAAAAGCAAAAGGTATTTGAGTGCCTTTCCAGACCCTTGAAATGGCAACTGCTTCTCATATTCAGGTTAGCATTCCCAAATGATGTCTCTCAGCTTGACGCCAGAGGCACTGCTACGACCACTCCACTCAGTCTTGTTCACTCTTGGGCTTGAAGAACAATTTATAGTTTCTAATGACAGGTGTAAGTGAAGAGTGTCATGCTATATTAAAGTTGCCAGTTAGGTGGAATATCTCCCTTCCCACTGCTTCCTCCAGCCCTGAACCAAAATACTTTTGATAGGTAAAGAATCTGACACAGGAAGTGGAAATGGTTCAGTGGATTCCAAACTTGTGTAAGAAATGCAATCACCTCTTCATGAGTGGGTACATCGGTGGGTTCAACCAGCTAGGAATGGAAAAAAATATATTTTAAAAATTTATCTGAACTGAACATGTACACATGTACAGATATTTTTCTTAGCGTTATTCCCCAAACATTCAGTGTAACAACAATTTATGTAGCATTTACACTGTCTTAGGTATTACAAACAATCCAGAGATGATTTATGACGTAGGACTGGCCCAGCCCATTGAGGCCATCTGGGAAGTGAACAAGCAGATATAAGATCTCTCTCTGTGTGTCTCTCCCTCTCTCTCTGTAACTCTGCCCTTCAAATAAATGCACAAATCTTTTTAAAAAAGAAAGAGAAAGAGAAAAAAGCTTTAGGCTGTATATAGGCATGTGAAAAGAAGTCTGACATGAGATGGACCTTAAAGAATGGGTAGAGGCTGGCGCTGCGGCTCACTTGGCTAATCCTCCACCTGAGGCGCTGGCACCCCAGGTTCTAGTCCCAGTGGGGGCACCGGATTCTGTCCTGGTTGCTCCTCTTCCAGTCCAGCTCTCTGCTGTGGTCCGGGAAGGCAGTGGAGGATGGCCCAAGTGTTTGGGCTCTGCACCCGCATGGGAGACCAGGAGGAAGCACCTGGCTCCTGGCTTTGGATCAGCGCAGCGCACCGACCGTAGCGGCCATTTGGGGGGTGAACCAACGGAAAGGAAGACCTTTCTCTCTGTCTCTCTCTCACTATCTAACTCTACCTGTCAATATATATATATATATATATATATATATATATATATAAAGAATGCGTAGAATTCAGCACATGTAAAATAGAGGTAAGAGCATAAAAAAATGAAGTGTATATGCCACCCTATATAAGAGACTTGGACATCAGTGAATTTTGGTATTTAAGAGGTCTTAGAGCCAATCCCCTGTGGATATTGAGAGCTGACATTACAACTAAATAGTCATTTGTATATAGTCCAAGAATGAGATGTATTTTTATGGGGTGCTTGCCCCATAGCTTCCAGTAGTATAACAGAAAAATAAGACATGAAGTGGGCATTGGTGAAGAGAAGCAGTCTATAAAATACGGTGTAATTACAGTAGAAATCACTTGCACATTAAAGTCCTCTTCAACTATATGTTGTCTTTCTAAAAATTATTTTATTTTATTTATATAAGAAGAGAGAGAGTTCCCATCTGCTGGTATGCTCCCCAGATGGTCTCAACAGCCAGAACTGGGCTAGAGTGAGAGTCAGAAGCCAGGAACTCAATCCTGGTTTCTCACATGGAGTCAAGAGCCCAATACTAGGCTGTCGTCACTGCCTCCCAGGGTTTGCACATAGGTAGGAGTCAGGAGCCAGAGCCGGGAACCGAACTCAGGGATTCTGATTGGGACACTGTTGTATTAACTGCTGGGTAAATGCCTGCTCCTGTATGGTGTCTTCAATATATAGCAGCATGGGACACATGGATTTCAGATGAGAAAAAGAACTAACTACTGACTAGAATTTCTTGAAAAATTGCAGGTAATTTGGTTGCATTTCTATACACTAACAATAAATGATCTGAAAAGAGTCTAAGAAAACTCCATTTATCATAACATCAAAAAGAATTAAAAATTGGGGAATAAACTTATTCAAGGAGTCAGAAGACTTGTGTACTGAAAACCACAATATATAGTGAAAATAATTGCCAAGACACAAACAAATGGAAAGGCATTCCGAGTTCATGGGTTAGAAGACAACACTGTTAAAATGTTCAAACTATCAAAGTGATCAAACTATCCAAAGTGATCCAAAGTGATCATTCGTTTCCTATCAAAATCCCAATGAGAAAAACAAAAAAATGCATCCTAATATTCATATGGAATCACAATGGAGTAGCCAGAACAATATTGAAAAGGAAGAACAAAATGGGTCTCACATTTTCTGATATCAAAACTTACTTAAAGATATAGTAATCAAAACAACATGGTAGTGACATAAAGACAGATTGATGGGGTGAGCATGGCACAGCGAGTGAAGTACGGCACCAGCATCCCATTTGAGCACCAGTTTGAGTCTCAGCTGCGCCACTTCCAATCCAGCTCCCTGCTATTGTGCTTGGGAAAGCAGCAGAAGATGACCCAAGTGCTTAGGCCCCCGGCCACCTATATGGATGATGCAGATAGAGTTCCAGGTCCCCAGCTTTGGCCCAGCTCCTAGCCATTGCAGCTGTCTGGGGAGTGAACTAGCAGATGGAACCTCTCTTCTCTCTCACTCACTCCCCCTTCATCTCCCTTTCTCTCTGTAACTTTCTTTCAAATAAATAAATAAATCTTTAAAAAGAGAGAGACATATAAGCCAATGGAATAGAATAGACAGCCCAGAAATAAGCCTTCATATAAATGGTCAAATGGTTTTCAAAAAAAGTGCCAAGACTATTCAAATGAGAAGACAGTGTTCTCAATAAATGATGTTGAGGAGACTGAATATTTTTAAAGAAGCAGATTATTTTTGAAAGTACAGTTGAGGCCGGCACCGCAGCTCAATAGGCTAATCCTCCGCCTGCGGCGCTGGCACCAGTCCCGGTGGGAGCGCCGGATTCTGTCCCGGTTGCCCCTCTACCAGTCCAGCTTTCTGCTGTGGCCCGGGAAGGCAGTGGACTCTGCCTGTCAAAAACAAAACAAAACAAAACAAAACAAAACAAAAAAACAAAAGTATAGTTGAGAGAAGTCCAGTCCTGGCTATAGCCAGCATTTAAGGAGTGAACCAGCAAATGGGAGGACATCTCTTCCTCTGTCTGTACGTCAACTAGATGAAAATAAATACACAAAAACTTTAAAAGTTGCTATGAATAGAATGGAAATGGAACTTATAAAGAAAAAATATTCACAAACCATGTATCCGATAAGAGGTTAATAACCAGAATACAGAACAATCTCCTTCAACTGAAAACAAACAAATTAACAGGCAAAAAAAAAATTCTAAAATTTATATAAATTTAAATATTTATTTTATATTTAAATCATTTGAATTTAATTTAAATTATTTAAATTTATTTAAATTTGAATTATAAATAAATATAAATTAAATTTTAAAAATCATTTTTTATTTTGGCAGGCAGAGTGGACAGTGAGAGAGAGAGAGAGAAAGGTCTTCCTTTTCTGTTGGTTCACCCTCCATGGCCGCTGCGGCCGGCATACCACGCCGATCTGAAGCCAGGAGCCAGGTGCTTCTCCTGGTCTCCCATACGGGTGCAGGGGCCCAAGCACTTGGGCCATCCTCCAGTGCACTCCCGGGCCACAGCAAAGAGCTGGACGGGAAGAGGAGCAACCGGGACAGAATCTGGTGCCCCCACCTGGACTAGAACCCAGGGTGCCAGTGCCGCAGGCAGAGGATTAGCCTATTGAGCCGCAGCGCCGGCCTAAAAATCCATTTAAAAATAGGTAGAAGAGGGGCTGATGCTGTGTGGCATAGTGGGTAAGGCCACCGCCTGCGGTGTTGACATCCCATATGGGCACCAGTTTGAGTTCTGGCTGTTCCACTTCTGATATAGTTCTCTGCTATGGCCTGGGAAAGCAGTAGAAGATGGCCCAAGAGTTTGTGGCCCTGCACCTGCATGGGAGACTCAGAAGAAGCTCCTGGCTCCTGGCTTCAGATAGCCCAGCTCCGGCCATTGTGGTCATTTGGGGAGTGAACTAGCAGATGGAAGATCTCTCTCTCTCTTTTTCTCTCTCTGCTTCTGTCTCTCTGTAACTCTACCTTTCAAATAAGTAAATCTTTAAAAAAAATTAAGGAAAAGACTTGAACAGACATTTCTCTGGAGAAGGTATACAAAGGGCAAATGAATAAATGCTCAAAAAAGCATATGAAAAGATATTCAATATCATTAAGCATAGGAAAAGACAAATCAAAACCACAACGAGATGCCACTTCACTCCCACTAGGGTGATAGTGAAAAGAAGAAAAAAGACAATGGAAAATAACAAGTATTGGTAAGATATGGGGAAGTGAAACCCTTGTACACTGTTGGTAGAAATGTAGAATGCGGCCAGCGCCATGGCTCAACAGGATAATCCTCCGCCTAGCGGCACCGGCACACCGGGTTCGAGTCCCAGTCAGGGCGCCGGATTCTGTCCGGTTGCCCCTCTTCCAGGCCAGCTCCCTGCTGTGGCCCGGGAAGGCAGTGGAGGATGGCCCAAGTGCTTGGGCCCCTGCACCCGCATGGGAGACCAGGAGAAGCACCTGGCTCCTGGCTTCGGATCAGCGAGATGCGCCGGCCGCAGCAGCCATTGGCGGGTGAACCAACAGCAAAAGGAAGACCTTTCTCTCCATCTCTCTCTCTCACTGTCCACTCGGACTGTCAAAAAAAAAATTAAAAAAAAAAAAAGAAATGTAAAATGCTACAACTACTATGGAAAACACTATGGTAATTCCTCAACTTATGACCTGGCATATCCATTTCTGGACCTATATGTTCCAACACTGAAAGCTGAACATGGACACTTGCACACCCATATTCAGAGCAGCATCATTCACAGCAGCCCAAAGATGGAAGCAACCCAAGTGCCCACTGACAGATGAATGGATAAGAAATTGTGGGGTATACATGTAATGGCATATTTTCCAGCTTCAAAAAGCAAGTCCTGACACATGCTATAACATGGATGAGCCGGGAAAACACTGTGAAAAGTAAAATAAGCCATTCCAAAAGCACAAGTATAATTACACTTGCATGAGGTGCCGGAAGTCAAATTCATAGAGAGAGACAGGAGAATGGTGGTTTCTAGGGACTGTGTGTGGGAGAGAACAGGGAGGTATTGCTCAATGGAAATAGAATTCTGCTTTGGGATGCTGGAAATGGGTAGTGGTGATAACTGCACACCATGAGAACGCACCTAATGCCACTGAATTGTATACTTTAAAACTATTGAAATAATAAACTTTATGTTGTGTGTATTTTCCCACTATAAAAAAATTTCAGATTTCCCCAGAAGGGAAGATTAAAGATACAGTCATTTAAAAACCATAATTTTTTGTACATCCTCTCTGACAACACAAAAAGTTGCTCTTATAAGTAAGACAAGAATCACATTTGCCTTAAGTATAAAGGTATTATGTAATCTATATATATTCTGATATCTAAATTATAATATAAAAGAATAAAAATAATAGATCACTCATTGAGTTCCTGTTTGATTCCCATACTTACATCATGAAAACATTGGAAATCTGCCTATAAAATACCCATACTTATGTTTCCAGACTAATTCATAACTTAGAGAAAATGTAGCAATGGGAAGAAGTGGATTTATTTCCAGAAGAATACTCAGAAAGATTTCTGAGCTTCAGCTGAGATGTAAATATTTTTGAGAATGTTTGAGAACATTTCACAGATTTACTTATAAATGTTCTGGGTCACTGAAGAAATGGGTTCAGTGACAGGAAAGGCAAAAAGTAATTGGCAAATAGACCTTTTTTTTAAAAAATTAAATTTCCTCCATAGCAGCTTTTACATCTGTCATTAATATGTTGATTATTTGTATACCTTTTTACCCTCTATTATTCCAGAAAAAGCCCTCATGAAGATGGAGCTTTATCTGTCTAAATTAGCAAGCACTCCCATGTTTAAGACAAAACCTGGCGTGTAGGAATTATTCCTTATCCACTTGTAGAGTGAATGAGTAAGTGCCTTTAATCTTCACTAGTACCTGAGCCAGTGCCTAGTGCATTAATAGGTGCTCAGCAATTGTTGAGATGATTATATATTTAAAATAACATTGATGTTAGTTGCATTACATTTATATGACAAGATAAGACCTCCCTGGTGTCTCACATAATAATTTTGTATTTCACTTCAGACACATTGACTGTAGAATGAAAAATTGTTTTTTGAAAATTTAAAAAAGAAAAAATTGTTCTGATGAGACCAAGGCTCACCATCAATTCTAAGACATATCTTGGTGGCAGAGATTTAGGACTATTAAGAATACAAGTCTTAGACTTTAAAAACCATGGTATATATACCATAGAATTTTCCCTAACACCTCTTGCAATATGTGTCTTCATAGAAATCTTGGATTGAAAAGAATACTAACAGGCAGGGCCAGCACTGTGGTATAGTAGATAAGACTGCTGCCTGCAACACTGGCATACTATATGGGCACTTGTTCATGTCCCGGTTGCTACACTTCTGATCCATGTCTCTGCCAGTGGCCTGGGAAAAGGGGTGGAAGATGGCCAAGTCCCTGGGCCCCTGCTACCCACATGGGAGAACTGGAAGAAGCTCCTGGCTCCTGTTCTAGGCCTGGCCCCACCTTGGCCATTGTGGCTATCTGGGGACAGAACTGATCTCTCTCTCACTCTGTAACTCTTTTAAATACATAAATAAATCATTTTTTAAAATAATACTAAGGGGTGTTGGTTTAAATTTTCTTGCACTGGGAAGTCAAACATTGTTCATAGAAAGATGAGGATGGTGGGCCAACCTTGTGGCATAGTGGTTGACATCACATTGTGTGCTGGCTGCTCCGCTTCCAATCTATCTCCCTGCTGATGCACTTGAGAAAGTAGCAGAAAATGATCCAAATGCTTGGGCTCCTGCACCCACTCGGGAGACCCAGATAAAGCTCCTGTCTCCTTACTTCATCCTAGCCCAGCCCTGTGGACACTGTGACCATTTTGGGAGTGAATCAGTGGATGGAAGAGTCTCTCTCTCTCTCTCTCTCTCTCTCTCTCTCTCTCTTTCTGTATCTGTTTCTCCTACTCTCTTTGTGACTATGCCTTTTTAATACACACACACACACACACACATATATATATATATTTAAAAAAGAAAGATGAGGATTAAATAGAGCTCCCACTAAGGCCAGTGACATTTAGGCAGCATTTGAGTTGAGAAAAAAAAATGAGAGTGAAATATTTTCCTTCTTCAGCATACACTACCTTATCAGATTCTCAGATAAAGGAAGAAAAGAAGAGTAGAGTAGGAAAGGAGTGTGGCAGGGTCTTGATCAAATTTGGCCTTCTAAAGATCACCCCCCCATGTGGTGACTGGTGGGGACCAAAGGAGGATGCAGGGAGACCCGTTAGGGGGCTGTTGCACACTTCCCAGTGAGAGACCCCAGGTGGTGGAGGGGAGATGCAAAAAATACATGGGACCAGGAGGTGTTGCCAAAGCAATGTGGACAGGCTTTGGTGATGCATGGCATTGTTTTCCCATTTATTAAACTCTTTTTAATTTGTTTAGCAAAGGCTTGTAGAGGTAAATGCTTCTGTTTTCCAAGTAAACAGTAGCATGCTCTGGGAAACATTCCACTAGATTTCCAAACATACACTCATATTTGACTTAGAATTTATTTCAGTTAGCAGAAATATTAAGATTCTCATATTACTGAGGCTATTACACATTTAACTGATGCTTTAAAAAGATAAGCTTCCCAATGCCAGAGTTTCCAGTGTGAGACTGGCATAGGAAGATAAAAATGTGCTGCTTTGTAGAAGGGCCTGGGCTCAGGGAGCATCAAGAATTTAGGGAACAAGCAATGTACACTTCAGCTGTGTGCCATGTGCCCACCACAGTGCTGTGGTCAGGGCCAAGTGCCTTCAATATTGATCCAGGTGCAAGTTATCATTGTGCCAACTATGAATTACCAATCCACTTTTTGATACTCTCTGAAGTGCAAAAGTAGAAAAAAATAACACAATTTCAAGTCCAGAGACCTCTGGCACTGTTATTATAATGCAAGTAGTGGTGATGAAGGTGCCTTATGAGTTTCACCCACCATCAACTGTGTGTCTTTGTTTCTTGCTTTTGCATCACATACTCTTCTACTGTATTTTTAAAATTATTTATTTATTTTGGGAGGAAGAGAGGGGCAGACAGAGCTCCTATCCCTGGATTACTCCCCAAATACCTGTAACAGTAAGGGCTGGACCAGGCCAAATCCAGGATCAGGGAATTCAATCCAGGCCTCTCACATGAGTGACAGAAATACAACTACTTGAGTTTTCAGCTGGTACCTCCCAGAGCACACATTAGCAAGAAGCTGTAATTGGGAGCAGAGCCAGGATTTGAAACCAGGTACTCTGATAGAGGATGTGCCCTATGTGCTAGGCCAAACACCTCCCTCCCAATTGTATTTTTAAAAAGATGTATTTATTTATAAAAAAGGCAGAGCAGCAGAGAGAGAGAAGGAGAGACAAAGATCTTCGATCCACTGGTTCACTCCCCCAAATGGCTACAATGGCCAGGGATAGTCCAAGCCAAAACCAGGAGCCCAGAACTTCATCCAGATCTCCTACATGCATGGAAGGGACCAAGAACTCTTTTTTTAAAGCTTTTATTTAATGGATGCAAATTTCATAGGTACAACTTTAGGAATACACTGGTTCTTCCCCCATACCTACCCTCTCACCCCCCACCTCCTACCTTTCTCCCATCCTGTTCTTCATTAAGATTCATTTTTTAAAATTTTTATTTAATAAATATAAATTTCCTAAGTACAGATTTTGGATTACAGTGGCTTTTCCTCCCCATAACTTCCCTCCCACCTGCAACCCTCCCATCTCCCACTCCTTCTTTCATTTCATTCACATCAAGATTAATATTCAATTATCTTTATATACAGATGATTAATTTAGCATATATTAAGTAAATATTTCAACAGTTTGCACCCACACAGAAACACAAAATGTAAAGTACTGTTTGAGTACTAGTTATAGCATTAATTCACATTGTAAAAGACATTAAGGACAGAGATCTACATGGGGAGTAAGTGCACAGTGACTCCTGTTGTTGACTTAACAATTGGCACTCTTGTTTATGGCGTCAGTAATCACCCAAGGCTCTTGTCATGAGCTGTCAAGGCTATGGAAGCCTTTTGAGTTCACCAACTCCAATAAGATTCATTTTTAATTCAGTTTATATACAGAAGACTAACTCTATACTAAGTAAAGAGTTCAACAGTTTGTACCCTTACACACATACACAATGTATAAAACACTGTTTAAGAACAAGTTTTACATTTAATTCTCATAGTACAACTCATTAAGGACAGAGGTCCTACATGGGGAGTAAGTGCACAGTGACTTCTGCTGTTAATTTAACAATTAACACTCTTAATTATCATGGTAGTGATCACCCAAGGCTCTTGCCATGAGCTGCCAAGGCTATGGAAGCCTTTTGTGACCACAAACTCTTGTCAGTATTTAGATAAGGCCTTAAGCAAAGTGGAAATTCTCTCCTCCCTTCAGAGAAAAGTGCATCCTTCTTTGATAGCCCCTTCTTTCCACTGGAGTCTCACTCACAGAGATCCTTCATGTAGGATATTTTTTTGCCATGGTGTCTTGGCTTTTCACACCTGAAATGCTCTCATAGGCTTTTCAGCCACATCTGAATGCCTTAAGGGCTGATTCTGAGGTCAGAGTGTTACTTAAAGCGATTGCCATTCTATGAGTCTGCTGTGTGAACTTCCAAGCACGCTTCTGCTGCTTTCCATCAGCAAGGAGCTCTGGCACTTGGATATGAGATGCTGTCATCACAAGGGGTGGCTTAACAAACTACTCCACAAGGCCAATTGCTCGTTGTATTTTTTTTAAGATTTATTTATTTATTTAGGAAGCAAAGTTACAGAGAGATAGAGGGAGAGACAGAGAGAGAGATCTTTCATCCACTAGTTCACTCCCCAAATGGCTGCAATGGGTAAAGCTAGGACAATCTGAAGCCAGAAATGAGGTGCTTCTTCTGGGTTTCCCACATGGGCTCCCACATGGGCTCCCACATGGGTGCAGAGGCCCAAGAACTTGGCTCATCTTCCACTGCTTTCCCAGCGCATTATCAGAGAGCTGTATTGGAAAAAGAGCAGCTGGGACATAAACTAGTGCCTATATGGCATGCTGGCGCTGCAGTCGGAGGTTTAACTTACCACACCACAGCACCAGCCCCTCTATTGTATATTGACCCAGATTATGTGTGTACATAAATATTAAGGGTAAGCTGGATAAATGAATTAAATTACCTTTGTGTGCATGTGTAATTTAAGAGCAATACATTCAAGGAGAAAAAATGTACTTGCATAATTCCTAATGAGTATAAAGTGAAGCAGCAAATTACAAACAAGGACAAATTGACATTATGGCAATCATGTGTATAGGGTATTAAGTAGGAAATGGGAAATGCTAGAGGCCATCCACTCTATTTTACTCACACTGTCTGTAACCTCAGTGATACCTGACAGATGGGTGAAGCATCAAGTGTAATAAAACCAAATCTGGTAGCTGAAGAGTTCTAACTATGGACAGAGAAAATCAGTGTTCAGTGAATCCACTAATTCTCATGAGGCTCATTTTCCAGGAAAGCTTATTAGAGACCCAGCTGAGGGTTGGATTCTTTAATAATGTGCCTGGAAGAGCAGCACCCACATGGCAGACCTAGAAGATGCTCCTGGAATCTGACTTTGGCCTGGCCCAGTCACAGCCATTGCGGCCGATGGGAGAGTGAAAAAGCAAATAGAAGATCTCTCTATCTCTCCCTCTCTGTAACTATGCCTTTCAAATAAATAAATAAATCTTTTCTAAAAAGTTTACTCAATTTAACCTCTTATAAATTATAAAGCTATAAAGAAATTGATTCCCTTATGCTTATGACTGGTGGAGTCTGAACAAGATCAATGAGAAGGGAATTTGACACAATGCAGTGCTTCACCTGCTCCATCTTCCCAACCTCTCTCCTCAGTCTTCATTTCACAAAGAAAGAAGCTTAAGATCCAAAGAGGGGAAGTGATTTACCCAAGTACAATGAAATATCTCAGAAATGTTAGAGGGTACACCAATGTCAAATCCCAGCACTGTGCATTACACAGCATGCTACAGGTTCTAAAAATTCCTGATCCAGCTTTCTTTCTACTCTACAAACATTATGGAAAGAAATAGAAGTAGACCCCCACACACACATAAAAATTCCAAAGATTTTCTCACATCTGGAAAAATTGACCCTAAAATTCATATGGAATCACAAGAGACCCCAAATAGCTAAAGCAATCCATAACAATAAAAATAATGCTGGCAGCATCACAATCCCAGATTTCAAGACATATTACAAGGCAATTATGATCAAAATATCCTGGCACTGGCATAAGAGTAGACAAGTTGACCAGTGAAACTGACTATAAGCCCCAGAAATGAATCCACACATCTACAACCAACTAATCTTTGACAAACAAGCTAAAATCACTCCCCAGAGAAAGGAAAGTCTCTTCAACAAATTGTGTTGGAAAAATTGGATCTCTGCATGTAGAAATATGAAACAAGACCCCTACCTTACACCCTACACAAAAATCAAATCAATGGATCAATAATCTAAATCTAAAACCTGAAACCATTGAATTGCTAGAGGCAAACATAGTATAAACATTGCAAGACATTGGCATAGGTAAAGACTTCTTGGATAAGACCCCAGAAGCACAGGAAATGATGCCAAAAATAGGCAATGGAATTGCATTAAGCCAAGAAGCTTCTGTACATCAAAAGAATCACTCAACAAAGTAAAAGGTAACTGACAGAATGGGAGAATATATTTGCAAATTGTATATCTGATAAAATATCCAGAATATATAAGGAGCTCAAGAAACTAAAAAAAAAAAAACAAAAAAACAAACAAACAAACAAAAAAAAAACAAAAAAAAGAAGATCCAATTAAGAAATGGGCTAAGGATATGAATAGGCATTTTTCAAAGGAAGAAATATGAATGGTCACCAGACACATGAAAAGATGCTCAGGAGCACTAGCCATCAGAGAAATTGCAAATGAAAACCACAATGAGGTTTCATCTCACTCCAGTTAGAATAACCATCATCCAAAAATCAAAAAAATAACAAATGCCAGTGAGGATGTGGGGAAGAAGTACCCTAATACACTGTTGATGGTAATTAAACTAGTACAGCCATTGTGGAAGGCAGTCTGGAGATTCCTTAGAAATCTGAAAATAGATCTATCATACGATGCAGCCATCATACTACAGGGAATTTACCCAAAGGAAATTAATTTATCATGTGAAAGAGTTACCTGTACCCTATGTTTATAGCAGCTCAATTAAAATTAGCTAAGATATAGAATCAACCCAGATTCTATATCAACTTATGACTGGATAAAGAAATTATGATACATATAGACTATGAAGTACTACTCAGCCATAAAAAAGAATGAAATCCTATCTTGTGCAACAAAATGGACAAAGCTGGAGATCATTATGCTTAGTGAAATAAGCCAGTCTCCAAAAGACAAATACATGTTTTCTCTGATTTGCGGTAACTAATATACAAAGTACAAAAAAAAGTAATGCATATGACTGAAATTGGCATTTTGAGATTAGATCATTTTTATAGCCCTTGTCAACATTCTTGAGAAACTGGGATTTTACTACTTACTGCTTGTCAAACTCTTTGTTTGGTGGAAAGTTAGGTTTGTGACTGTGAAGTAAATTAAAGGTATGTCATTGTGAAAATTAAAAGAAAGAATAAGGAAAGAAAAACAAGGTGGGAGTGAGTGAATGAGGGAGGGTAAGGTAGAAAGTATCATCATGCTTTTAAAACTGAATATATGAAATACATGAAATTCATTCCCTTTATATAAATAAAATGTTTAAAATAAGACAGTAGAAATTAAAATTATAAACAGCTTTATCAAATGACTACATGAATTAATGAATCACAGATACATATGCAATTTATTGAGAGGTTTACACAGGGCTAAATCTTTCAGCTCTAGATTGCTATTGTGAAGTATTAGAAGGAAATTGTCACTTCTTTTTTTTTTTTCTTTTCTTTTTTCTTTTTTTTCTTTTTTTTTATTTTTGACAGGCAGAGTGGACAGTGAGAGAGAGACAGAGAGAAAGGTTTTCCTTTTGCCGTTGATTCACCCTCCAATGGCCGCCGCGGTAGCGCGCTGCTGCCGGCGCACCGCGCTGTTCCGATGGCAGGAGCCAGGTGCTTCTCCTGGTCTCCCATGGGGTGCAGAGCCCAAGCACTTGGGCCATCCTCCACTGCACTCCCTGGCCACAGCAGAGAGCTGGCCTGGAAGAGGGGCAACCGGGACAGGATCGGTGCCCCGACCGGGACTAGAACCCGGTGTGCCGGCGCCGCAAGGCGGAGGATTAGCCTGTTGAGCCATGGCGCCGGCCGTCACTTCTTTTTAATAATATTCAACATCCTGTCATCCATCACTGGCAGTGGAGGTAGACGCTTGTGAGAATTTCAGGTGTTCTGATAATGTGGTTCCTCAGTGTCTCTACTCTGCAGGAGCCATACTGAATTGTTTACAGTTGTTCACTGTTATCTATAGGGGGATATGTTCCAAAACACCTAGTGGATGCCCAAAACTGCAGATGGCACTGAACCCTAAAATTACTATGTTTCCTCTCATATATACATATCTTTGATGGGTTTAATTTATAGATTAAGCACATTGGGAAAATAACAATGATAGTATACCATGGATCTTATCAATCTCAGTGTATGATTTTTTTTTCTTTCTTTACAAAGTCATGAATTTTTATCTGTCACTTAAAGGAAGCAATATATAACTTCCCTTTGGCTTATCACCACTATTTTGTTTTGGGGCCATTATTAAGTAAAATAGTGATACCATGACAGTTGGCCTCATAACTGACATGGCTACTAAGTGAGGAATAAGCAGGTAGATTATATAGTGTGGATATGCTGGAGAAAGGGGTGAATCATGGTCTAAGAGGAATGAGTAGGACAGCACAAGATTTCATCACACTACTCAGAATGGTTCGTGATTTAAAGTCTATGGGTTGTTTATTTCAGGAATTTTCTCTTTAACATTTTTAGATTGCAGTAAACCATGAGTAACTGAAACAAAGTATAATCATAGAAATGAGGGACTATTCTAACAAAAGATTGTGATTTTTTAAAAGATTTAATTATTTGAGGGCTGGCACCATGGCTCAACAGGCTAATCTTCTGCCTAGCAGCACCGGCACACTGGGTTCTAGTTCTGGTCAGGGCGTCGGATTCTGTCCCGGTTGGCCCTCTTCCAGGCCAGCTCTCTGCTGTGGCCCAGGAGTGCAGTGGAGGATGGCCCAAGTGCTTGGGCCCTGCACCCCATGGGAGACCAGGAGAAGCACCTGGCTCCTGCCTTTGGATCAGCGCGGTGCGCTGGCTGCAACGCGCCGGCCGTGGCGGCCATTGGAGGGTGAACCAACGGTAAAGGAAGACCTTTCTCTCTGTCTCTCTCTCTCTCTCACTGTCCACTCTGCCTGTAAAAAAAAAGAGATTTAATTATTTGAAAGATATCTCTCTATATATAGATATATCTATTATATAGATATCTATATATTATACATATATAATATAGATATCTATAAATTTTATATTTCTCTTATATAGATATCTATATATCTATATAATAGATATATAATATAGATATCTATATATATGATAGATATATAGGTATATTATATAGACAGATAGGTAGAGAGAGAGAGTGACAGAGAGAGAGAATGGTCCATTGCTTCACTTCCCAAATGTCTACAATAACCAGGTCTGGGCCAAGTTGAAGCCAGAAGTCAGGAACTCCATCCTGATCTCCTGCATGGATGACAGGAGCACAAAGACTTAGGCCACCTTCTGTTGCCTTTCCAGGTGATTTGCAGGAAGCTGGGCTGGAAGCAGAACAGACAGGACTGGAACCAACACTTGGATATTGAATGCTGCTGTCAAAACTGTCAGCTTAACCTGCTGCACCCCTATGTTTGCCCCCAGTGGCCAAACTGCACAGCTAGTTTACATTCCTGGCTTATAAAAATCCATCTCTTTACTTTGTGGGTGCAGCACACAATACCCAATTCTCTCATCTGTGCTGGAACTAATTTTCCTGCTCTATCATTAGTGCCTTTGTTTTTGGTGTCTTAGTTCAAGCAAAAGTTTTAAATATTCTCTTATCTTCTTTTAAAATAGCATCTGGCTTCCCAGCCTTGAATAATAAGGTCTTCACCCAAGATTCATAGAATTTCTTGTAAGATTTGTTACTTTATTAATTACAGTCAAGTCTTTGATGCAGCTGGCATGGATCTTCATCAGTGAAGACCTGCTTTTATTTTCTTCTTGTGAGAGCCATTTGTGCCAGCAGCAGTTATTATTACTTGATTCAGTTCCCCAACTAAGTTAACAGTTTTACACATAGTTCTCATTTACTAGTTTGTATTTTGGCTCTTAATTCTGTGCCACTGACCCACTTTCCGTTCTGACATGAACACCATCTTGTTGGGATGACAGTGGCTCTATTTCATGTGCTAGTAGGTCATCCAGGGGTAGCAACTGTAGCAGCTGCAAGGTGTACTGTTCCTATTTCCCTCATCACAAACTTGACCTTGGGCTGTGTAGAGCACATAGAGCCGAAAGCCAGGCAGTCCCCCGCTGATGACTGAGGAGGCAGAGTTAGGGCCTGGGCTTTCTTCTCAGGGCAACAACAAGGGCAAAGTTTTGGCTTCCAAGCTCTCCATTGGGCTGACCAAGACTTTGATGTGTGTGGTGGTGGGGTGGGGGTCTCCCCCTTTCCTCCTGGAACAGGAACAGGTATGAGACTGAAGCTCCCCCAGCCAATCTGCTCCCTCCCTTTCTAAGTTTTACAGAAAATAATAGCTCCTTCTTCCAAATAAACCTTCTGTACTTCTAACTCCATCCCAATGCTTGTTTTCCAAAAGAAACAAAGTGACATCAATGGCAAACTCCCCCCCCTCTCTGCCCCACTTGCTTATATAATTTTCGGGACTACTCTAGATCCCTTTTTCTTCCTTATGAACATTATTAGCATTTTGCAGAATTACCTTCTCAAAAATGTTGAAATTATAAATTAAATTGTATTAAATTTATGTATTAATTTTGGGGAAAGCCACACAAATTGTAATATATTTAATCTTGTGTTTAATGTTTGTATCAGCCTCACAATGAGAAGCATGTCATTTCTTTTGTTACTAGATAAACGAAATAACCAGCATCCACTGCTTATCACTTTAAAACATGAATGAAGACATTTGAAACAGACATTATGAATATGTGGTCAGTAGTTAGTTGTTTCTAATTACATTCATTGGAAATTGAGAAATGTGCAATTCTGAATCTATTTTCCACAATCAATTATCAAACAGGAATACACTTTATTTTTTTTAAGATTTATTTATTTGAAAGTCAGAGTTACACAGAAAGAGAAGAGGCAGAGAGAGAGAGAGTTCTTCCATCCTATGGTTCCCTAATTGGCCCAAATGGCTGGAGCTGTGCTGATCCGAAACCAGGAGCCAGGAGTTCCCTCCAGGACTCCCACAAGGGTGCAGTGACCCAAGGACTTGGGCCATCTTCCACTGCTCTCCCAGGCCATAGCAGAGAGCTGGATCGGAAGTGAGCAGCTGGGTCTCGAAGCGGCACCCGTATGGGATGCCGGCGCTTCAGCCCAGGGCGTTAACCCACTGTGCCACAGGGCCGGCCCCACGTTTTTTTTTATTTTAAAAAGTTCTCTTTAGACATATTATTTGAACTTCAAGTATATTTATCCATTGAAGCAATGTTTGTCAATAAAAGTAATATGCCTAGACTCTTTCATAATAGTTACAAATCTTAATGTTACACTTTGGATTCACAAGGCTTCTGTGGAATTAATCCCCACCTGTAAGAGTGTCATGACGAGGAAAGGATGGTTAAGGAACTCAGTGTGGAAGTCAGGGCTATCTGTCTGCCCTCCTCTACCAGCTCCACCTCTGCAGCAAGAGGAAGGAAAGCACAGTGTGGAGTGAGAGCTCACTCAGAGTTCATCTCGCTCCCTTCAGCGGCCAAGTGACCTCGTAAAATCCACCTTCATTCCAACCTTCTTGCTGTTCTAGCTATAGCAGTGCTAACATTGCCTGCACCAGGTGAACATGTATCCAAACCCCTTTTTATTCTGTTTTCTTTGGAACCAAATCTACTCAAGTCCCAACCTTCGATAGGGCTCAGCGGTGTGCATTTAAAACTGCTCAGGGGCAGGCATTTGCCCTGGTAGCTCAGATGCCAGTTAAGATGCTTGTGTCTCATATTGATGTGTGGGTTTGATACCCACCTCTGACTCCTGAGTCCAGCTTCCTGTTAATGCTGGTCCTGGCAGGCAGCAGGGATGGCTCAAGTGATTGGGCTCCTGCCACCCACATTGAAACCCTGGACTGAATTCCTGGCTTCAGCCTGGCCCAGCCCCAGCCACTGAAGGCTTTTGTGGCATGAACCAGTAGGTTCTCTCTCTCTCTCTCTCAAATAAAAATATTATAAAAGTCTGCTCAGGTTTAAAAATATGTTTCAGATTCTCATCAGTCAGGAAGGTCTAGACTGTGCTGTAATAGTAAGGGAAATATGAATTTCCAAGGGCTTACCACACAAGGGTTTATTTCCTTTTCATGTTACCTGTCCAGCGTGGGCAATATTTGGAGGTGGATTCTGTTGCCCGTCGTTTAGGGACCCTGTGGTCTAGAACATTTCCATCATTACTACAGAGTGAAAGAGGAGCAGTGTACACAGCAGTGAAGTGCTTTCCCTGGAAGTGAGCTACATCACCTGCTCATAGCTCCTGGGACAGCACTAATCACATGACCCTGCCTCCTTGCCAGAGAGCTGGGACATGTACTGCCCCATGTGCCCAGGAGGCAGAGAGGAAGCCCAGGCCTGTGAGCAGGAGCAATGTGCAAGTGCCGACATTGTTAAGAATGACCTCATTTGATTGTCTAATTCAATGACATATTACAAGAAAAATTCACTATTGTGCTGTCCAATTTAGTAACCACTGCATACATATGGCTACTAGCATCTAAATGAATTAAACTAAATAAAATTTAAAATTGATTTCCTCAGTTTCAGTAGCTATATTTCAAACATACAATAACCACATCTGATGGTGGCTACTCTACTAGACAGCTCAGATATAAGACATTTCCATCCACGCAGAAAATTCAGCACGCCGTGACTAGTCCATAAACAGCCAATCTTCTTGCCCTGGAATAACAGCAGGCTAGCATTCTAGTGGAATAACAACACACACAACCTCTGCATTAATAGCAACACCAAGACAATGATGCTGCCATTGCTCAGAAGCGCTTCACAGGAAAGGGCACTTACATCTCAGACCTTAAAAAGGTGGGGAATGTAGATGTGGCCAGGAGGATGGTCTGGGATCCATTTCAGGTTAGCAGAGCTAATGATGAAGGGATAATTCAGAAAAGAACAGATATGTATAAGAAAGGGTCACATGGGAGACTTGAAAGCCAAAGTAAGGATTAAAAATGGCTGTAAAAGCATACATGTAAAACTCTTATTAAGAGAGAAGGCAGGGAGGGCTGGTTTTGCACACTTACAAATAGGAATCTTATGCAGAGTAAGTGGACTAAAGTAACATCCACCTTGTTTGAAAAACAGAATAAAAGGAGATGGGCTTAAATTTTATGGATGAGAAATTTCATTTTTATATAGGAATGAATGCACTGAGAATGAAATAATAGCTAATTGCAAATACTCACTTATAGTATTATAATTTTGTAAAATGAAAGCCATTTTATATTATAGTGTGCATAATTCTGTACTATTTGAAAATGCAAGCAATAGAGCTTAAAATTTTATTGATACCAGTGCCGTGGTTCACTAGGCTAATCCTCTGCCTGCGGCACCGGCACACAGGGTTCTAGGCCCGGTCGGGGTGCCAGATTCTGTCCCGGTTGCTCCTCTTCCAGTCCAGCTCTCTGCTGTAGCCCAGGAGGGCAGTGGAGGATGGCCCAGGTCCTTGGGCCCTGCACCCACATGGGAGACCAGGAGGAAGCACCTGGCTCCTGGCTTCAGATTGGTGCACACACCAGTAGTAGTGTCCACTTGGGGGGGTGAACCAACGGAAAGAAGACCTTTCTCTCTCTCTCTCCCTCTCTCTCTCTCTCTCTCTCATTGTCTAACTCTGCCTGTCAAAAAAAAATTATTGATAATCTCTCAATACCTCCTCCAAAATTGTGATTCTCTTTGGAGTCCCCTTGGCCCCTGATGGCCTATGAGTCTATGACTGATCAGAGCAGTCATTGCAAGTGTGGTGCACAGACTCAAGAAGGCCTTCCCAAGAACTTACAGGTCCACCTCTCCTCCCAAGTACCACTGAGATATTATCTACCCTTTTCAGTGGATTGACTTGTACATTGGTGGTGAAAAAGCAGTAGTGAGTATAACGGCTGGCTCTTTAGAACAAATCAAATAGTGAGACAAATCTATTCTGGTAGTCATTGTGTTCATTGATGCAATGGACTTAAAATTTTTAGATAGTGCCAGTTTCATTGGGCATGCCCTTAATGAAGCAGGAAATATTATTACAGTCACATTCTGCTTAGTAACTGGGTAAGTTCTGATGAATGTTCCCTTAGGCAATTGGTAGTTGTGCAAACATCATAGCATGTGCTTACACAAACCTAGATGGTATCAGTCAGTCACTCCATGTGACCTCTTGCTGCAGTGAAAAGATGTGCTAAGCATGGGATGTATCAGGCTGTCATCAGTGTAACACGCCATATGAGGGTATCTTGAAAAACTTCACAGAAAACTTGTATTGAAATGTAAGTTTATTATGATGCAAAAAATTTGAAATCCATGCATATTTTAAATATCCATTTTCCATGAACTTTGTGAAAACCTTCTTGTACACTTGGATTGTTTTACAGTAAACATTAAAAAATAAGTAGAAGGAGTACTCTAAATAATGATAAAAAGTACAGTATAGTAAGGACATAAAACAATGATATGGTCATTTAGTTTCATTATCAAGTATTATGTACTGTACATAATTTTACGTGTTATACTTTTATGTGAATAGGTTTGTTTACACCATCATAAATGTCAGTTATGCACTGCACTATGATGTCATTATAGCTATAATGTTAGGATGGCTATGATGTCATTAGATGATAGGAATATTTCTGCTCTATTATAATCTATGGGACTACCATAATATATGTGATCTATCATTTATTGAAATGCAGTGCATAGCTGTAATTTTATTTTTATCCCAATTCTGGGAATGTTTTTTAGAAAATATTTTGATGGTGAAATGTTAAGTATATAAAAAAGAACTACTGCTGCACAGGAAAGCACCTGTATGACTATTCAATTTGTAAGCTGAAAACTGGTTTATTTTATGAAACGTGATAAAGTGAATTATCTGTGTGCATTCTCTCGCTCTTCTCCCTTCTGCTATGGGATAATGCAGCAAAAGGCCCCCTCCAGATGTGGACCCCTTGACCCTGCACTTTCCAGTCCCCAGAACTGAACGAAATAACACATGTGTATGTAAATTACCTGGTGTCAGATACTCTGTATAGCAGCACAAAATGGGCTAAGACACAGTGTGACACTTCATATCCTTCAACCAAAATAGCATGTTCCAATAGATTGAATGAAAAGCAGATATTAAAGTTCAGCTATTTTTCTATTAAGCCAGGCACTGGATTTTCAAAATGTAGAAACAGTACTGCTATTCTCACTAAAATTTTTTGTTTCAAAAAATAAAGCTAGTTTAATTTTAAAAATTTTATTTATGCTAACATATAGTAGATTTTTAAAAATAAAAAAATACCTTCAACATTTCTCCATTTCATGTCTGATAACATAAATAATCATGGATACAAGTGACATAAAACACCTTTCTTGGGATCTTCAATTATTTTGACAGCATGAAAAGTCCTAAATCCAAAATGTTTGAGAACTACTGGCTTAGGACATAGCCTAAACCTCATTAAAGAACCATGGACAGGCCAGCGCCATGGCTCAATAGGCTAATCCTCCGCCTGCAGCATCGGCACCCCAGGTTCTAGGCCCGGTCGGGGCGCCAGATTCTGTCCCGGTTACTCCTCTTCCAGTCCAGCTCTCCGCTGTGGCCTGGGAGTGCAGTGGAGGATGGTCCAGGTCCTTGGGCCCTGCACCCGAATGGGAGACCAGGAGAAGCACCTGGCTCCTGGCTTCGGATCAGTGTGGTGCGCCAGCCGTAGTGTCCACTTGGGGGGTGAACCAACGGAAAAGAAAGACCTTTCTCTCTGTCTCTCTCTCACTGTCCACTCTGCCTGTTAAAAAAAAAAAAAAAAAAAAAGAACCATGGACAGCTCCAACAGTTGCTTCAATGGGACTAGAGTTATGTAAGATTTGATACATTACATAGAATTACAGAATTCCATATATTCACTCCTAAGATCTATCATCATTCCAGGACATGAAAAATGTGCAGAGTTGTAGAAAAGCATGTCAGAACTGTACGTAGAGAATATTTATTGCTATTGATCTATTCCTTAAGAGTACATTGAAAGAAACATTTATTCAAAATATCTCATTAGAATGTTCTAAAATAAGCTTCCAGATGACATATATTATGTGCTAACACTTTATATTGTTCAAAAGTATGAATAAAACATAAGAACATCTTGTTAAAAAAGCATAGTCACTTGGAAGACAGTTTTACAAAAATATACTAGAATTATATGAGTAAATGAACTAATTGCTCTTTAGCTGCTATGAAAATATTTCCAAAGTTTACTTTCTTATTATATAAACTCTTCTATTCTAATTTTTCTTTAAAAATTTTAAGTTCCTGTCACTTTGTAAGTATGTGAAACAAAACATGTACAGTGATTTGACAAGGCAGTTGTTAAGTATGAAGATAAATTCAGACATCAGAACACTAGCATTTAAAATAGCTCCTTAACTGAGCCTTGTTCCCAAGTCTGCAGGTTGCTAAGAGTGTGCAGTTAACTCTAGATTAGAATTTTGTGATCCTTCTGATTCTATTTTTAAAAGCAACAATATTCCATAATAACAAAAAACACTAAACACTTTACGCGTTTCTCCATATTACTTTTATGTGTATGCTATGGGCTAAACCTTCGTGTCCTCTCAAAAGCATATGTTGAAATTCTAACCCTTGCAGGAACATTGTTAGCAGGCAGGGTCTTTCGGGGTGATTAGGTCATGAGTGGGACTTGTGGCTTCATTAGTGTGAGTGGTGCCCTATTAAAAGAGGTCTGAAGAGGTCTGAGAGAGATCTCTCACTCCTTCTACCAGGGGATGTTACAGAGGAAAGACAGTTACCTAAGAACCCAGAAAAAGATCTCATCAGAGACTGAATCAACCAGCAACTTTATCTTGGACTTCACAGCCTCCAAAGCTGTAATAAACACAGTCCCAGCACCTCAAAGGGATAAGACGATGTATATGGTAAATTTTGAAATGTTGTTAGACAGAACTACCTGGAAACATTTATTTAACTTTGAGTTACTAGTTTGTTCTCAAAACAAGTAAAATTAAAAATGAGGGGCTGGCGCTGTGGTGTGCACAGTAGGTTAAAGCCCTGGCCTGAAGCTCCAGCATCCCATATGGGCCCCAGTTCGAGTCCCAGCTGCTCCTCTTCCAATCCAGCTCTCTGCTCTGGCCTGGGAAAGCAGTGGAAGACAGCCCAAGTCCTTGGGCTCCTGCACTCTCGTGGGAGACCAGGAGGAAGCTCCTGGCTCCTGGCTTCGGATCGGCGCAACTCCGGCCATTGCAGCCATCAGAGGAGTGAACCAGCGGATGGAAGATCTCTCTGTCTCTACCTTCCTCTGTACCTCTGTTTTCCAAATAAATGAAGTAAATCTTTTTAAAAAATGAAATATGAATAATATTATATATGATGTTTTCAAATGTTGGTATCATTGTTAATTTGAGAGAATGGTTAATGTCCATCAAGTTATATTTACTTACAAGACAATAGCATGATATTAATATGAAATGTGTCAATATCTAAATATTGGCTTTTGTAACAATATCACAAAGATAAACAGACTTTAGAAAAATATGATCAAACATACTGATCTCATTCCCTTTGAGATTTACTTTGTCATCTTAGTGGATGTTTTAGTCTTTGTAAAGAATTTGTACATGATAAGGAATTAAGATTGTGACAATGAAATCTTGTGTTTTTAACCCTATTCCAACCAAAGAGTTCAAATGCAATCTTGAATATTTACCAAGCAGTGTTCATATTCGCTCTCTGAAGCAGAGATGCTGGTCAATTTTGCTCGGTTAGTAGAGTGAAAACTAGAGTTAAGGAAACAGTCTGTAGGCATTGATAGCATGTGTGTGCTGCTGCGCTGAAGCACACATGACACTGACTTACATGACCTGGCCCCCACGGGCATGAAATCTAGCTCTAGTTAGGTAGCAGATGCGTGACACATGGATGTAACTGAAGAACTAGGGAAGTCTTACACTTTAAGTTTGTTTGGTTCTGATTAGAATTCAGATGAGGAGAAAATCCATTCAGATTATTTGAGTGCATTGAATAAGGTATTCAGAGTAGGGGAACTTAAATTTTGCAAATATTTATTAAGCTAAATGTAGCAGGAATTTACTCCTAGCTGCTAAAAACTTAGAGTCTTGTAGGAAGACATAATACCTCTAATATAGCATTGCATGTCTGTCAGTAGAGGAATGAAAAGAAATTTGCTTGGAGTGGTTAGCCACTGACACTTGTGCATGGGGCCTGGGCTGAGCTCTGAAGAACGAAGTTAACCCTTTGAAAGAGGGGGAGAGGCAGGAGGAGGAGCAGAGGGTGAGGGAAAAGGGAACCAGAACTTCCATCTGCTGGTTTCATTCTCCCAGTGGCCACAATAGTCAGGTCTGTGCCAATCCAAAGCCAGGAACCAGGAGGTCCATCCTGGTGTCTAACAGGATCCCAAGTACTTGGGCCATTGTCTGCTGTCTTCCCAAGTGCATTAGCAGGAAGTTGGATTGAAAGAAGTGTAGCCAGATTAAACGGGCACTCCAAACAGGATGCCAGCATCACAGGCAGCAACTTCATAGGCTGAGCTACAATGCTGGCCCAAGCCCCTAACATGGTGCTTCTTGACCCAGTTGGGTATGTTTCTGCCTTGGATTGGCACAGATTTCTTCTGCCTGTAACATTCTTTACTCATTGAGCCACTTTGCTCATTCCCCTATTTTTCTCAAGTCTTCGTTGAATATCATCTCCTTGGTGATGACTTCCCCAACTAATCAAAGTTGGCCAGCACTGCTATTGCTCAGTGTCTCCCATTTATGTGACAATACATCAAGCAGTTCATGGAAAACAGGATTAAAAGAAGCCTATGGGGGGGTGGGGGGGTGCTTGGCCTAGCATATCAGATGCTTGTGTCCCACATTGGAGTGCCTTGGCTAGACTCCCTGCTCTGCTCCTGATTCCAGCTTCCTGCTAATGCGGACTGGAGAGGCGGTGGTAGTGGGCTCCTGCCACCTTTGTAGGGGATCCGGATTTAGTTCATTGGCGTAGGACCCAGGCAGGAGCCGTTGCGGACATTTGGAGAGTAACCCAGTGGGTGGGAGTGCTTGCTCTCTCTCTCTCTGTCCTCTTTGTCTTTCTGCCTTTCAAGGAAATAAATAAAAAGGCATTTTTTTACAAACAACAAATTTATTTTGGCAGAAAAATTTTGGAATTTGTGTATATGAGGGGGTCTTCAAAAAGTATATGAAATATGTGTATTACATAAAAACCCCTAAGGATGAATTTCCAAAATTTTTGCATAGATATAAGCATCTTTTAATTCCATTTTCCATGGACTTTTTGACATCCCTGTACTTTGTTTCCCCATGGTACTTATTGTCATATGATATAACTGCTGTATGATACACCTGCTATATGTCATATGATAACACCTGCTGTATGACATACCAGTCATATGATATGCCCACCATATGACACACCCACTGCACAATAAACTCACACTATGGCAAGCATACAAAGTATCTCACCTATTTATTTTCCTTATTTTTTCCTCTGACTCAGATGTAACCTCTGTGTGGATTGGGTTTTCTCATCATTGCTATTGTTCATGGCTAAATCTCTGGCATTTCAAGTAGAACTTGACAAATTATAAAAGATCAGTAATGTTTTTTGTATGAAAGAATAAATGAATAAAATTTGAAATAATAGACACAAAGTTCAATTTGATTAAAAACTCCATTAACATTATCTCAAGAGTTTAAAATATACATTTGTCAATGTGATAGCTGATGGAATGTTTAAATATAATATCAGCTGCCTTATACATTTTAAATGATTGCAAAATCAATGGTTTATAAATTTTCATCACCTGAATATTTTAAAGAATGCTTCTTTTTTTAAAGATTTATTTTATTTATTGAAAAGTCGAATGACAGAGAAAGGGGAGGGGGAGAGAGAGAGGGAAAGAGATCTTCCATCTGCCATTTCACTCCCCGAATGACTGCAGTGGCTAAAACTGGGCCATGCTGAGGCCAGAAGCTTGGAACTCTATTCAAACGTTTCACATGGGTGTCAGGGGCCAGCCCTAGTACTTAGGTGGCCATCCCCTGTGGCTTTCCCAGGCACGTTAGCAGGGAGCTGGATCAGAAGCAGAGCAGCCAGGACTTGAACCAGCACTCAGGACTTGAACTTTATATATATAAGCATAGAAATAATCATGTCAAGTCTATCACTAATATTTGAAAAGATTTATTTAAAATGTTATTTAAAATATCAGAATAATTTTCTCTAGTATGTAGTCTTTATATTTAACCATAATTATATAAATAAAAACTATTTTCAAAACCCAGATATCCTAAGATATATCCATTTTACCTCCTGCTACCATGCAGAATTATGGTATACTGCGTGTGCACTAATTTAGGGAACTCACCATAAATGAAAATTCCAAAGCACCAATATGGGCATCACTTTAAGGGATGAAGACCTGATGTGTCTATGCTTTGGGCTATGGAGTGAGTTGAGAAGACTCTCAATGTTGAAACTAAAAAGGAGAGTAAGTTCTGATTGTGAACGCCACAAGGATGAGTCTGGGTTTATAGAGCAAGTTGGGCAAATGCTCTTTCTAAAATAATAGACCAGAATTTAAGATATTTCAGTGGCCAGATGTTACACCAATGTCTGTATAGTGGCAATTATTTTTATAGACCACGGTTTTCTTTTCTTTTCTTTTTTTTTTTTTTTTTGACAGGCAGAGTTAGACAGTGAAAGGGAGAGACAGAGAGAAAGGTCTTCCTTCCCTTGGTTCACTCCCCAAATGGCCGCTATGGCCAGCGCACTGCGCCAATCCAAAGCCAGAAGCCAGGTGCTTCTTCCTGGTCTCCCATGGGGTGCAGGGCCCAAGCACTTAGGCCATCCTCCACTGCCTTCCCAGGCCACAGCAGAGAGGCCTGAACTGGAAGAGGAGCAACCGGGACAGAATCCAGCGCCCCAACCTGGACTAGAACCCACGGTGCTGGCGCAGCAGGTGGAGGATTAGCCTAGTGACCTGTGGCGCCGGCCAGACCATGGTTTTCTGCTTATCATTTCAGATTCAAGTCCTGAGTCATTGCTGGTCCCCAATCCATACTGTGCAATCTCCCACGTGAAATCAGATTGATAGAGACAGGCCAAGAAGTGTACTCTAGGGCTGGCGCTGTGGCATAGCAGATAAAGCTGCCATCTGTGAGGCACGATGCTGGCATTACATATGGGCACTGGTTCGAGTCCCAGCTGCTCCATTTCTGATCCAGCTCCCTGCTAATGTGTCTGGGAAAGCAGCTGAAGGTGGCGCAAGTCCTTGGGCCCTTGCACCCACATGCGAGACCTGGAAGAAGCTCCTGGCTTTGGCATGGCCCAGCCCTAGCTGTTGCAGACATTTAGGGGTGAACCAGAGGATGAAAGATATTTCTCTGTGTGTGTGTGTGTCTCCCTCTCCCTCTCTGTGTAACTGTGATTTTTAGATAAATAAAATAAATCTTAAAAAAAAAAAAAGATGTGTACTCAAAGCATCCTGGAACTGGGCAGCCATGGTGACTTCTCAGTTCAGATCCAGAGCCAAGAGACTAAAGTGGCCCCCAGTTCAAAATCAACTCCTGGTGATTAAAATGTTGAGATCCACCAATTAGCCCTGGAGCTGTTGCATGCGTTTGGGCGAGTGAACCAATTTCTCTTTCTTTCTTCCAAATGAAGTGAAATTTTAAAAGAAATTAATGTGAAAAAAGTTTTTTTTAAAAGATCTCTAACATGGAAGAACAAAAGGAAGAGGGCAGGAGAGGTATAACAAAACTAAAAAATTCCAGAATCCATAGCTAGGGAGTAGCTGTCTCATGTATTGTACAGTATGTGGCCTTGACAGTATAGTGGTAGAAGTGGAGTGAACCCTTTCCCATCATGGGAGTCACAGCCCACATTCCTGTAACAAAAAGAAGATTAACAAGAGAAAAGCATAAGAAGTGTATTTAATATAGTTTGATGTATCATGGGAGGAAAGCCCAAGGACACAGTGGCAAATGTCTATATTATGCTTAAGTTTGATGAAGCTAGGCATGCAGATCCAGCTGAAAAGCCCATGAGAGCATTTCAGGCATGGAAAGCCTAGACACTCTGGCAAAAAAAAAAATGACCTAAATGAAAAATCTCTGCGAGTGAGATCCCAGTGGAAAGAACGGGGCCATCAAAGAAGGAGGTACCTTTCTCTGAAGGGAGCAGAGAACTTCCACTTTGACTACAACTTTGTCTAAATATGATCAGAGTTGGTGACTCAAAAGGCTTCCACGGCCTTGGCAATTCGTGATAAGAGCCTAGGGGGATTACTGATGCCATAAACAAGAGTGTCAATTTGTTGGGTCTACAACAGGAGTCACTGTGCACTTACTCCTCATGTAGGATCTCTGTCCTTAATGTGCTGTACATTGTGATTTAATGCTATAACTAGTACTCAAACAGTATTTTACACTTTGTGCTTCTATGTGGGTGCAAACTGTTGAAATCTTTACTTAATATGTGCTAAACTGATCTTCTGTATATAAAGAGAATTGAAAATGAATCTTGATGTGAATGGAAGGGGAGAGGGAGCGGGAGGGGGGAGGGTTGCGGGTGGGAGGGAAGTTGGGGAGGGGGAAGCCATTGTAGTCCATAAGCTGTACTTTGGAAATTTATATTCATTAAATAAAAGTTAAAAAAAAAGTTTGATGAAGCAGGGCTAGCCTACAGAATTGATGAGTGATCGAAGCAGGTAGGATGATGGTAAGACTGAGGGAAACCTGGCATGGCCTGTTTAGACTCTTCGAGGTCTTTCAATGGCAGAATTTCTTTCTCTTGAGATGAGAGCCATAAGAACAGCTCTTGGACAAGTTTAGGCCAGAGAATTTCTTTGTGGTCAGCCCCTACACAGAAAGACAAGGCAAGATTACAGCAGTGTTTCTGGGCTTTATGGATTGGTTAGGGGAAAGCGGATTCTAGTTTGTATGAGTGTGACCAGCCTTGGATAAAAGGAAATCTGTTGTTTGTAACTCATTTCCCTGGAGAATGAAGGGAAAGATATGGGAGGGCAGAAGGAGGTGGGAGGCACTGAGGTTCTAAGACTTCTCCCGAAGTCCTTTAATTCAGAGCACTCAACATGCCATATGCCATTCATTGGGGTATTGTTTCCTGAGACCTAACAACACAGATGAGATGGAAAACCACTCTTCTTCCATTAAAGAGTAATTATTTTTAACACATTAGAAAAAAAAAAGAAAGAGTCTCTGTGCCCCTCAAGACATCAGCAGAGTTGAGCCACACATCCAGAGTGGTGGTACAGAACCACCTCTTAAAACACAGCCCCAGAGTTCCCCAAACACCTGACTGGGGCTGGAAGGGAGGAGGAGCCCTCACATTTAGTCAGGAAACAGCTAGCTAATTGTCCCTCGTTTCCAAGTCTCTTTTTTATTTTATTTTAAAGATTTTTATTATTTATTTGAAAAGTAGAGTTATAGATAGTGAGAAGGAGAGACAGAGAGGTCTTCCATTCTCTGGTTCACTCCCCAAATGGCCACAACAGCCAGAGCTGTGCCAATCTGAAGCCAGGAGCCAGGAGCTTCTTCCAGGTTTCCTACGTGGGTGCAGCGGTCCAAGATGTTGGGCCATCTTCTACTGCTATCCCAGGCCATAGCAGAGAGCTGGATCAGAAGAGGAGCAGCCAGGACTCGAACTGGTGCCTATATAGGATGCCAGCACTGCAGGTGCAGGATTAACCTACTGTGCCACAGTGCCAGCCCTCCAGCTGTCTTGTATCATTTGACATTCTTGTACAATTTTTCTGAAATAAAACTAGGTGCCACACGGCCAAATTAAGTTGGAGATTCCTTACAAAACCGCTGAAAGCATGGCAATATGATCCTGAGAGAATAGCAGTGTCTAGCAAGATTGCTGTAAAAACACTGCAAAGTGAAATGCTATAAAAATCTGATAGCATTTAAATTTAGAACACATGTGGTATGTGTGGGCTAAACCTGAGTTAGACTAAGGAGGAGCCAGTGTTGTATCTTCTCTGAGTCAGTAGGAGGCATTTCACCACTGTTTGGATTACTTTACATATGAAGAATTATAAATCATTAAAACAGAGTAGTACAGTAGTCCTCCCTTGTCCACAGGCTCACCTTCTGGGGTTGCAATTCTCCACAGTCATTCATGGTCCAAAAAATATTAAATGGAAAATTCCAGAAACAATTCACAAGTTTGCATTTGGGATCTAGGCTGGAAATGTACACAAACTTTACTTTTTCAGTGTAAAAAGGAATAAAAATGGTTTTCTTACTGTGTATGCAAAATGGGAGAAAACTAATACTAATGAACAAAAACAAACCAACCAACCACTGAATGGGTTGTGTCACAGGTCGCTCCCTCATTTCTAGAACCAGCCAGACAATTCTGTTCTTTAGGCTGAATCATATTTACCATCACCCTCCTCTTTTCACTTTGCCCTGGATGGGATGGGTAACATTTTACACCCTTTAGCAACACTGCAGAGGGGAGTGTCTTCTTTAAACTAATTTTCTACCTGAATTCAATGTTTTTCTTGTTATGCGTTAATTCCTAATGAATTCTGCTGCTGTGATAGGGAAGCCATTCGTCCTACCACAATAGCAGGACCTCTTAAAAATATTTTCAACATGCAAAACACAATTTTACATATATATATGGTATTCGAAGCTGTTGTTTAGTTTTGTTTTGTTTTTGGTAATCGACCTAACAACAGTGGAAAAAGTGGGCCTCATGAGTACCATTAATTTTTCTTTTTTTTTTGACAGGCAGAGTGGACAGTGAGAGAGAGAAAGAGAGAGAGACAGAGAGAAAGGTCTTCCTTCCGTTGGTTCACTCCCCAAATGGCCGCTACGGCCATCACGCTGCAGTGAGCGTGCTGTGCCGATCTGAAGCCAGGAGCCAGGTGCTTCCTCCCAGTCTCCCACGTGGATGCAGGGCCCAAGCACCTGGGCCATCCTCCACTGCCTTCCCGGGCCACAGCAGAGAGCTGGAATGGAAGAGGAGCAACCGGGACAGAATCCGGCGCCCCAACTGGGGTGCCGGCGCCACAGGTGAAGGTTTAGCCAAGGGAGCCATGGCACCAGCCAACTGCAGTGTATTATTTCAGGAAGGAGGGTCATTTTATCTTTGTTGTCTTAATTCTTTCAAGTCACAGGTGTGCTTCAATTTAATTTTCATAACTACGTTCTAGATTGAATTGAAATGTGCAGGGCACTAACACCTAGCCATGACCTAGGGTTGAAGGGCGGTATCCGGAAAGTTCACAACTGAGTGCAGTTAATGAAGAATGACCTTGTCTGGTCACACGCAGCCATACTCACCACCTCCCCCCAAACTTCTGCAGGTAACACTGCTTTGTAGCAAGTTTGAAATCCAGAACACCTGTTCCAAAAATGCAAAACTACTGAGGGGTTCTTGAGCCTCTAGATAAGCCCACAAAACCCCACCTCACCCATCAGACAACCATAGTGCAAACACATATTAACAATGACAAAAGTTCTAGACACCAGGTAGAACATTTTGATTAAATCCTGTTGAGAAAGGCTAGGAGCACCGTGTGCCCTGCCAGGGGAGAGGACAGCCCTTGTGATAAGAATGGCTGGGCAGTGAGTGTGGAATTTCTTCTTGTGACAAGGCCAGAAGCTTGAGGCCGTGGAGTTAGGTCACAGTGCCTCTTGTCTTCAGAGAGTTTGGATTAACCTCTAGGCTCAGAGAGAGAGAGTCCTACCACAAATTACTGTCTATGTGGGAAGAGGCAGGACAGGCAGCACAGATTACACATTTGCTATTCTTGGGCAGACAATTTACTGAACGTGAGTGTCCTAACGAGAAATGAGTGTGAGCTTACAACATGCCTGCCACTGTTCAAATAGCTTTACATTTAATTACTTCTCACAGCATGCAAAATTGCTATTTCTGTAGGTCAGAGCGGGTCAAATACCATCATTCTGGAATGATTCAAACTATCTGTTTGGGGCTGGCATTGTGATGTATGGGTTAAGCCTCTGCCTGAGGCACCAGCATTCCTTATGGGCACTGGTTCAAGTCCCAGCTGCTCCACTTCAGATCCAGCTTCCTGCTAATGGCTTGAGAAAGCAGCAGAATATGGTCAAGTGCTTGGACTCCTGCACCCAGATGGGATACCAAAAAGAAGCTCCTGGATTCTGGCTTCAGCCTGGTCCAGCCCAGGCTGTTGCAATGATTTGGAGAGTGAACCAGCAAATGGAAGATCTCTCTCCTCTCTCCCTCTCTTCCTCTGGCCCTGCCTCTCAAATAAATAAATCTCAAAAAAATATAATTGTTTATGGGTTTTCTCACCTGACAGATTTGAAAGAAAGACATGAAATAACTTGCCCAATGTCACAAAATGAGTCAGTAATTCTACCAGTCAGGTAGTTTTCAGGAACAAATGGAATACCCGAAAGGGGAAGCTGAAGACATTGAGTGAAAGACTGTTTCCAAATAGGGTCAAGGGATTCAACAAGAGTGCGCAAGATCCGTCCTTGAGGGTGGTGGCCCTGGAAGCGGCTGCAGCTGTGGGCCAGGGGATGAAGTGAGCAAATATAACAGTTTGGATGTTTGTGTGTGTGTGTGTGCGCGCACGTGTGTGTGGCAAAGAGGAGAGCTAACAGTCTCCAGTACTCGTGAATGGCCTTATAAGAGGCATTGACAGTTTTCTTTTTTATTATATCTAAAAGGGCTGAAGCCAGGTGTTTACTCTTTTTAACATATAGAGGCTGTCAGAAAATTCTGCAGGAGGCATTCTGGGCACAGCGGGCCTCTCAGAGACTGTTGCAAAGGAATGACAGCTAGACATTAGTCACGAGTTCTTAAATAACATCATTTACTGTCAGCCCTTAATGAATGAGTACTCAGCTGACCAGAACATTCAGCTACGTTTCTGCCTCCCCTTCACCTCCCACTCACCACCAGTTTAGCTTTAGGAGGAAGGGGAGTTCAAGAAAACCAGCGAATATCAGATTTTTTAAAAGTCATCTGTACCCAGAGTTGCAAGTTCTGGTAAGTTCTTGGACTTTTCTGGTCGAGCTGGACTCTGCTTCCAATCCTCCTTCCACAGACCCATCTATGGTCCACCCTTTGTCCTTTCCTGACACTCAGACTTGCTCTTGCCTGTGACCAGGGGTCTCCAGAGAACAGATTCTGATTGTTCTTTCTGGTTTCTCTTGTGGCCATTTGCCCCTGGATCCCTGCATGGCCAACCTCCTCCAAGGTCAATCTCTCCTTCCCCAGAAAGGACTAGAGGAAGCCTGAGAAAGATTCCTAAACAGAGAAGCCAGACTCGCCCTGGTGCCTACCTCCCTGAATGTCTGAGGCCGTCTTCAAGGCCAAGGGTCATTTGCCTATTTTAAAATCTAACCGGGGGCAGGCGCAGCAGCTCACTTGGCTAATCCTCCGCCTGCGGCGCTGGCACACCAGGTTCTAGTCCCGGTTGGGGCGCTGGATTCTGTCCTGGTTGCTCCTCTTCCAGTCCAGCTCTCTGCTGTGGCCCGGGAGGGCAGTGGAGGATGGCCCAGGTGCTTGGGCCCTGCACTCGCATGAGAGACCAGGAGGAGGCGCCTGGCTCCTGGCTTTGGATCGGCGTAGCGTGCAGGCCATGGCAGCCATTTGGGGGGTGAACCAACGGAGGGAAGACCTTTCTCTCTGTCTCTCTCTCTCTCTCTCTCTGACTGTCTAACTCTGCCTGTCAAAAAATAAAATAAAATAAAATCTAACCGGGGCCGGCTGTGGCGTAGCAAGTAAAGCCACTGCCTGCAGTGCCGGCATCACATATGGGTGCCAGTTTGAGTCCCGGCTGCATCCAGCTCTCTGCTATGGCATGGGAAAGCAGTAGAAGGTGGCCCAAGTCCTTTGGCCCCTGTACCCGCATGGGAGATCCGGAGGAAGCACCTGGCTTCAGATGGGCTCAGCTCCAGCAGTTGCGGCCAATTGGGGAGTGAACAGCGGATGGAAGACCTCTCTCTCTCTCTTTCTGCTTTTCCCATCTCTGTGTAACTCTGACCTTCAAATAAATAAATAAATTTTTTAAAAAAATCTGACCAAGAACACCCCAATCAGTGCCAGTGACAGCCAAGGCTGGCCAGCTCCCCCGGGTGTTCCTGATGATCTGGGGAGACAGGAGAGTCAGTGTCATGTTCTAGACTGGTCACCCTTATTTCTTTTTGCAGGAAACTCCTCTGCACCTTACTCTGGGTTCTTAAAAGTCCAAAGTACTTAATAGTTGTACATGAACTGCAATTTATAATCTACTTTTATCACAAAGTCACACAACAAAGGAAGCAACTTTCAAACTCTGTCTGCATCCCTTTCACTCATCCCCTGAACCTACAACACTGTCTAGTGAGAAGAAATCTCACATGAACAACTGACTCATGGAAGGGATCATTCATAGTATTTATTTCAGATCGGTGTAGCTCTGACCATAGCGGCCATTTGGTGGGGTGAACCAACGGAAGGAAGACCTTTCTCTCTGTCTCTCTCTCACTGTCTAACTCTATCTGTCAAATAAATAATATTAGCATTTGGTATATTGCATGGTATTGTCAGAGTTTTCTAAAAATTATTTTATTTATTTCCTTTTTTTTTAATTTGAAAGGCAGAGAGACAGAGAATTTGAATGAGAAAGGTCTTCTGTCTATTGGTTCACTCCTCAAATGCCTGCATAAGCCAAGGCTGGGCCAGGCTGAAGTCAGAAGCCTGGGACTCCATTCAAGTCTTCCACATGAGTGGCAGGGAATGAAATCCTTGAACCTTGAATCTACTGCCCCCCAGGGTGCTCATTAGCAGGAAGTTGGATGGGCAGCTGAGTAACCAGGACTCATCCAGACATCTGATGTGGGATGCAGGCCTTCCAAGCAGCTGCTCTGGTATTGTCAGTCTCCAAACACTGATAACACATGTAGGAAATACCTAATGCAAACTGACCAGGCAACCCTTTTGCAAGTCTTTCTGGTAACAGAGAAAATTTAATCAAATGATTTCAATTTGATTCTTAGGGTGACCTTTTCAGATAGTTCTGCTTTTCTCTTGTACTTGAAGAACCTGTTCTTCTATTTTAAGCTATATTTACACATGAAAATATTGCCATAGATGTGATATAAATCTAGAATTACAAATCTCTGAAAATTGCTACTGGAGAATCCAGAAACTAGGAGATTCACCCTGGTTGTCTGAATGTAAAGTCCAGACCCATGAACCACTAGTGGGGGAGAAGCTTCTATTTCCTTGGAATCCTGTTCCCCAGCCCCACACCTCTACATGTTCTTTAATGATCAATTCAATGTCTCATCTTCTATCTCATTGCTATGGGATGTATGTCCCCTCCAAAACTTATGTTGAAATGTAATTGCCATTTTGACGGCAGTAAGAGGAAGGGTCTCTTTAAAAAAACATAATTAGCAGGCCGGTGTTGTGGCACAGCAGGTTAAAGCCCTGGCCTGCAGTGCTGGCATCCCATATGGGCCCCAGTTCATCCCATATGGGCTGCTCTACTTCCGATCCAGCTCTCTGCTGGCCTGGGAAATCAGTAGAAGATGGCTCAAATCCATGGGAGACCCAGAAGAAGCTCTAGGCTTCTGGCTTTGGATCAGCTCAGCTCTGGCCATTGCAGTCATTTGGGGAGTGAACCAGTGGATGGAAGACCTTTCCCTTCTCTCTGGCTCTCCTCTTTCTGTAACTCTGTCTTTCAAATAAATAAAATAAATCTATTGAGCAAACTTTTAAAAAGATTTTTAAAATTTTATTTATTTGAAAGAGTGATATATAGAGAGGAAGACACACACATACACACACACACAGAGTGAGAGAGATTATTCACCCACTCGTTCACTCCCAAAATAGCTGCCATGGCCCAGGTTGGGCCAGGCTGAAGCCAGGAGCCAGGGACTCCAGCCAGCTCTCCCACACGGGTGGCAGAGCCCAAGCACTTGGGCCATCTTCCACTGCTTTCTTGGGTGCATTAGCAGAGGGATGCATGGAAAGTAGAGCAGCCAGGACTCAAACCAGAGCTCGCATGGAATGCTGGAGTCCCAGGTGGCAGCTTAACTCATTGTGCCACAATGCTGGCCCCAGCGGTGGGATCTTTACAAGGTGGTTAGATTATGAGGGCCCTGTCCTCGTGAGAGGAATTTTTTTTAAATGAATTGTTTGTTTGAAAGACAGGTGGCAGAGGGAAAAGGAAAGCCAAAGGGAGAGAGAGGAAAAAAAAAGAGTGAGAGATGTCCTCCATCTGTTGGTTTACTCCCCAGTGGCCACAACAACCTGGGCTGGGCCCCGCCAAAGTTGGGAGCCAGGATCTCCATCCTGGTCTCCCATAGAGGTGACAGGTACTCAACCACCTGAACCATCATTTGTTGCCTTCCCAGGTGAGTTAGCCTGGAGCTAAATAAGAAGCGGTATAGCTGGGATTTGAACTGGAACTCTGATATTGAACACTGGCACCACAGTGCTGCCCCTCATGAAAGAATTAGTGCCGTTAGCAGGGGAGTGGGTTACCAGTAAAAGGGAGGAATTCTGCTCCCATCCTCTTGCACACATGTTCTCTCTCTCCCCTTCCACCTTCTGCCAGGAGACAATGCAGCAAGAAGGCCCTCACCAGATGCTGTTCAGCTCGGACTTCCCGGTCTCAGATCAGGCAGACCAGGGGCCACTCAAGGTCTGTGGTTCATAATTCACCCAGTGTCAGGTCCTCTGTGACAGGACCAGCAAATGAACAGGGACACCCACGTAGGAGAGGCCCCTTTTCCTCTGGGACCTAATTCTCACTCCATGATTATTACATATTATATACTCCTATCACATACTACATATTGATTATTTTGTCCAGTCACATAAATCCCAACAGATATCTTTATGTGTGGCCATGATTGATTCCTCTGCAGTGTAGTTTATTTGAAGGTTTTTTGAAAGCCCTCTCTTTAAGGCCTGTTTTGGACGTTTACAATAAATAATAAAGGCTAAAGCTCCTTTCTGGGCATCATTATGATATTTTCTGTCAATGGTGCCTCATTGGAAAGTTTTTACTTTTTGCCACTCCAGTTATTCTTCTCAGTGTTTATTAAGTGATTCTCCACTGTCCCTACCTATAAGTTAGGACTTCTTTTCGGAACCCATGACTTCCATCTTGCCTGTTGGTATTACGATTGTAACTTTGAGGGTTTTTTTTTTAGATTTATTTATTAATTTGAGTGGCAGAGTTATAGACAGAGAGAGGGAGAGACAGAAAGAGAGGTCTTTGACCCACTAGGTCACTCCCCAGATGACCACAACAGCTAGCACTGAGCCAATTCAAAACCAGGAGCCAGGAGCTTTTTCTGGGTTTCTCAAGTGGGTGGAGGGGCCCAAGCACTTGAGCCATCTTCTGCTACTCTCCCAGGCTATTAGCAGGGAGCTGGATTGGAATTAGAGCAGCCAGGATTTGAACCACTGCCCGTAAGGATTGCTGGTGCCACAGTTGAAGGCTTAACCTACTATACCACAGCACCGGCCCCGCTATCAGTGTTTTATCACTGTTTGTTCTCTTCATGTCCCTGAAGATCACTCTTGCTGTCATAGACTCCAGAGATGTAGGGAGATAACAGCACTGTCTTTGGCTAGTGCAATGCTTGAAACCTTCCTTAGGGTGAATCAGAATACTATCTCAATGTACCTCTGCAATAATTTGTGTGTGCATGAGTTAATTTCCTCCTACAGAAGATGAAACCAAATCACAGTAGGTCAAGAAACTTCTCACCCAGATCTTCTCAGTACAAAATCAGTGCTCATTGCACTCGGATGATAGAAGGTGGTCTGCAGACCTGTGGGACCACCAGCACCTACAGACCCACAGGAAATGCCAGTGCTCAGGCCTAGCCCCAGACCTACTGGGTCAGGAGTCCTGGTGTAAGGTCTAAGAGTTTAACAAGCTCTTTGATGATTGTGACACATGCTCAGCTTTGAAAGCCATGTCACTGGGTGGATGATTTCCACACTGGCTGCACCTGAGGTGCACCTGTGACATTTTAAAAAATAGCAATGATTGAGTCCACCCCCAGACCAGTTAGCTCAGAATCTCTGGAGTGAGATTTAACCTTCAAATAATAATAAAAATCCCCAGGTGATTCTAATGTGCAGCCAGGTTTTAGGCAGTACCTTCTAAAAAATTAATTAACTAGTTCATTTTTATTTATTTGGGAGAGAGAGACAAAGTTCTTTCATATGGTAGTTCAACTCCAAATGGCAGCAATAGCCGGAGCTGGCAGTCTCCTACAAGGGTTACAGGGTCCCGAGTACTTGAGCCATCATCTGTGTCACCCAGGATGTGCATTAGCAGGAAGCTGGCATTGGATGCGGAGCCAGGACTTGAACCCAGGTACTCTGATGTGGCACGAGAGAGTCCCAAGCAGCATCTTAAACATTGTGCCAAGTTCACTTGTGAAGTCTTTCTGTGTTCATCCTCAATATGCAGCCCCAGAAATGGTATCTGATCTGAATCTAGTCAATCACACAAATGTTCCATGGAATTTTGGAATGCCATCACTTACTCTCTGTATGGTCACACACAGTGAGTCAATACAAATTTAAATCCCCACACTGAAAATCACATCTAGTACACAAATATGTGCATGCTATATAGATAACACTTTAGTCAACAAGCAATGCAACAAGCACAGGAACTTGCATATTTAGTTTGATTCAATGCACTTGTTACACGCTTAACACTGTGAGGCATCATGCTAGCTACTACTTCACATTTACTATTCCATTGATTGAATTAGCTAAATTCTCACCGTAGAAATGTATGAACCACCTATATAACAGTAGTCATACATTTCTATTTCAAAATGCTATAACTAGTACTCCAACAGTATTTTTTTTTTTCACTTTGTGTTGCTATATGGGGGCAAACTGTTGAAATCGTTACCTAATATATACTAAACTGATCTTCTGTATATAAAGAGAATTGAAAATGAATCATGATGTGATTGGAAGGGGAGTGGGAGCGGGGGGGTGGAGGGTTGTGGGTGGGAGGGAAGTTTTGGGAGGGGGGAAGCCATTGTAACCCATAAGCTGTACTTTGGAAATTTATATTCATTAAATAAAAGTTTAATAAAAAAAAAAGTGAAAATTGAGACTGATAACAGGGTAGGATGCTAGATACAGACCACTCACATCACTTAAATCATATCGCCACAGAGCAAGAGTTTGCAGTTAACTACTCCTGAGATGAATCCACGTGCGTTCTCATCTGTGGAATAGGCAATGCACAGTACGGAGATGGAGAAAGAAGGGGAAACTTCAGTCATTACACAGACTACCATTTCCATTTCATGAACTTCCTCCTTGGATCCTATTTGGTCACAGACTTCTTCAGATGGACAAAGGTTTTGTCACAGCCACCTTGCAGTTGGCTCTGTTTCCCTTTTTAACTGCAAGAAAACTGAGGCTCGGAGCATCTAGGGCTCTGGCTTTAGGTGCCAAGGCGAGTTAGGGGCAGCCATGGGGGTGCTGACTTCAGAGTCTGTATTTTAAGGCTGTGCTTGCTTAAACAGAGGGAGGGCTAGTGACAGACAGCCTTTGGCAGAGGAAAGGAAAAGTTAAGCAAACGCAGAGAAGCCTATCTTTCTATTAATTATACCTCAGTGACACTTAAGATTGTATTTACAGTATACTAAATAACACCCTTAAGAAGCAAATGCACTGCCTAAACTGCTCACGTGCACGCAAGGAGCAGCTTATTCATCTGGGAAGATCTGGCATCAAGTGTTTCTATAAATAACTTCATTATCTGCAATAGAAACTCATCTATCACCATTCTAATAAGAAGGTGCCTAAGGAAGCGCTATTTAACAAAGGCATTTGTTAACACTCGATGATTGTAATAATGGCTTTGAAGTTCCAAGAAAAAGTCAGTTTTGCAAATGGCTTTTCATTTACGCATCTCTCACTCTGTTCTTTCACTTCCTAGATGCGATTATTGGTATTATTTCTTAAACTGTTTTTTTCCCCCAAAATATAATAATGGTGATAGGCATCCTAAGAAACTTTGGAAAATCAGAACAGCACAAAGAAGAAAAAAATCATTATAGGCTCTCCTCTTAGGCGAGAAAACTATTGCCAACATGTGGGTATACAACCTCCCAGGCCTCCTCTGCACACTAATAAGAATTTTTACTTAATTAGCACCATGGGCTAGGGGTTGGCATCGCACTTCATATGCCTTCATCCCATGTCAGAATGCTTGGGTTTGAGTCCTGGTTCCGCTTCAACTTCCAACTTCCTGTTAATGTACATTCTGGGAGGCACTGGTGAGTGATGGCTCAGTCATTTGGGTCCCTGCCACCTACATGGGCGATCCAGATGGAGTTCCTAGTTCCTGGCTTGAGCCTGGCCTGGGTCTGACTGTTGCAGTTATGTGATGGGAATGAATCAGGGGATGAAAGATCTCTGTGCTGTTCTCTCTCTGTGTGTGTGTCTCCAAGTTTAACACAATAATGTATACTTTTATACACTTTTTCACTTAGCATGTTAGGTTAAATGTACAATTTTATACACTTTTTCACTTAACATGTTAGGATATTTGCACTATCAGATTGACGTTCTATAATATTTGCTGATTTCATAATATTCTACTCTATGTAAAAAATAATTTATAAATTTTCCACTTTACTGATTATTTAGACTGTTTATACCTTTGCGTTTTTATGTGATTTGCTAAGATCATCATTCACAAACATTAATTCCTGTACACTACCATGTCATATTCAGGGAAAATTCCCAGAAGTACATTTGGGTCAAAAATTGTGTAAGACTATGTCTAGGGGCCAGCGCTGTGGCGCAGTGGGTTAATGCCCTGGCCTGCAGTGCCAGCGTCCCATATGGGTGCCGGTTCGAGACTTGGCTCCTCCACTTCCCATCCAGCTCTATGCTATGGCCTAGGAAAGCCGTAGAAGATGGCTAGTCCTTGAGCCCCTGCACCCGCGTGGGAGACCCAGAAGAAGCTCCTGGTTCCTGGCTTTGGATCGGTGCAGCTCTGGCCGCAATTGGGGAGTGAACCATCGGATGGAAGACTCTCTCTCTCTCTCTGCCTTTCCTCTCTCTCTGTAACTCTGACTTTCAAATAAATAAATAAATAAATCTATCTTTAAAAAAAGACTATGTTTATACCAATCTGAGTCCACACAAATGACCACCTTGTACTCTCACCAACACTGTGTTCCAGTGCCTTCTGCTCTGCATCCTCAAATTACAATTGCTTTGATGAATTCAATGTTGGAAAATTATACTGTATTAACATATGCATTTCTTTATTATTGCTTGTCTTCAGGGATCATTTAGATTTTAGTTTTATTCATGGAGAATGAGTAAGTCTGAAATTCAGCTGAAAAGTATTCTGTTTCCTCATCACTGTCCAGAGTGCTCTAAAAATCCATGGATTATCTTGGCAGGTGAGTTCCTCCTTAAGCTCACATCATAGGAACCTGGCTACTGGCTCACAGGTTAGATTTATCTCATAGAAATCCAAGAGGCTGTTCTTTGTCTGTGTGTGTAAGTGTTCTGTATTTTTGTGTATTCAAAAGCCTACGTCCATCCCATTTTAGGATTCTAACTTCATCTTTGCACAGGATAATTTCAAAAGACTGCCCTGGTGAACAACTTGATTCCATGATCCTAAGTGTCTCTTTGAGCTTAAACCGTCTCTGATTTTTGAGCATCTCTAATAGCTTGATGGTTAGAGATCAGGGGAGAGAAAGAGCCTCCTCTGCAGGCCACTGTTCTTGCTGGCATCATGGAACCTGCAATGTGAAGTATTACTTGGGGATAAGCTACTCCAACTTCTTCATTTAAAAATGTATTTTTATTTGTTTGAAAAGCAGATACACAGAGTAAGAGAGAGCAGAGACAGAGAGAGACAAAGATCTTGCCCATCTGCTGGTTCATTCAGCCTAGGTTTTTCATGGGTGGCAGTGACCCAACTACTTGGATATTAGCAGGAAGCTGGAATCAGAAGTGGAGCCAGGGCTTGAACCCAGACACTTGGATTCGGGATGCCAGCATCCCAAGTGGCCTCTCACCTGCTGCACTCTCCTAAATGCTCTGTCGAATCCCTGCCCCCACCCCAACTTCCTCGTTTTACAAATCAGTGAACTGAGACTGAGAGAAGTCATGATGAGATCGGGATCACAAACGTAGTTAGTACTACATTCATGCTAGCACCAGGACTTCTTCCAGGGGTCTTTAATCAACTGTGTGTTTCCTCTCATGAAAGAAAAAGGACTTTAAAAATGGGCACTTTTGAAATTACACACAGGACAGCGTCAAATGTGTGCCCAGAGAGAAATAATAGGAACCTAATGAACACAGTCCCCAACTCCTGCCCTCAGGACCCCAAGTGCTCCTCTCTGGTTCCAGCCCTCTCTTGCTCCATTTAGAAGTCACCACCATCCTGACTTTAGTGCTAATCACTTCTTTGTTTTAATTTTAGTCTTGCCACCTACAGATCTTTCTGTAAACAATTATCCTTTGGGCAGCGAGCACAAACCTAGCAGTGTTAGGAAAGCGTACTTATTATTGCCACCTGGAAATCATCACTTCAAAGTTGGGAAATCTTCATGGATTATAGTAATGTTTAATTCATTCTGAAACTCCAGCCATTTGGATGATGAGCCTTCTGGACTAGTCATTTATCTTTTCTTGATTTTTTTCTAGCTCTTTTATTTTATGCTCCACTTTCTAGGAGATTACCTCAAATTCCCAAGCATTCTATTGAATTCTTCATTCTTATTATGTTACAAATTGTAAAAGTTCTTTTTTGTTCTCTCAATGTTCTTTCACAGTTCTCTTTTGTGGATGTGGTGTAGTATCTGATCTGAGACTACTACTAAGAAATTTTTTTTAAAATCCACACTGCTTAGGCTGTTTTTCTCTTGGTTGTATCTTCCATCCATGGCAGGTGCTTTTCTCAGATGTAAGCTGATGATGAAGATCAGGAGACTAAAGGACTGATTTGAGGGGTGGGCATTTGGCACAACAGTTAAGATACCACTTGGGGCCCCAGCGTCCCATATTAGAGTATGCGGGTTCCAGCCCCACCTCCACTTCCAATTCCAGCTTCCTGAGAATGCACAACTGGGAAAGCAGCAGATGATGGCTCAAGAACTTGGGTCCCTGCAACCCATGAGGGAGACATGGGTTGAGTTCCTGTCTCTTGGCTTTGGCTTTGCCCATCCCTTGCTATGATGGTTATTTCGGCAGTGAACCAGCCAATGTGAAATGTCTGTCTCTTGTCTTTCACATAAATAAAATAAAAAATAAAGAACTTAAAGCTTAAAAAAATCTAATTTGAACTACAACACCCTTTCATGATGAAAACTCTAAGCAAATTAGGTATAGAAGGAATATTCCTCAACAAAATCAAGGCAATTTATGAAAAACCCATGGCCAGCATCATACTGAATGGGGAAAAGTTGGAGGCATTTCCACTGAGATCCGGTACCAGACAGGGATGCCCACTCTCACCATTGCTATTCAATATAGTACTTGAAGTTTTAGCCAGAGCCATTAGGCAAAAAAAGAAATTAAAGGGATACAAATTGGGAAGGAAGAAGTCAAATTATCCCTCTTTGCAGATGATATGATTCTTTATTTAGGGGATCCAAAGAAATCTACTAAGAGACTATTGGAACTCATAGAAGAGTTTGGAAAAGTAGCAGGATATAAAATCAATGCACAAAAATCAACAACCTTTGTATACACAGACAATGCCATGGCTGAGAAAGAACTTCTAAGATCAATTCCATTCACAATAGCTACAAAAACAATCAAATACCTTGGAACAAACTTAACCAAGGATGTCAAAGATCTTTACGATGAGAATTACAAAACCTTAAAGAAAGAAATAGAAGAGGATACCAAAAAATGGAAAAATCTTCCATGCTCGTGGATTGGAAGACTCAATATCACCAAAATGTCCATTCTCCCAAAAGCAATTTATAGAGTCAACGCGATACCAATCAAAATACCAAAGATATTCTTATCAGATCTGGAAAAAATGATGCTGAAATTCATATGGAGACGCAGGAGATCTCGAATAGCTAAAGCAATTTTGTACAACAAAAACAAAGCTGGAGGCATCACAATACCAGATTTCAAGACATACTACAGGTCAGTTGTAATCAAAACAGCATGGTACTGGTACAGAAACAGATGGATAGACCAATAGAACAGAATAGAAACACCAGAAATCAACCCATGCATCTACAGCCAACTTATATTTGCGCAAGGATCTAAAACCAATTGCTGGAGCAAGGACAGTCTATTCAACAAATGGTGCTGGGAAAACTGGATTTCCACATACAGAAGTATGAAGCAAGACCCCTACCTTACACTTTACACAAAAATCCACTTAACATGGATTAAGGATCTAAATCTACAACCTGAAACCATCAAACTATTTGAGAACATTGGAGAAACCCTGCGAGATATAGGCACAGGCAAAGATTTCTTGGGAAAGACCTTAGAGGCACAGGCAGTCTAATGTATTTTTTATTGTGGAAAAATTCAATATAACAAGAAGTTTGCCATTTTAATAACTTTTAAGTGTACACTTTTGTGCCACTAAGTACATTTGCATGGTTATGTACCAAATAACATCTATTTCCAGATCTGTTTCATCAACCCAAACTGAGAATCTGCATTAACCCTTCCCTCCCCCTGATGCCCCAGCCTCTGCCTGCCATCATTCTACTTCCTGTCTCTATGACTTTGGTGCTATAGGCACTTAATATCATTGGAAAAATATTGTATCTGTCTTGTTGTATCTGGATTATATCATTAAGCATGATGTTTTCAAGAGTCATTCAATCTATTGTTTCAGACTTTATTCATCTCTATGGTTGAATAATATTTCACCATGTATCACATGGAGACTTGAGATGCTTCCACCCTGTGGCTTTGTGAATAAAGCCACTACGAACTGACATGTTGCTGAAAGTTCAAAGTTGGTATTGTAGAAAGTGAGAGAAAAATCGAAAGTTGGGGGAATAGCGCTGTAGCACAGCGGATTGGGCTGCAGCCTGCATTGCCAGCATCTCACATAAATCCTAGTTCCAGTCCTGCCTGCTCCACTTCTGATCCACCCCTCAGCTAATGCATCTGGGAAACAGTGGAAGATGGTCCAAGTGCTTGGGCCTCTGCCACCCACATGGGAGACCCAGATGGAGTTCCAGGCTCTTGGCTTTAGCCTGGCCTATCCCCTGCCATTGCAGCCATTTGGGAGTGAACCAGCAAATAGATCTCTCTCCCTCTCCCCCAACTCCTCTCTCTCTGTGTATAACTCTGCCATTCAAATGAAATTGGGAGACAACATGACAGCATGTATATAGTTTCTTCTCCAGTTTGCGAGTTTAGAATTGAACTTTAGGGAATGACTGAGGAGCACCCACTGACAGCTCTTTGGTTGTCTAATGATGATGCTTTTAAGATTGATTAGGAAAGTGAGCGGCATATAGGACTGAGGAAGTTGGAGCAGTGGTGGTGGTGAAAGACTACAACCTGGAGACCAATTAGTAGCTAATACCATAGTCCAGGTGAGACATGGAGAGACCTTACCCCTCAATAAATGTCCGATATGAAGATCTTTCACAGTGCTAAGGAAATAAGGGAGTCAAAAGTAATGCCAAGGTTTGAAGCCTGAACTACTCTCTCACCTACACTATGCTAGGGTTGAAGAGTTGATGACCTTGATGTTATGAAGTGGTTATGACTCTCACTGTCCACACGTTGCAGTGAGTTTACAGTTTGGCTTTTTCATGGGTACCTGTAGCTTTTGAGACCACTTCCAAATGCACATGAGCATGACAACCAGATCTAGACGGACCTCAGCTGATTTCAGCAGAAGGCAGCAATGCCCTCTCCAACAGGGGAGCTGAACCTGCCTGTCCCTTCTAATGACATCTCTTTGGGAGGAATCCATCGCTTGCTGAAAAGGCACCTCCCAGAGTGATGCGGGCCAGCCGTACCAGTAGAATGGAACCTGAAGGAGGGAGTGGGAATGAAAAGAGGGACAAGGGCACAGAGAATGGAGCCAAGACAAAAGTCTGATCAAAGCTCGTTTATTTCAGCGTCTCAGTGATATTTTATACATAACCAGCTGCAGCTCAAGGCAACACAGAAGTTAACAACACAGGCAAGCAACTTATCAGGCTTTCTGCAACACAGTCATAACATAGTTAATTTTAGCGGAGTGTTCTGGTTTGATCATTCTCCTTCAGCATGGGACTACGGGACTTTTTTTCATCCCAGGAATTCCACAAGTCAAGACTGACCTTGTCTATGACTTGTTTATGGGCTGCCTACACCAGAGAATGCATGACTCACTGATAATAGTTATGGGGCCAATGAGGAATCTGAAATGGGAACTTTCCATGGGGATCCTCCATCCCACACTTGCTGGGCTTCAGAGAATACACAGATAACATCAATAGGGTACAGATTTATCATAGCAAAGAAACCCTTATCATATCATATGTTCACTCATGTATGCAAATATTGGGCACAAGTCTGTAAGCCAGGCATTGTGCCATGACATGCAGAAGAGATTCATTAAAAGACTGGGCAGATAAGTAAAAATTATAGCCGGGACATATTTTGTTAGCAAAGGTTCTAGGAGCATACAACAGGGAAAGCTGACCAGTAGTCAGGAAAGGAATATTTGGACTCAGATCTAAAGCAACACTGGTGGCTGAGTGAAGCAGGGCTGGAGAGAGTTGGTGCACTGAGCGACACTCTAGCAGCGGAGGGGGTCATGGGAGCCAGCCCACGCAAGGCTTCAGCTCATGTTTGAGGAACTGAGTCCTCTACACAAAGAGCAACGGAAAGCCAGAAACACATTTTTTAAGTGCAAGGGTGGCAGGATTAGATTTGTAGTTCTTAAAAAATTGAAAGCCACAGTGTAAGGGTCTGGGGTTGATGTGGGGTGGCCACGTGGGAACACTAATTGACAGGCATCATGGTTAGATTTAAGAAACAGGGAAGGCACAAGACTGCCGGTTTGGTGAAACGATGATGAGGGAGAGAGTGGTGTGAAATCCTCCCACGTTTCTGTCTCAACAGGATGAAGAGAACATTCATGTGGGTAAGCTGTTTTACTCACAGCTCTTTCTTGGTTGGTTTGTTCAGTTTGACCTTGTTATCATCAAGTTAGTAGTCTTTACCGACTTTCCATTTTGGGGCACTGAACACAGCTGGAAGTGTTCTGGGCAGGCAGCAGTGGTGACGGCTACGGGGAGCCAGGTCAGAGCTGCCTGGTGCTGGTCCTTCTGCTGTCCCCCCACCCCATTTCAGGAGCAGCACACACACATGTGGGTGGGCACGTATATTAATAACCACATGTGTGAGCTCCTTCTGCCACCCTTCCTCAGAGTAAAACAGCTCTGGGAACTGTCAAAACAAAAATGTCATCTCTGAGAACACAATTTTGCACGCAATAATAGCCTGACACAAAAAAGTTTTTTTTTTTTTTAAATAGAATAATCCAACTTTACTTCATGATAAATGAATGTCAATTAAAATTCAAAGTCCAAAGTCACCTCTGGCAATCCAAGGCAGACATTTCTTATACTGATTCATTTAAAGTGGTGCAAAAGATTAAAAAAAAAAAAAAAAACTCTGAATGGAAGGTGTGCATAACGTATAATCAATTTCTATTCAAGTTGTCGATTCTTGTTGATTTTTCAAAAATAGCTAGGGATGATGTAGACTTAGGCAACAGAGCAATAGATGTGCTAGGAAGGTGGAGACACAATGAAGCGGATTACAGTACTGCCAAAAAACAGGCTGAGCCATCCTACAAGGTAAGTGATCTCACTCACTACCCAGCCAGAACGCAGCAGCTCTGAAATCTGGAAGGAATGCAGACTATAAGGGAATGAGAAATTCTTCTGGGAAAGAGAACCAACAGGAAATTCCCCCATGGCCAGGGCTGCCCTCGTTTCTCCCCCTGCAGCAGTGGATATGTTAGCCATACTACAGTTCTGCCCTTCAGTTCCACACTAAGAAAGGGAGAGGAAGGAGCAGAACGTGGGTACCTGAGCTGAGGCTTCACTCCCAGGTGAGCGCCCTTCCAGCTGCACCGGATGGAAAGCAGGGAGCATTGCACCTGAAGGAGTGCTGTTAGCTCGGAGTCCAGAGAAAATGTTTCAGTTTCAGGTTTGGTAACACTGTAACTAATGTTTGCACAGGCTGCATGTCATCAACAGGATGGATGTTAATGCATTTAGCCTTGCAATTTGCTTTTCTGCTGATTGGAGGAAACCATTTGTTTCGTTTTTCTTAAGAGAAATTGAGAAGCAAGCTTTTCTTTGCTGTTAGGCAAATAGTTATCTGAAGCAGAAGGCTTATTTCCAGAAGTGTGAAATCTGGGGTCATTCTTAAACTATTAGTAGCATTAGCTACATAAGACACAGGGATGACCCAAGAGTTTAACAAGGATAAACCAAGTTTCATATGCGCGTGAAATCCAGCATAAAAAACTTTTGGATTAAGAAATCAGACAGTAACTGACTGGTTTCTAAATCTAAACTTTAATACTTTTAGCCAATAAACTTAAATTATTTGAAAGCAGAGATAGATAGATATCATTCTTATCCACTGGTTCACTCCCTAAAGGTCCACAAGGGTTGGGGCTGAAGCTGGGATCAAGGAAACCAATCCAAGTCTTCTATGTGAGCAGCCAAAATCCAACCATCACAGCTGAGCCATCACTGCTGCTTCCAGGGTCTGCCATGGTAGGAAGCTGGAGTCAGGATTAACTCAGGCACTCTAATCAACCTAAAATTTAAATTTGCTGACACCGTGGGCATGAGCCATGACTTGTGCCTAATCAGTCAGAACATGGCCAAGGGGATGGGAAGCCACTCCCTGGCTGGGACATCACATGAGATGCCATCTTGTTAGCACACACACTCTATCGAGTTTCTTCTTTGAAGAAGCATCCTCCCAGGGACTGCACAACCACCAGGAAATGAGTTCTACCAATGATCTGACATGGGAGGAAATGCCAGCAAGTATAAGTGCAATGGGTAAGAAGTCTTAGTTTTGATCCTTGACATGAGAGGAGTTTCTCATGAATGAGCTGCAGGACGTGGACTCTGGAGCCAATGCAGGAGAGACAGGCAGCTCTTCAGCAGACTCAAAGCTCTCAAAAGCACACAGCCTCTTCCAATATTAAAACTTTGAAAATGAAATTCTTTGATGTATTTTTTAAAGCTTTTATAGGCAACCAAGCATTTCTATGAACACATTTTGTTCCCAGGTCCCTTCCCCGAAAGGACTCATGCATTACACACTGTATGCCCCGTTTTGAAATCCTGCAAAGATAAGATATTCCCCTAACACAGATGAATCAACTCTTTGAAGTCATGCAAATACTACCTCTGGGCTGAAAACAAACAATATTGAAATCATTACGCACAGACAACCACAGCTTTCAATGCATTTACCATTTTTTATTTTGCTATGCAGAAACATACATTCACCATGGGCTGGGATGTGGCTGACAGTGTAATGTGGAATATATCTTTCTGAAGGCTATTTATAACTAAACACTAAATAGTCTTAATTACAGTGAAATTCTGTACAGTTTAAGGCTTGGCTCTGAACTAGATTGTAAATAGGGACCGGATTTGGAAATAAAGGACTTTTTTTCAAGTCAAAGAAGAAAAATTAATTTAAAAATACAAGGACAAAAGAAATAATAATAATAAAAAAAAAAAACAAAAAAAACCAAAGCAACAGGAGCCTACGTTCTCCTGGAGTGAAATTTCACCATAATGTAAACTAACAAAAATACAGGTTTTGCTTCCCAAAGTACTGACAATTTACATATTTAGAACTTGTTAGGAAACTCTGGAAAGCTTTCCAGATTGATTGGATCAAAGCAGACGACAAGGAAGAAACCACATTAATATGCTAAAATCAGTACTACCTTATGATGAATTAAATTAGATACACAAAGCAAGAGTATAAGCATTAAATATTTCCAGAGGGTCAGAGAACATTAATGTTTATGGGTGAGAGGAATAAACCAGAAGAAACAGGACAAGATTCAAGTTGTTTACTGAATAAAGTCGGTCATTGGCACATCTAATCTGGGGTACATCGGACACACCGGACCTAGACAGCTTCTAGCATTTTAGAGGAATCTTCATGGATTTGTAAACAAAATTCTGTCACCTAAGAAACTGTAATTTTGTGGAGACTTGAATAATAATAAACTATGAAAGGCATGAATTGTTTATGTGTTACATGAGATCACGGTTTATACTGTCGGTTATGAACGTGCAGGTATAGCAGAAAACTGAGACATTTTGTGAAAATTAAAAATGCTGCTCTTTTGTAATCTTATCGTTGCTTCATGCAATATCAGTTTAGTGATGCTGATTCAGATTGCTTTATTATGGGAAGATCTCTCTGCCAGTGTCTTTGTCAATGGTCAAGGTCAGTTCTTCTGGATTGAAATTTTCCACGGACAGATGCGAGTCAGTTGGGTTAGAAGAGACAATTCCATAGAGGCTCTGGTTTTCCTAATGGTTTATGTTGACTGGATTCACTTGCAAGCTAAGTTATTCCTGCAGAGAAGAGATGTGATTAGTTATTCACTTGAAAACACTCATGGGTATTTCTCAGATCAAGGTCACAACAATAAAAGTATCTTGGGGTTACTCAAACATTAAGCCATGTTCGATGATATGCTTTCTCTTAAATAATTAGAGCACCCATGTGGCTGAAGCCCACTGAAGAAAACCCTTTTTTGGCTTCCTACCTTCCGAATATATAAGGGTACTTCAAAAAGTTTCTTGGAAAATGGAATTAAAGATAGGTTACTTTAGTGCAAAAATTTTTTTGAACCCATGCATATGAATGGGGTCTTGAAAAAGGTCATGGAAAATATGCACCAATATTTTACACCAAAATAAACTTACCTTGCAATTTCCATGCACTTTCTGAAGTACCCGCATGCTAATAATTTGAATACACATTGAAAGATTTTTAATTTCTGTTTTAAGAGATGCTATTCATCCATCTATGTGTCTTCAACCAAAGTTAGAAAACTTGTGGATTGAAGTCTCTTCGACATTTTATCACAGAGCCAAGTGTGCAAGTAGCTTGGCTTTTGCATTCAGTGCTTGAAGTCCTTTAAGGGGGTGTTCACAGCCCCATGAGTTCGTGCACAGCAGGTGAGGACACAGGACGAGTCTGTGCACACAGAGGATGTGGGCTGCTCATGCTGCTGGCCTAGAAGCAACTGGAATGGCATGCACTTTCTGGGTGAGAGCAGGACTGTCGACGGCACTATTGCCTCTTCAGGAGACACAAAGCTAAGATGGGGAGGGGTGGCGGGGGAATCATCCCAAAGAATCCAGGGAAAACAAGACACCCAAAGCAGAGAGCGAGTGCTCCAGATCCCGACTATCAACAAAATGAAACCAATGAAAAACAAACCCCCCACCCCAGACAAGGCATAAACAGACTGTATCACCCAACACAGCTGAAGTGAAAGCTTTCAATGGGGAGTACAATAAGTCATCACAAGGAAAAAGGGGTACACTGGGTCTTCTTGGGAGTTGGGACACACAAACTGCACCTCTCACACCAAAACTGCTTTAGCTCTGATTAGGCTGCACAGCAAGGGAAATCCAATTTGACATTTCAAATTTGGATGCCGGAAACAGTGTAGAGACTGGATGACAGCGAACAGCAGCAACAGCAACAAGACTCAAGCCAAGCCTCTACTTTCCCTTCCTCCTCTAACTGGCAGTAGAGGCATGGCAGCCCCAAGGACGGGCCCTCCACACACGCAGGAAGCCGGCAGCTGCAAACCGACTCTCCAGTCTGGTGACCCATGCTAAGAATGCCAGTGAGAGAGCAAAGGAGAGGAGGTAGCAGGGACAGGTGAGAGGGAAGCGCCCCATGCCACATGCCAGCCTGGAGAGCGGGTGCCACCTCTTACCTCCGGTCAATCCTCTCCATCTTCAGGGGTGATCTCTGTCTCTTTATGGACCACTACTTTGGTCACTGACATGTCAGGGTGCTGCTCTTTGGCCTCTTTAATTGCCTGAGCCAGCGCCTATCCCCGGGAAATCACAGAAGGGCAAAAACAAAAAGGAGGTGGGACATGCATGATCAGTAGCAAGGTGGAGACTTATGGGCTAAATCTAATCCACAATTTACAAATGAGATACAATGATTACAAAAGGAAATCTGAGTCATATACTGGACAGTTAAGTCAAGAGTTTGCTCAGAATATGTGCTGCACCAGAACAGCATCAGGAGTGGTAGGGCCAACGAGCTTCTGTGTTTCTGTGTTCGGGGTAGTTTACCCTCTCTCACACTCTACCTGGTCATGGTCAATGTCTGCGTCCCCTGTGATGACAATCCGCTTCTCAATTCTCGTCTCTGAGATGCCTCCTTTCACAGTCTGAAACAAAGAAAGAGGGGCCTGAGGCCGTGTACTCACAGCACCAACCGCTGTGGAAACAGGGCAGGGGTAAACACTCTGTGGAGCTCTGAGTTGATGCCATTCATTCTTCAGGAATTGAAGCAGAATTCTACAGTGGTCCTTGAACATGTGATGATTTCCCAAGTGAGGACAGAGGGGAGCACTTTGGGTTCCGAGGATCAGTGCTCTGGAACACCTACCACATGCCATGGGTGGGCATGAGAGTTGAGCACAGGCTACCAGAGGTCCCCCCATCCTCAGGGGATTAATACCAGGACTTCCCTGTATACCAAATCTGAGGATGCTCACTCAAGTCCCTTAAATACAATGGCACAGAATCTGCATATAATCTACACACATCCTTCTGTATAACCTTCAGCCCTGACTAAAACACTCAGTACTTAATCTATATACATAGTTATTACACTGCATTGTTTAGGTAAAAATAATAAGCAAACAATGGACACAGATGCAACTTTTTTCCTGAGCATTTCTTTCTTTCTTTCTTTCTTTCTTTCTTTCTTTCTTTCTTTCTTTCTTTCTTTCTTTCTTTCTTTCTTTCTTTCTTTTTAATTTTTTGACAGGCAGAGTGGACAGTGAGAGAGAGAGACAGAGAGAAAGGTCTTCCTTTGCCATTGGTTCACCCTCCAATGGCCGCCGCGGTTGGCGCGCTGCAGCCGGCGCACCGCGCTGATCTGATGGCAGGAGCCAGGTGCTTCTTCTCCTGGTCTCCCATGGGGTGCAGGGCCCAAGCACTTGGGCCATTCTCCACTGCACTCCCTGGCCACAGCAGAGAGCTGGCCTGGAAGAGGGGCAACCGGGACAGAATCCGTTGCCCCGATCGGGACTAGAACCCGGTGTGCCGGCGCCTCGAGGCGGAGGATTAGCCTAGTGAGCCGCGGTGCCGGCCCTGAGCATTTCTGATCTGCAGTTGGTTGAACCCCGGCATGCTTGTTTTCCCAAACAGAAACCAGCACAAGGGGACTAGTGCCTCTTGAATCCTGACGGTACTCTCGGCTTCTGCAGCCCAACCTGCCGGAAGCTCTGGCCGAGCCCCTCTCCCTAGCTTGCTCTCAAGCGATCCCTCCCGGCTCCCGTGGTTCGTACTTTGGTGATGTGCGTGGTGGTGGTGGTACTGGTCGTTTCGGATGTGATCGTCTGTGCGCTCATCAGCACGCCCGGCTCCAGGTCAGCGCCAGGGTCGACCTAACCAAGCACAGGAAGAGACACACACAGCTGGGGGATTAGTCTTCCCAAGTTTGCTTTGTAACTTAAAGCCTTAGAATGCATTTCAAGTGGCTATGAAGGGTGGGGAGCAGGGGAATAGAGGAAGGTTGGATAAAAGGTACCCAAACATGGCTGGGACGCAGGGATAAATTACACAGATCCAAGGCATATCGGTTCCCAACAACCTGCTATACATTTTATAAACAAATGCAAGCTCGATGTTTCCAAACAGAAAGAGATAAAAACGTTAATTATCCTGAGTGGAGAAGTGTACATCATATACACTTATTAAACTGTACCCAAGACACATGTATCAAATTATCATACTGTGCCCTGCATACATGAATAATTACGATAGTAATAAATATCACTAGTTAAGTACAGAAATCCCTCCCCCAAACCAAACAAGTAATGTGGTTATCTCGCACAGTAACTGCATTGTTCAACCAGTCCGGGAGCTACTCCTCAGAGTACCAACTTAGCATAGTCAGAGTTAACTCTCATTAAAAACCAGGACTTAGAAATATGAGCAGTGCATGGTGGAGTGAATATTTTTTCCTTATCCATGGCCACAGAAATAGGTTTCTGAGCCTCTTGCCTCATTTTGAGATATCCGAGTACCTGGCTAAGTCACCTGCTGCTCGGCCATCAGTAATAACATTTCAACCACTGCCTGGCACTTGATAGAGATGGACTGGCAGCTGGGTCCTCGAAGCCTCAGGAATGAAATGTCCTGCAGTGACAGTCCTACGCGTGCACTAAGCTGCAGGAGGGAGTGAAAGCCACGTGCCAGGGCGGGGCTGCACGCCTGTCTCACCTGGGAAGACTCGTAGGTGATGGTTTTTGTTTCCGTGTGAACCACTGGCACTTCCTTAGTAGACATGTCCAGCTTCACTCCTCCTGGGGAGATGCTGCTGAAGCTGACGGTCTCCGTCTTCACAGTGGACGACTGTGCCAGTGGGAAGTGAGCAGAATGGCTGTTAGTGTTTGCACACGCTGTAGGGGTTTCTCTCTTCTTTGGTGCTTTGTGCAAGCATGGGTTAATAGGATGTACACATTTACATTATTATGTGAGGGTAAGGAGTCGGGGTAAGGCACACAACACATACAGTTCAAAAGGGTTTCTAGATTCTCTAGTTTTTAATCTGGAAAATGTTCCCAATAAAAGTGTTTTGTAAGAGAAAAGTTATTAATATTCTCTCTCCTCTATCTCAGAAGTTTAACAGAGTAGTGTCAACAAATAAGCTTTTTATTTAATAATTCCTTATAAAGACCAAGTAATGAGCCGCTAGTGTTTCTCCCAGATACTGTGGGTAGCTTAGTAAGAGGACAGACATTAAAGTTCTGGTGCGTGGTGCACTAATAATAAATAAATGGATCAGATTTTTTAATATGTAGGCCAATGCTATGTATCTTTCAGGCTTACTGCTAATAAAAACATTTTCAATGAAAATGGCAAGCATTTCCTAGAGCTCTGTTACCAATCATCACTAACTACATTTACAGGTGAGCCAAAAACTGGAAACCATGACGGGGTAACCACTCGTTACCTCAAAATGAGGTTTTTGTTCCAAAGTTTCAGACACGTGAATGGCCGCGCTCTGCTCCTCCTCTCGCTCCAGGGGTGCAGCTGCTGCCTCCTCCTGCTGGGGCGCGGCTTTCTCGGCGTCCTCCCCGCTCTCCTCCTTGGCCCCCTCGGACACTGCCGAGCCCTCCTTCGCCTTAGCGCCAGGCGCCTCGGCAGTCGGGGCGGGCTGGGCGGCGGCCTCCACTTCATCACCGGCTGCGGAAGAGGCGTCGCCGCTGGCGTGCACGATCATCACTCGCCTCTCCTCCACCAGCACCGTCTCCTGCGCCACCTTCTCTGCACCCAGGGGCTGCTGCAGAGGGGTGCTCTCTGCCTCTGCCTCGCTGGACTCTGTCTTGGCGTCCGTTTTCTGCTGGGGAAAGACGGTGGTGTCAGTGGGACTCGCCATAAACCGGACATCAAAAAGCACTCGGCACGATGCATGCAGCCAGCAGGGAGTGTTTATAACCAGAAACACTGCTGCAAGATATAAATGAGCTTTCATTCCTCCCATCAGAATCTCTGTTGCCTGCCCCCACCCCTCACACATGCAGGCCAACCAGTGCTGCTACCTCAGAACATCCGCTCAGCAAAAGAAACAATGCAGTACGAACATTAGTTTAAAAATAAAACCAGACACACAAAACCAAAGCTTTGTGGTGCATTCACATTGGTTTTGCTGCTTGCTTAGACCCACTAGATGAGATAAAATGCTTGTAAACATGAAATGTTGTTAGAATTTCTCAACATGGCTGTCTTTTGACTATCTAAAGTATGCTATTTTAAACCAAATAATTCATTTATTTGAAAGGCAGAGAGAAAGAGAGAGAGAGAGAGAGAGAGAGAGAGAGACAGAGAGAGAGAGAGGCCACCTGTATTCCCAAATGCCCACAGTGGCTGGGGCTAAGCGTGGGAGCTGGGAACACAACCTGGATCTCCCATGTGGGTGGCAGCAACTCAATTGCTTGAGCCATTAACTGCTGCCGCCCAGGGTCTCCATTGGCAAGAAGCTGGAGTGAGGAGCTGGAGCTCGCATTGGGAGTCAAAGCCAGGTACTCCCCCATGGGATATGGTGTCTTCGCCACCGGCCTCTATGCTGGCTCCCCAGGTGCGTCCTTGAAGCGGAACTAACTGCGGATGGACAGAAACACCAAGCAGGCACAAAGGACAATCCCTGAAGGCACCTGTGAGGTCTCGAAGGCAAAGCCACTTGAATGCAAAACACGAACACACACACATAAAGCAAGGCACAAACACACAGGAGGGAAGCCAGTGGGCACCTGAACCCAGCTCTGAGCGGTGGAGGCAACCCCGCCTATGAACTCTGTTGGCTTTCGGGCAGACTCTAACAAACTGAAGATCTCAGAGCCGTCCATGAGCTTCTCGCCGGAAGCCTGCTTGGTCTGAGTGGACAGAGAAAGGCAGAGTCAAGCACCAGAGACACAGGTCCTCAGCACAGACACATTCACGGCTTGTCACACACAGCTGGAGGCGCAGGAGAAGGGGAGGAGGAAGGAAGGAAACTAAGAGACGGAGTTCGGAAACGGAAAAGAATGGGAAATAAAATAGCCAACCGGGGTGACCCTGAGCTCTTGGTTGGTAAAGCAGAGAGAGAGTTATTAGGAGAAGGGCGGCACCCAGTAAAGCAGGTCATGTTTTTCCTTCATTGCCAGGCACAGCAGCACGATCACATCTTGGGAACGGGTAGCTGGAAATAAACGTTTTAATGCCCTCTTGGGACTGCGGTATCGATTGAACCATGAAAAAAACTCAAAAAGCTGGGTTGGCTGCTCTCAACACAAAGCCAAGCGGCAAGAGAAACGGGAAGGTGTGGGGCGGAAGGGGCACTGCCTCAAAACAGGTCATGCTGGAATCTAAAGCTGCGGCGGAATGAGAGCCACTGGTTACCACCACGCGGGACGTGGACGACTCGGTATGGTAATGAGCAGTAGCCACGGTCAAGGCTGGCTCCTGGGAGTATCTCCACTCGGACAGGCTCTTCCGTCGGGGACCGAAGAGGCCCACCTTCAAGACCTCACTCTCTTGCACCTGCTCCGTTTTGCCAAGCCGCAGGCTGTCCAGCCCAGGGTGGCCAGCTGCTTCCAGCCTCGGTTCTGCAGCCTTCCTGGTGTCTTCATCCTCAGGGCTCTGCCGACGAGACTCGGCCTCCTTGATGGGTGCCAGAGATTCTGACAACTTCCGCTTTGTCGTCTGGACCTCTGGTCCTCGCTTGGGTTTCTCACCGGCGAGGGCTTCCAGGCCCTCACATTCCGCCAGGCCAGGGCTCCTCTCTGTTTTCAGAGGCATCTCCAGCGTGGAGGGCGGCTCTGCTTTTTCCCCCTCCTTGGCTTTGCCAGTCATGGTCACAACTCTTCCGGAGACAGTGTCATAGGACTTTCCTAGCGTGTATATCTTCTGCTTGCTTTCTTCTTTCAAGTGCACTTCTCGGGCCAAGTCATGGAGGCCGTGCGTGTCAAGGGAGCCAGATTTTAACATGTCGGCTGGGAGGTCACCAGTTCTACTGCTCACCGTCACCACCTTGTAAGTGACCACCTTTTTCAAATCACCATCAACTACCTCAGTGGGTATTTTGTCTACAATAACCCAATCCTCTGTGCCCTATATTTGAAATATAAAAGCTAAATTAGAAATTCTGATGGTTATCTCATTTCTAAAATAAGAACCTTTTAAGAAAATCAGGGCAAGAGCTACAGGCAGGCCTGAGGTGGGGCCTCACAGGGCGGGTGGTGTAATAATTAACAGCTGCAATCTCTTCTCATTTGAAATTGACTAACTATAACCTTCGATCTGGAATACACTCTTTAGGCAGATTTATACTTCCAGATTTCTCGACATGAACATGCTTTGGTGGTAAATACTGCAAGAACTATATTTGATCTTGTGATTAACTATGGTCATTTTATATTTCAAGATTATATAACATTACTGAAGTCATTATTACAAGTTAGGTTCTGTATGTGAACACAAAAGAACAATTCTCTGTGTTAAATATACTGTATACTTCAGGTACAAGGGTACTTCAAAAAGTCTGTAGGAAAATGCATTTAGAAAAAGTATATTTTGGTGCAAAAAGTTTTGAAATCATGCTGTTTTTTTCACCATGCACATCTTACAGGAACTTTTTGAAAACCCTCATTCTCATAAGAACTTGCCAACGTTATTCACATTTTTGTAAATATAATTTTCTGTGTTTGTGAGCTGTACTTCCTTTTGTTGGTATCTGACTCCACTAGAGCAATTATTACCCAATAAATATTGTGTGTGCCTGGATTCTAGACACTTCCATGAAATAGTTCCCATTGAGGGACACTGTTGGAGACTTGTATAAGCAGATCACAGCCACGTGTGCAGTGTGCAAATTTATTTACAACTGAAGTTCACTGTCTCAGTAGCTTCTTCCCCACTTTCCTCAATGTGAATCCCAGTACGGCAGAAGAAATGAAAGTCTGTATTCAGATGTCACTGGGCAGTTGACTAGCCTCATAGCTTACAGAAGGGAACCAGGAGCGGGTGAGTGCTTTGGTTTCCATTTTAATCTAGGATGTTTTCTACTTTCATATTTACGGTAGTCTGAAAACTTGAATCTAGAAATAGCGTGTGCCTTAAGGAAAATGACTACATCTTGATTACATGCTGGTGCTGGGTTAAATGAAATGAATTGAAAAAATAACCTCTAGGGTCGCTGGGACAGTTTTCTGGAAAATGACTTGACGAGAGGTAACCACAGAGTCAGCAGAGCCTCCTTCCTGCACTTTCTTGATCACACTCGGCTATGGGAAAACCAATAAAAGTTCAGAGCTTTCAAAATCAATCAAGGTCATCTACAGTACGGTAAAGAAAAACCAACTGTGGGTAAAAAACAGGCAGTGAAGTTTCACTAAGACAAAAGTACAATCATGATGCTTCAATGATAACATATAATCACCTAATAGAAGCACAAAGAAGTGACATGTTACAAATAATGAAAATACTAAGGAAATTCCTTTGTCTTTTCCCCAGAATTGAAGCAAAACTTATAGACCCACCTTACTTTTAAATGAGAGAAATTTAAACAGGAAAATAAAACTAAAGACATTTTAATAATACTGAAGTCTGAGCAGCAATTCCTTCTATAAAGTCCTTGATGTTTACTTTTTACCTGAGACTCAAGGAATGGAGAGCTTCCTTGTTGCAAAAATATAACTTTTTCAGAAATTTCTCTTTCTTCTTTGGTCTGTTTGAATAAAGGGGGTTGGGTTGGAGAAGAGGAAGTAGACAGTTTCCAAAAAGGCAAGTTAGGAAGTGAGTTCTTTTATTGTATTAAAATCTATACTCATGATACTCATTCAAACTTTTGAAGAAGTAAATTATTATTTGTTAATTTGAAAAATGGACCAAACTGTTTCCAATAATTATTTCCAAAGGCAGCAGATCCCTTCCTGAAACATGGAGATTTATACAACTCAACCATTTCTCATTTCCACAAACACAGAACATACATGAGTGACAGAAAGGGCTTCTTGGTAGCTGAACAGTGTTTTTATGTTACCTACCTGTAAGAGCATAAAAATGAGTGCTTAAAAAATGAAATGTTAAAATTTAAAAATTTAAGTTAGGACTAAATTCTCACTTATATTTCAGATGAGTGATTGCATTCCCCATTTATATGCTGTGTGTTAGGAGTAAAGTGCACACAAGGTCATTGGATTAATGACTAATTTCAATAAACTAAGTTATACTTAGATTTATTTACTTTCTCCCAAATAAACAAAAAATACTCAAAGTTATGCCTTTATCTGAACTTTTATAACATCGTGAATACTTTTTAAAGCCAATTTCAAAATATTTTGGCAAGAAACTATGTCAAATCCCATTTTTCTTTAACATACAGAATTTCAAAACATTAACTATTTTAAGATAGGCACTAGTTTTTTACTTTTTAAAAGATTTATTCATCTAGTTGAAAAGCAGAGTTCTACAGAGAGATGGAGAGACAGAAATCATCCATTTTCCGGTTCACTCCCCAAATGCTTGTAACAGCCATGGCTAAGCCAGGCTATAGCCAGGAACCAGGAACTCCATCGGGGTCACCCATGTTGGAGGAAGGAACCCAAGCACTTGGGCCATCCTCTGCTACTTTCCAGGCATATTAGCAAGGAGCTGGACCAGAAGTACAGGCAGGACTGGTTCCCTAGTAGCAGCTTAACAGGCTGTGCTACAAACATGCACTCCTGGTTTTTTACTTTTAAGCTACTTTTTCTTTAGCATTAAGTAGGCATAATCCACGTGGTCATCCATTAGCCACCAAGCCCATCTCTGCACAGTTACATGCAGAGCAGGGACAGAAAGTTTCGTTTGGAAGATTAATCTACAAAACAATCATGGAAAATCATTCCAGGAGAATGGAATTCTTTAAATAAACCTTATCATTGGGAACATAATTCTATGAGAACTCTTTAAAATTCCTGTTTGTCCACAAATCCACCAGCACTACATTTAATCATCTGCCTGCCAGAGGTTGTAATGGAACATCTGGACTGTTCTCCTGCAGGGCCCACTGACAGATTTTGATGGCCTCATTCCCATGTCATCCTTTCTAATGACAGACAAGTCCTTTTCAAAGAAGAAAAAAAAAAATCCCTCTCCTGCTGCATTTTGAAGGCAGGTATTGGAAAAGATAAAATGTATCATGTGGAATCATTAAATGTAGATTTTTTTTTAACTTTCAATCATAGCCTGTTTTTCAAATGGAAATGAGAAACAGGAACAAAAGGTCAAAATTATAGGTATTTTTCAGAATAATACTGCTAGACCTCTAATTATAATCACTGAGTTAAATATTATTCCTCAGACAGAAAAGTTTAAAAAACAAAAAACAAAAACCCAGCAGCCAAACAGTGGTTTTTTCAGCCTATCCTGTTGTCTGAAACCAAATAATTTTAAAGATGTCTGTGTCTTATAACTGGCTACGTTCAGAACTGTGTATGTCTAATAATAGACACAGGTAACACAAGGGCATAGAGTTTTAGAACTGATTGTATGCTGGCTATGGTCAACCTCCTAACCAGTTGGTTCAGCTAACAGACAGGTAAAGAGGTACTGGCCACTTCCTTGAATTACTGCTATGGTTTGGGCTTGGTCTGTCCCTCAAGGGTTCATGTGATGGAACCTTGGTCCCTAATATGGCAGTATTAAGGGCTGGGGGAACCTCGAAGAGGTAGGGGCCCAGTGGGAGGTGATGATGAGGTCATGGGGGCACTGCCTTAGAGGGGATTAATGCCAGTTTCTGGGAGGGAGTGAGTTTTCACAAGAGTGATTTGTTACAAAGAGAGTGAGAATGCCCCCTGAACTGCTAAGATTTCTGTCTGGCCATGTGATGGCTCCTGCTCACACCCCTCTATGATGCCACCCACCATGATGTGAGGCAGCCCAGCGGGCCCTCACCAGAGTCCACACTCAGGGGCTGCCTAAGCTTGGACTTTCAGCCTCATGAACGAGAAGCTAGATAAATCTCCTTTATTTACACAGTACCCAGCTTCAGGTATTTTATTACAGAACAGAAAATGAACGCTAAGACAATTACTTAAACATTCATCTCTATACATGTTTAGGAAACATGGCCTTATTCTGATATGTAAAATTCACAAAGGTGTCATTCGCTTTAATGTGATGACGGGTTTCTACAAAGGCATCTTGGGATGCAGCTGAAATTTCAAACAGAGAATCCAATGAGATAATGAGAATTGACTGTGCTAAACACCTAGCCCAAGAAATTACTGTATAATCACTCTACTGTTCATTTAAAAAAGACGGCAATACTGCTGCTGTATAGGCACTAATGGGTGTTGTGTTTTGTGATTTAGAACCTTTAGGTATTCAAGTAACCATGAAGGAACACATTTCTAGCTTTGACCTGGCCATGGTGGGAAAGGCCTTCATGGGAAACGACTGGGCAGAGGACTCACCTGGCATCTTGCACACACTGTACACCAGTCCTTCCCATGTCTGCCGGGCGCTGTATATGGGTTTGTCTCTTTCCCAAAATTAATGATTTGATATTATCTGCTGCCCTGGGGCATCCTTGTTATTTGTTTGATATTAACTTAAACATTTGAAACTTATAACCACTGGCAATCAAATCCCCATTTTACATAGCAAACATAAAATTCTTACAATATAATCATCATTATTAGGTCATTATATGTATTTCTAACTTTAATTTTCTTCTAATTGTTCATAAACTGTTCACATTTTATAGAAATAAATATTACTTAGAACTCAACCACTACGGGTACAATAATGAAAATATGTTTACATTAAAATCAAAATTCACTAGATTTTTTCCCCCCAAAATATAATTTTATCAAAGATTTAGTGAGGAAAAAAAAACAAAACCAACTAAGCTTGGGATTGTAAGACTTGAGTCATTGGATCTAAGTTTCTTCCCGATTATGACACAAATATTACTACTTTACTTGGGATATCAATTTAAAAAATTAAATATTTCTATTAACAAATAACTGAACCCAGCCATTCTCCCTGTCATTTCTTCTGTGTACAGTAGCAATGGAGCACTGCGGAACTGTGTGACCACTTGGCCGAGACATGAAAGCACTAAGACAGCCATTGGTCTCGCCAGTTTGCACAACCAAAGTGCACTGTTCTTCTGTAGAGGACATTTTCCTTCTATCCTGTAATCAGGTGGAAAAAATTCCTTCCTTGGCCTTCTCCAGTTTTTCTGGAAAATACATTAACATCTGGGGAAAATTCAGAGTAGTCAATGTATCACCTCCTTAAATTATTAGTGCTCTTGGGTGCATCCAATGTCATTTTCTAAGATTCAGTATTGAATTCGAATTAAAAGTATTATTAGTCTAATGGCCCAGACTTTTTTTTTTTTTTTTTTTTTTTTTTTTTGACAGGCAGAGTGGACAGTGAGAGAGAGACAGAGAGAAAGGTCTTCCTTTTGCCGTTGGTTCACTCTCCAATGGCCGCTGCGGTTGGCGCGCTGCGGCCGGCACACCGCGCTGATCCGAAGCCAGGAGCCAGGTGCTTCTCCTGGTCTCCCATGGGGTGCAGGGCCCAAACACTTGGGCCATCCTCCACTGCACTCCCTGGCCACAGCAGAGAGCTGGCCTGGAAGAGGGGCAACCGGGACAGGATCGGTGCTCCGACTGGGACTAGAACCCGGTGTGCCGGCACCGCAAGGTGGAGGATTAGCCTAGTGAGCCGCGGCGCCGGCTGGCCCAGACTTTTAAAGTCCTCTGGTTCATTAGTATCACCCCTTAACTTCTCTAAGCTATTACTCAATTATCATTCCAAGTGGCCACCACCTACTATTTTCTTAAACAATAGCATGGGAAGAGAAGATTGGCTTTTTGGTGTGTGTTTTTATTTTTTGAAGTCTATTTATTTTGTGTTTTTATAACTTAGTTCCATATCTGACATCTTCTGAGCTGGTGTGTTATTTTCAAAAGAGATAACAAAAATAGGGTTAAGACAAACTTGACCAATTACAATAAAATTTTTGAGAGCATGGCTGATAAATGATATTCTTAATAATGTAAGGAATATTATACTTAATCTGAATGTCAAATGTTGGTCCCTAGAAATATAAACAATTTGAATTTGAAATGGTGTTAAATGGTATAGGAATACTTTGATTGTATACTTTTCATTTATTCTGCTTATTAAAGGGCCCTGTTCATAATAATTCACACAGATATTTGCTCTCCCCTTTCCAGCTGGGACTGGAGTTGTCATGAATACAGGGCGTTTTGGTCACTTTTGATAAACAGATTTCAAAGGAGGCTGAGAAAATGATCAGCAAAGAGTGTAATTTGATTCTTATTCCCCAGTAAGGACTTATACATTGTAAGTAGACTGCTATTTAAAGGATTTTTCTCCCCTAAAGGCCTAAGTTTTAGCTTTTGATTCTGCCTCTAGTTCCTTCCTTGACAACTGTCTCACAGTACAGGGGGGTCCTGATAAGGAGATTAATCAATACCAGGCTGGAAGGCTGCCTTGTTTATGGCTCCTTTTGAAAGAGATAAAGCCAGCTGATACCTAACAGGAAACAGTCAAATTAACACTGCAGCCATTCGCTGGTCCCACACAATGGGAGCTTTCAAGTCCTACCTACTAGGTTCTCACCCTCTCTGGCTGCATTTAAAGAGTGTTCTCCTACTATATTCTTAAAGTTGTACCTTATGAAATTTGTATTCCTTAAAAAAAAAAAAAAGTGCTCTCCTAGATCTAAGAATGATACTTAAAAAAGGTTCTGGGCCCTGCTTCGCCCTTTCAAAAAATCAAATAAAACTGATTACGAATGCATTAAAATAACCAGTTACACACAAAAATCCAATAAAACACTCATCACTCCTGTAGAGGCCTGGCATTAGTATCTTGGAGTAAAATGTGTCCTGAGATGCTGTCAATGTCAGATCACCACTGAACCAGTACACAATCTTCACAGGCCTCACTTTGCTGATGAGAGACATGCACACAGGAAGTGTTTCTAATGCAGCAGCAGAAAGAAGTGCATTCAGAACAGGTGACGACTTGCTAAGATCCTGTCTGTGTCTCCCAGCTGTCCCATCTAGGACTATGGTCAAAGCCAGCTGGTGTCCCCGGGGCTCCCTGATCTTAAGCACCATTGGATGCCACTGTTTGCTCCTCGGCCACCTGCTCCGTTTACTTGACATCTTTCCTGGGGAGCACTGAGCATCTCAGCTCAGGTTAGACACAGACAAGAGGTGAGATTCTCTCCTCCACAGTTCACCAAATCCCCTCCCCTGTCCCACACCCGGCAGAGAAGCAACGCTAGTGAACATGAGACAATTCCAGCCCAAGCCGGGACACTGACCTCTTCAGGGACAAGCGGTTCGATCATGGGTGCGTCCTCCTGCCTGGCGGCCAGGCGCACTGGGGAGGTGGAGAGTCTCTTTTCCCACTCATTGGTTATGGCAGAGTCTGTTGAGGTTTCTAGGAAAGTTCTTTTCAGCTCACTAATGTTGGTTTGATGTTTCATCAGTTCGTCTTGAGTTTTATCTAGTTCCTATGTTCAGGACATAAAGAATTCAACAGTCAATGCTTTACATTTGCTTTCCTTTCAGCTCTTTTTCTTCTTTCAAAATAATGTCAATCTCATTAGTAGTCAAAATAAAACAGACTTCTGATCAGGGCTCATGACAGACACTACCACAAACACTCTGGTGAAAATGTGATATTTCCACAGAAAGGAGCAAGAGAAAAAAAATCTAGTTCACACAAGCATGAAAATCAAAAGGATTTTAAAAGGTAAAGAGTACAATTCACATGTAGCCAGAGAGAATGAAAATAAATACACACACAGGAGAAGGGATCTATATCTAGGAGAGAACAAGGAATCAGAGAAGTCATCCGCATATGAGCAGGTGAGCACACAGTTCATGCATCATGGTACAAGCCCACAGGTATGTCACTAAAAGGAAAACACCACACACAGGACATGCACTGGTATATACCAATACCAACCTCTAACATAAGATTACTATGTTTGACATACACATTTTCACCCTTTATTCGCTTAATCAGACTATTCTGAAAAAAGTGGAGAAGAAAGGGAAAGGTAAGGGATTCAGTAGTCAAGGGAACAGATGCCACCCTACACACGGCACCAACAGCATGGTAACAGCTACGGAGCATGCTGCAAGATCTGAACACTGGAGACAAACAATGACTCTTACACACCGGGCTTGGTTTTGGTTTTGTTTTTAATTTTCTACCTGTGCCTTGAGCTCTGCATCTTCCTCCTGGTCCGACTGCCAGCATCAGGAAAGAGCAGGAGATAAAGTCTTACCATGCAATTTACTCTAAGACGGAAGACCTATGGCCTCTATAAATCTGCTGAAGGCGGGCACTAGCAATGGCATCCTTGTGCAGGGTTAAATATGCATATCGTTATCCACAAACCACACATTCTCACACACAAATGAGGCGGCTGAGTGAGAATACACGAGCCAACCATTCCTTGTTCAGTGGGTCTTTGGCATTGTGATGAACAGATGCCCGTGCTTGGGATGGCCCCAGTTAAGGGCTTGTCACGTTGTTTTTGATGAATTTTAAAAATGGGTCAGGAAGCCCAGGGAGCCAGATTAAAATTGCAGTTGACAAGAGTGATGATGACCACACAATAATGAGGGCTCCTCTGTGGGGTAAGAATGCTCACAATAATCCTGCAAGATCAACTATTATGATCCTCGGTTTACAGACCAGAGAACTGAGGCTCAACGAGTTTAGTACAGAGGCTTCTCTCTTCTAAAATGTGTCGAAGCCTTGATTTTCTAGAGTCTATACACTTAACAATAAATTTGGGAGGGAAGAAGACTAACACATGAAAAGCAAGGAAGTTAAAAAAAAAAAAACACTAAATAGAATCAACCATGCCATCATTTTCTTTAAAATGTAGACAAGACAATTTTTGAATTTTTGAGAAATGAATATTGATCCCAAAGCCAAATTCATCGTCCTGAGTTTTCTAATTTCAAGGAGCTGTCTAATCACTGGGCTGCTTTTATTAGTGCTGGTAACTGGGTAAGCAGGGCAAGCCGCACATGCATGCAGTGGTGAAATTGCATTTCTCACCGTGGCTGAGCTTTATGCCTCTATGGAGCCAAGAAGAGGCCCAGAGTGAAAGTAGGGGTGAGCAACGGGTCCTGTCTAAGCCAGGGGCCTTAAATCACCGAGTCCCCTGGGGTGCATTTTCTTGACTGTCAGTGGGAACAAGACTGTCTATTCTGTATACCCCAAGCTGTACCACTTATGCACTGGTCACCTCAGAGGGAGGGGAACGTTGCAACAGTGTGACAACACACAAGCTCATTCCTATGGGTCTGTGGGGGCCACTAAGCCTCACAATCTGATGGCTCATGTAGTTGCTTACATGCTTTAAATGTTACATAGTAAATTTTAAGTTAAAGTACTATTAAAATATTTTTCATTTAAACCACACATTAGGATTCCAGTGAAATTTATTGAATATATTAACTTGTACTCACTATAAACTCCAGGTGTATTTTTGTGATATTTGGCATAGAAAATTATTAACATGTAATAGATTTATATAGTTGCTTAAAACAATTTGGATAATAGTTTGATAACATTAACTTCACAAAATTATGATTTTTAAGCTTTGAATATAGAACACTGGCATATCATAGAAAAAAAAAGCCAGTATGTAATCTTTGCTCTGAAGACATTAGGTTACAGTTAAGTGATCTACAAGTGCCACTTAACATTTTTAGTACTTCCCAAATGCTAAACCAGAAAATGTTGTGATTGGATGACGTGAAAGAGAATGCATAACCTAAAGTAAATATCCCAAAGGAAAAACTCCATTCTGCTAACACTTTGAGAAATGAACATCTTGATTTCTGTCACTACAGAGAAAACCCTGTTTTCCAGAAATTTTAATTACTTGCTTGTAGGAAAGCTTTGGGAAGCAGCCTGAGTGCCACACACACACACACACACACACTCATTTAATGTATTGTAAAGAATGAGGAAAGAAGAAATGACAGTGTAGTCTATCTCCTGTCACTGCTCAATGTGATTGCATTTCTCTTCAATAAAAATACAAACAGTAATTTGCTAATTTTCTTTTCCTTATAGAATTCACCTGTTATGAGTTATCCTTACTTATAGCCAAAGGCTACAAAAATGAGTTATGAAAGTATTCTTTTAACAAGTTGACCATTTGGGATTTTAAAATGCTTATAGATCTGTATCCAGACAATACGTTAATTAAATTCATTGTGACCCTTCTTCCCACTCATCACAGCTATCAAACATATAGCCTCTCATTTGAGATAAGAGGATACTGGTTTTTTTGTTTACAGTTTAGGCAAGTGGCCCTCAACAGGTGATTCCAAGATTAGCAGAGTCAATGCTTCTGCCTGGGAACTTAGTAGAAATACAGATTCTGGAGAACTTCCAGGTGATTCTGACTGATGGGTGCCAGAGCTTGAGAACTGCTGGTCTAACAATAAAAACACACTGAACTCCCACTGTTGAGGTCAGAATGCATCTCCACCACAACAGCTCCTATGCCGAGTGCTTACACGCCGAACACCCCGCAAGGCCACCCGCAGCATACCAACCTCGGTGGCAGTGGTTTCCCCGTCGGCTGCCGTGTCTGTCCGCTCACTGTCAGTCTGGTGACCACACAAGTGATCAGATCCCAGGAAGAAGGCAGGGACAGAAAATAAACCAAGCTGGTCAAACAGGGTATGGCACAAGTCAAACCGTTCCCATTCTTTCTCAGGGACCTGTAGCACTCTATCTTCCCACAAGAATGCAGGGGCAAGCCAAAGCGAGAGAAGAGCAGAGCTAGGTGTCATCGACAGAGCCCACTCCGAGGAAGACCCGAGGCACGCACCACCTGCAGGGCTGCAGGGCCTGCATGGGCCGCGCTGGCCGGCCTGCTCCTAGGTCTCAGAAAACCAATTTGTCATCCCCTCCTCCCCACTCTTGTCACTAAAACCCCAGTACAGCTCTCCTAAAAATGCTTAATGCAAATAAAATCGATGTATTTTTCTATTCTAGTAAAATGTCACATCTGAAAGGTAAATGAAAATTAACATCAAAGCTACTGTAACAGTCACTGGACTTTCAGCCCCTCATTTATACCACTGGGAGAATTTACATCCACTGATGAACATCAGGCTGTCTGCATTACCTATCAGTTATAAAAAGCACATGCCAGTGACTCACAGGCATATGTTTTTTGTAATGATACATGGAACTCCACTGCAAGTAGCACTGCTAACAGAGACTTTTAAAGACCAGGTGTTGTTTATTTGGCCCCCACCCTCCAACACAAAGAGGTATATCACAGCACAGATTTAAACACCTTGTTTCAAAAGGACCATTCAAATGGAGTAAATAATAAATATTAAACAATAAAGAGAAAGAGAGACATCTACTTGGAAACAAATAAAACAAAGCACAGCATCTGACAGAGTCTAGGTTTTCAGGAGAGAATTAGAGTGGGAATTTCAGGATTGGCCTATAATCTGTTTCATAGAAGTTTATGGTTTAAAATAAAAACAATTTTATTTTCAGTAGAGCCATGGGCATTGAAATTGGAACATAATCCAGATGCCCTAATATTGACTGACTTTCCCTCCATGAATATTAATAAGATTCCATCAATCAACGATTGGGGGTTAATATTTTGGTAAAAAAATCAGAACTGGGGGTTCTCCATGAGCCTGCCTCTGAAAATCACCTCTCATTCCCAATAACAAGGCACGACAGGGACAGTGCGATCTTCACTGACATAACTCTGGCCAGGGTGATTTCTTGGCACTAAGTCTTTTTAGAGATTCATAAAAAAAAAAGGAGTGGTGTGTGCACATGAGGATGGCATTTTTGCAACTTCACTACCAAGACTTAGAGGAAAATAACTCCAGGAGGCTGATGAAGAGTGTGTCGTAGGCACAGTGTCACGAATGGGCCACCTTGGTTCACTACTGGGGCATGGGGTGGCTGTGAGTTTTCTCATAAGCGTGATCATGGCTATGGTCTTAGCCCAGCCTTACCAACTGACAGCCTACTGTGAATCAGCAAGAGAAAAGTCACTCACTGTTCCAGTGTATGGAATCAGAGACCCTAGACATTCAAGAACAAATAAGAATGACCTGCGCTGAGTTTGGTAATGAGTTGTGTCAAACACTTTTAAAGTACTTAGAATTTCTCTTTCCATTGTTTTCCTCACAGCTTTCAAATGGACATCAGTAACATTCGCAGGCGTTAGGGTGCAGTCACAGTGAAGACTGACAGGAGCCCAAATCCAGGCCGCTCCAGACTGCACATTGGACATGTTTGCTATTTTCATCCCAGTTTTCTTCGTGGGAGGTGGGGAAAGGAAGAGCCCCAAGTACATCAAGCAACAGATACTAAGTGCTCCATGTAATGGCTGACATGCACAGAGCTGATAATGTAATAATTGTTGCATCTGATGTAATATCAATCATCATGTAACATAGTGAGATCTAGATATTAATATGACACGATTATTACTACTATATTTCCTAGATAGAATTTAATAGCTCAGGCTGTATCTTAATTTCCTTAAATCCCTATTGAGAGAGTCTGATCAGTTAACAGCATGGTGTCTGAAATAAATGAAGTAATAAAAGCTGAAAACACAGGTTTTAAGCTTTCCTAACAACCATTACCTATGTCACCTACTGTAGCTACACAAAATTGCACATGTACAGTACATCATGAACGATGTCTACACAATTTGAAATGTGATAAATCAGTTGATCAACTATTTTTTCCCTCCAGATCTGAGTTTGTCTCCATTTTTCAGTGTTATCAAAAAAAACCACTCAGAAATTCACACGGAATTATATTCTAGGGTACAGTGAGTGATGCTCATCTTATGATTCCTGGTATCTGATAGTCTGCCCCTTCTAAAAACAAAAGAATGGTTGCTCAACAACTTTACAGTTTGACATTATTAAGCTTTTTTTCTACAGGGTTTTCCTTTTGAGGAAGGCTGAACTAATTACGCCACTCTAACGGGTGAAAACTGTAAGCAGTGATAAAATATTTAAACAGAATTATAATCATCAGCGATTTCACAAAATGAAAGTGACACAGCTGAACTATGTTTAAGAAGTCACCCAGTTTAAGTGCCAAAGTGCTTGAGGCCCAGAGAATGTAACAGGCCATGTAAGCAAATAGCATTTTTTTTTTTTTAAACTCAATGACCTAGATAATTCCCTCGCTCAGGCTGACCTGGAATGCACAGCTCTTTAACACCTGGGGTTGAGAGTGGACACTGAGCAGATGGCCAGACACGAAGTCTGCGGGCAGGGGAGAGCTGTAATGAGCCAGCGGAGGCTGGACAGGAGGCTGACCCAGCCGCGGGCTCACAGCAGGGGCGCTGTTTCCCAGGTGTGCGGCGAGGGGCACAGTGAGAATCCGGCAGTGCTCCTGCCTCACGCACTTGCAACACGGACTGCTGTGATTTGTTTTGCCGATGTAATGCAGACATGCCCAAGTTGAACATCAATTCTCATGCACTGTTTACAACAACATGTATACCCTGGATTAGGCACAAGATCTGTGTGGTTTGCTACAGAAAAGTTCAAACAGTTACTGAGAATTTCGAAAAGCTTACCATAGCAACCTTCTCTGCTTCGTTAACCTGATGACTAACGTCACTGCTAAAGGAAAAGTGTATCTCCAGCATAGAGACTGGCTGATACTCTAAGGAGTCTTGGTAGATAATACTGTGTTCTAGTATTATCTAATGTGGTATGTTCTGGTCCTACATTAGTAACATAGCTGTGTGTGAAGCAGTGATAGTAAAGTCTAGGATTTAAATCCGTTCTCAAATATTTCCTAGGGGTGTGTGTGTGTGTGTGTGTGTTGGAGCTAATATATATATATATGTGTGTGTGTGTGTATATATATGTATATATATACACACATATAGTCATATATAATTCAAGAACCTGGAAAAGGATTTTTCTGCTATGTTAACCTGAAAAGCCTAGACTTTCAGTTAAAACTCCTGTAAGACCATTCACATTTCCCCCCTTCTGCTGCAAAGAAATGGCCATAATACTACTAAGTATAGAAACTCAGGCACCCTCACAAGGCTACACACTCACAGGTACTGCTCAGAGGACAGACAGCCTTCCAGCACAGAGCTGAACCAACTCCCTTTCCTTTTTTAGTGCTGCCTCGACTTTGTGACTTTTTTTTTAAATGGTAGAAGTTATTTGGCTTGTCTCTTGCCACAAAAGCCCTTGTTTCTATGGCAACAGGAGGGCCGGACGGCCCCCGGGAGAGGGCAGGTGGGCAAGGACATGGCAGCCGCACCGCTGGGAGCAGCTTCTATTCTTTTGCCTGTGATCTATTTGAAGGCTGGAGGAAAGGAAACTGCTGGGATGCTCAGGGGTGGGAAAAGAAAGATTAGGAGGAAAAACTACCGGCTCCAAGTTCAGCTCACCCAATAGCTGGGATGAGAGGTGGGAGACTGGCAGGTGGCGAGCCCTCGGGGGTGGATGGAGGCTGGAAGCTGAGGCTCCTTCTCACCAAGTACAGGGCTGGCTGGGAGCCACAGCGGCCGCCAACTTCCCTGACCACACCACACTGTATTTCAAAATGAGGACACGGTTTGGCATGTGCTGGAGCTGCAAGAAGGGCTGCCTCTGACACAGGCGACGCCAGTGCCAGCACTGATGAGTCCCAGCCTGGTTCTATATGTAGGGAAGCCTGCACTAGGTCCTGTCCTGATTGGATTTGAACCCTGCTCACTGCATGCAGCTCTCCCTGCTTCTGTTTCTGGACCTACCAACAACAGACATCATTCGGGTGTTTTAAATCCTGTGGGACACTCGTTCTGAACCAGGGCATCTGACACAGCTCTGTGAGTAACAGGGACAGACTGGCAACGGGTGGGGCATTCCCGGATCCCAGAGCTGTAACTTTGGAACACTACCCAGATAATGATGACATAGCCCTTGGGGTGCTCCCTCCCAAATCTCCCTGGCTATCATTTCAGTTCAAAGTTATTCATGTGTCTTGGGTATGATTTACTCATGATAACTGCATAGAACCTGCAATTTAGCCCTGATCTTTTACAATGCTAATGGGTACTTTAACATTGACTTCCGGCTGAGTCCTTTACCCCTAAATGAACTCAGCGATATGGCCACATGGTGTTGTGCCTAACCCTGGGGCCCGGGTTGGACTCCCCAACACACAAAAGAAACCTCAACGGATCGGCACAGACAATAAATGAGGCTCTGAAAGTAGGACCAGTATCGCAGCAGCCGGCTACCACTGTGTCGGACTGAAGCACGGAACACGCAGGGGAAGTGTGTTCTATGCCGAGGTACACACCTCTTCCTCTGAACTGTCACTCGGGTCATTGTCTAGGGAGGCGCTCAAGGAGGCCGCCTTGGGCTCCAGGTAGCAGAGGCACAGAGCCAGAGGGAAGGAGAGAGTGAGGGCATATGGCACTGAGAAGGAGGCGGAGACCAGGAAGAAAAAGATGAAGAGGAAACAGGGCACGAGGGACGGGGAGCGGATGGGGAGGTAATGCTGCAGGCTCTGGGGCAGGAGGTTGGTTTCAGAGAGGTTGGGGAAAGAGAGGTAGCCATCATCATCGAGGAGAGAGGGGAATGACTCGGGGAGCTGCAAGGAGAAGGAGAACAGGGTGGTCCCTTTGCCAGTTTGCTGTCTGCAGCTGAAAGCCACATCTTGATCCCCCACGTAAGCCTTCCCTTGGCCGTCAGGGTCCAAGGTGGGCTCTCCACACATGTGCTGGGCTTTGGGCGCCTCGCAACCTGGCAGTGCGTGCTCCTTCTCCTTACACCTCCGTCGCAGCTCTGTAGAGGATGCAGGGGTGTGATGGGCTGATGGGGGTGACAGGGGACATGAGTCGGTGCCAAGCCCAGGTGACTGATGTGAAAGAGACAGAGAGAGACAGGAAGCAGCAAACAGAGGTGCAAAAGGACAAAAAGAAAACTGCAATTAGTTAATTTTCTTATGGGAATCAATATAAATTGTAAAACAAGAACTTAAGCACTAGGGTTGCTCATGAATTGTCAAATATTCAAGCTGCATGCCAACCTCATTGTGAACAGCTATGGTTCTCCCACGGGACCATCACATACAAGGTAGGATTTTTTTTTTTTTTAAGTCAGAACTGAAGGTATTTGTGGGAAATCCCAAAGTCTACAAGTTTTACATAATCAAAAAACAATTTCATTTTAGGCCAACAACTTGAGGAAGTTTTAGGATTTTGAGGACAAATACAACTCTCTGATAACTTAGATATGTCCTATCATGCTATATATGACACTAACAGAGATTTAGACCGAGCAATAAATATACCAGTTACGGTAACACTGAAATAAATTTTTGCAGAATGGAAAACTTGGGACTTTCATGGATTAAAGTCAAGACTTTCAATAACTTTGTCCTGATCTAGAAGTAGCAGATGTAGTATTATAGTTGAGCTGACTTAAAAATGAAAATGAAACCCAATCCAAATTTTATTATTATTATTATTATTATTATTTATAATTTCCAGCATTACTCCTTCCCTTGTTTAATTAACTACATCCAAAACAGGTGGTTTTCACAAAACAAGAGGTTTCTGGCGCCATTCTTATCTGATAAGAACTCATCACCAGGAGACTCAACAAAGAGCATTTCAGGGACTCTGACCCCCCCCAATGAATGGAGGCTCCTCTGAAAACCTTTCTATTTTGTCTCCTTTCTCTAGGACCAAAGCAGAATCAGTACACAAATAAGTGGTTTTAACAAGCTGACCAGCAAAAAGAATAGGCTGTCTTGTAACATGGTTTGTGTTTTCTTTCTATTTTTGTGGTCCATGAATAATAGAAAGATACAATTTCCCAGCCTTCTGTTTTTTCTTAGCAGATAAAGGGCATAGTTATACCTTTGATTTGAGTCCTTAATACAACGGTAGAAGCAGGCATTTCTACAAAAGTGCCTACTACATGCTACCTACTACAAGTCTTTGGGGGGCAAAGGGGTCCAGTTCCCATTCATTCTGCATCCTGGACACCTCACTGACCAAAGCCAGTTTCCTCTGCAGATGGGTGGCAAGGCAGCTGGGCAACAAAGGGAAGAAGGAAAGCAAGCTCATTGCAAGCAAGGCCTGGGAAAATGCGGAAGCTGTCACAGCCTGGCAAGGTACAAGGCCAGGGCACCCGCAGCCTGAATATAAATGCTACATTCTGAGGCCGGCATTGTGGCTCAGTGGGTTAAGCTGCTGCTTGCAAAGTGGGCATCCTATGTTCGAATCCTGGTGCTCTGCTTTCCAGTCCAGCTCCCTGCTAATGCTCCTGGGGAAGCAACAGATGATGGACCAAGTACTTGGGCCTTTGTTACCCATGTTGGGGAACCCAGATGGAGTTCCTTGTTTCAGCCTGGCCAAGCTCTGGCTATTCCGAACTTTTAGGGAGTGAACCAGCAGATGGAAGATTTCTTTCTCTGTCCCTCTCTCTGTTTCTCTGCCTTTCAAATAAGTGAATAAATGAATCTGTTTTTAAAAGAGCTACAGTTTCTATGTGTGTGTGTGTTTTTCCTAGTGACCTGATAACATGGAAATTATCCAGGCTGCTTGGGGGGGGGGGTTGTTTATCCAAATCTGACTTGGAAAGAGGTGGTAAATATAGCAACAGAGGGAAAGAAAATGCACAAATAAAATTATATCATGGCTATATTAGCAGTAGAAGTATCTCTTTTGACCATAAGTCATTTCCCAAACATGCACATTTGAAATAAAATTGTGCATTTTAAACAGGAGCCTGCACGAATCTCATTCAGCCAGGAATGACACAGAAGTAACAAACTATGTTCTGCAAGAAGACAACAGTCCTCCACAGAGAGCAGCCACCCTGTGCCTGGGGCATCACCGGGGGAGACACCTGCCTCTTCCAGCAATCCAGGCGGGTCTTCTAAGAACTTTGTCGGTAACATATTTTCCTTTGGTTAAAATGTAAGTACTCTCTATGTTCCTTTTTTGAAGATGGAGATGAATAAAATTAAGGTTTAATCTTTCATGCTGCCTATTAAAGAGGGTTTTAAAAGACAACTTTACAATGGGGAATTTGACAGTACTTCAAAAAGTTCATGGAAATGAATATCATGAAAAATTACGCATAGATTTCAAATTCTTTTTGTACTAACACAGACATTAAAAATTATTTTTTTATTAGAAAGGCAGAGAAGTTTACACACACGAGAGGCAGTGTGCTCCTATCCACTGATCTACTTCCTAAATAACCTTAATGGTCAGGGGTAAGTCAGGCTGGAGCCAGGAATTCAATCCAGGTCTCCCACATGGGTAACAGGGACCCAACAACCTGAGCCATCATCACCTGTTGCTTCCTGGGGTGTGCTTTAGTAGGGAGCTGGAATTGGGAGCTGAGCCAGGACTTTGAACCCAGGCACCCCAATATGGGATACAGGATCCCAAAGAGTATCTTTCCTACTATGCCAAAAACCCACCCCTCAACCTCTTAAAGAGTTATTTATTTTGAAAGTCAGAGTTACAGATAAGAGAGTCAAAGACAGAGAGAGAAGGACCTTCCACCTGCTGGTTCACTCCCCAGATGGTTGTGCCAGGCCAAAGCCAGGAGCCAGGAGTCCCCTCTGGGTCTCTCACATGTGTGTAGGGATCCAAACACTTGGCCCATCCTCTGCTGCCTTTCCCAGGCCTTTAGCAGAGAGCTGGATAGGAAGTAGAGCAGCCAGGACACGAACCAGTTCCCATATGGGATGCAGTGGCTTCACCCACTATGCCACAGTGCCAGCCCCGATCCTCCACTCTTAATTCCATTTTCTACGAACCATTTCAAGTCCCTTTGCATAGACAGCACCTCTTAAACACCACTTTCTGCCAGTGCCCTCCTGAGCCTTCATTATCGCTGTTCTTCAGAGACTCAGACTATGAGGATAGTGGTTTATTTGGCTTTTTAGGTTTCCATAGCACAAAGTGACTGTAGCTTAGTACTGCACATTACATCAACAAATTGGTAGCCTTTTAAAATCAAATAAAGTGAGCCAGTCTGGACCTATTTTGGGAGCAAACTAAAACCATTTACTTTTACGTGCCTGTGACTCACACTGACAGCTCTATAATGACTCTCACACCGGTGCTGGTGAGCTCATGAAAATTTTCAACACCCTAAGTATAAGAACCACATATTTGCTTTCTGGATGTATTACCTTCTTTGTAATGTCCCATTTAATTGGCAGGAAGAATGAAAAAAAAAAAAAAGTCAGAACAGCACACATTTTAACAGAAGTGACTCAACTATCCATGCCATCATTTCCCATCCTCTGCTAAATTTTTGTTTGACAAATTGATGTTTAATCCCCTCATCCCCCAAAGATGATGGGTTGGGTCACTAAGAATATTCTAACCACTACAGAAATTATTCCTTTGTGATCTATCCATTAAGACGTTCCTTTTCAATGTTTATTTTTATTTATTTTCATCTATTTAAAAGTCAGAACAAGAGAGAATGGTGGTGGGTGGGGTGGGGAATGGGGACAGAGAGACAGAAAACCTAGGATCTGCTAGTTCAGTCCCCAAATGCCTGTGACAACTGCTGGGCCAGACAAAGCCAAGATCCATGGGTAGCAGGGACCCAAACACTCGAGTCATCATCTGCTGCCTCCTGGGATGCATTAGCAGAAGCTAGATCAGAAGCAGAGAGCCAGGACTCGAACTGGCGTTTCCATATGGGTTGCAGGAGTCCCAAGTGGTGGCTTAACCCTCTGTGTCATAGCATCTGCCCCAAGATATCACTTCTAAACTCTTGTCAATGGGAATATTTTTCTATGGAGTCCCAGGAGGTGATTGTCTATCACATACATCTGTATTGGAAGAGCTCTTGTACAAAACAGCACTGCTGAACCCAAAGTACTCAGGATAACCTTTCTATTTTGCTACTTCCCTACTCTGCCTTGTACATTCTAGGAGCCACTCTGTTTTGCTGTTATGATGATGTATACACCTCCCAGTGTGTTTTTTGACTTTTAAATTATTTTTCTAAATAGCTGCTTAACAGTGCTGGGTCAGCAGAAATAACAATAAACAGACACGTGCAGCCCCTATTGGGGTGCCTGGTTCAATCCCCAGCTCCTTTGCTTCAGATCCAGTTTCCTGCTGCTAGGCAACAGATGATGGTCCACATACCTGAGGCCTTGCCACCCATAGAAGACCCAGAGGAAATTCTGGCTCCTGGCTGCAGCCTCATCTACCCTGGGCTGTTGCAGGTATTTGGGGATTGGACCAGAGGTTTGAAGATGTTCCCCACCCTCTCTCTCTCTTTCTTTCCCTCCCTCCCTCTCTCCCTTTCTGCCATTCTGCCTTTCAGAAAAATTTTTAAAATTTAATTTTGGGTGAAATACTGTCACAAAGTGAAATGAATAAAACACTTGGAGAAATTCACTTTTGGTCTTCTGTTGCAATCTCTTGGCCTTAAATTCATTTTCAAAAACATGCCCACTCACTACTTTGCTATTAGGTGACAAGTATAAAACTAAGAAAGGAATCAGAATATGAATACAAAGGCTATGCTCATTCTGTGTCCTTGTAGTCAAAAGCATGGCAAGAGGATCACTGTGTATCTAGAAAAATGTGCTGTACTTGGGTAGGAGAATGGGGCCAGAAACAAAGTGGGATTAGTGACAGTTCTGCTACAGGCAAGCATTAATAAAGTGACAGTTCTGATACGCAAGCCCAGACAGACAAGCGCCAATATGCCACCTAGAGTATTTTTCAGATATCTGTACAGGACAGTTGTTGAAAGTCTTAAATAGCACATCAGTTCTCAAAATAAAATTTCCCAAAGTTAAGAAACTTTCAGAGGAAAAATGTTGAAATAGGAATATTTTAAAATGGACACACAAATGTGACCGGCGCTGAAGTATGAACTACCCTATGCCTCAACACATCCCTGGCTTTCAGCCTCAGAATACTGAGAAGCTCTTCAGAAGCTGGAGCGAGCTCTGGGAGGCAGCCTGGGGGCTATACCTTTCCCTCCAGCCGGACCGCAGCGACAGATGTGGCTTCTTCGGCCTTCTTCCTCCTGTTGTCCTCCTCGTCCCGCTCCTCCTCGGCCTTTTTCTCTGGAGTCACAGTGGTGATCAAGTTGGTCTGAGAGATGCCCTTTGTTGTGGCGTACTGGCCAGTACCAACCTCTGCAGCAGACATAGAATCCTTCATGTATATTTCATGGTTTTCATTCACTGATGCTAAAAGCAAATACAATTGGAGAAACAAAATCTGAAATAGTTAAGTCAGAAGGAGGATGAGCGCCACCATTGTCCCATACTGAAAAAACAAATAAACAAACAAACCACCACAAAATACCAGGTGTGTTACGAAAAGATACATCAGTGTTGCAGGTACCTTCATCCGAGCACTACCATGGATAACCTTTCTGGATCACCTAGACCAGGGTGTCAAAATTCATTAAATCGTCAAGTCTGGAAGGCCAGAATAACTTTCATCCATTCTCAGGCTCTCTGGGGAGGATGCAGGTGAGGGGGGCGGTGAGTGGAAGGAGGCTGAGCTGTTGCCCAGCCTGTTACCTCAGAGGGTCACTGGCTGGGTCTGAGCTCTGGGCACTTGGTGGCAAGGTCCATACTAAGAGTAGAATTTGCAGTGGATGATGGCTCTAATACACTTGGCTTTGAACATACCTTGAGAAGTAACACTCACCAAAGAGCACCGAATTGGTTTTATTATTATCCTTATTAACGTGAAATAGCCTATCATTCCTACAACATAAAGGTCCCAAGGATAATAATGAAAATTAACTATCTTTAGCAGAGATTACAAAATTCAGATGGCAATTTAGTTCAAATGATGTACAGGAAGTGAGTTTTTTTTTGGTTTCTATTGCATTTTAAATAGACTAACACGATATGCATATTCATACTTTCGACCCTAATATTTTAGGAAAACAAGACAAATGTTGCTAAATGAAATTCATGCAAATGCACAGCATGCAGACATAAGGGATATAAGATACAGGCTTTCATCTCCGCTGAAATGTCTTAGTGAAAGAGATGCCTCAATTTCAAAATTTGCCTCTCATTATTTCAGATTTTAGATATCATAAAATTTATTAAAAGTTATAAATGCTGCTTTACAAATACACAGTAGCCAATCACAGGCCAAACATAATCTGCATTCATATTCTAGGAGCTTTAAAACAAACAAACAGGCTTCTGAAATCCTTCTGATAGCTAAATCATTTCACTAAAATATCTTCACTAAGATATTTTATATCTCCTTATGCTGATGAAAAAGTTCAGGCAAAATGGCTTCCCAAAAGACCAGTTAGGCTGTTCTATCTGAGGCAGCTTTGCAAAAAGCTGTTCATGTCCCAGCATGCAGACAAGTTCAGCAGCAGCAAACATACTAGAATTGGCGAGACCATAGCAAGTGAGAGACAACACATACTAACATCACTTTTGGGCAGGGAGGAAGAGACAGCATGGTATTAGTACACTGATTTCACAATTGTCTTCTGTCTTCTCAGCAGTCACTATCACACAAAAGGTCACAGGAGAAACAACATTCACAACCAATGGGTTCCCCTGGGTGCATATCACGGAACAAAATGGATGGCATTCAGGAATCAAGGTATGCGTCCACAGAAGTTCCTCCAGCATTGACTTGGAGAATATACAAATAGTTAACAGAGCTTCTCCGAAGGACAACGGAAAAAGCTTCAATGACAAGAAGCTTCAATGTTAACGCACATATTTCAGTACCTTAACTCAACCTGAGACACTCCGGGTAAGTGTTTTATTCCAAAGGGCAGGCTCTACGTTTGGTGTTCCGGTAACCCTCCGAAGACACAGAATGGTATCTGTATCTGCAGGGGGTCATTGGTTCTAGGAGCTCTGGGACCCCCAGATCTGTGGGCACTCAAGTGCCTTTATAGAACAGTGTAGGATCTGCCTATAATCTACCCACATGCTGCTGTACACTTTAAATCATCTCTGGGCTACTGAGACTGTCAGATTCCATGTAAATGTAAACCATTATTATGCTGCGTTGTTTAGGGAATAAGAAGAAAAGAGTCTGGACATGTCCAGTGTAGACACAGTCCTCTTTTAAGAATATTTTTGATTCACAGTTGGCTGACTCCAGGGATAGGGAACTTACCAGTATGGAGGGCCGACCAGAAGCTACTTCCTAGGCCAACTCACAAAAGCTTATGTGGATCATCACTAACACAATCACTGAGATAATTATAATTGAATCTATTCCACGAGTGCTTTCACATATATTTTGTTTGGAGAGTGGCCTTACTCCCATTGTACAGATGACTAAAACTGAGACCTGGAGAGTTGAAGTCATCTGCCAGCCTTGCCTAAGACAGAGGGCATGCACCAGAGCCTGGATTTCAACCCGGTATGATCCACACAAGGCAAGTGTGGACACCACCTCACTAGCCACACACATAACACAGAACTAACAATACAACCTTGATTTCTTCTACAAACTGTCAAGGAAGAATTCTGTTAGGAAAAAAAAATAGTATTTTTTTTTAAATCAGAGGATTCAGGGAACATGTTGCCCCATCAACTACACAGGGCTATGGTCAAAGGCAAAGGGAGAACTGAGACTCTTTGAGGAGCAATGGCAAAAATGGTAGGGATGGTCTTGGGCACTTATCATTTCTATTTCTTTTTGCTTATTACTAAAACCATATGCGCATGCCAGAAAGTTTTCTTTTTATTTGCACAGCACAGATGTTCTATGAAACAACTCATCTTCAGGTGCTCTGACGCACAAGGCAGGGGCCAGGCCAGGCCTGAGTGGAGTGTGGAGTGTTACTATAGCTGGTACAGCAGAGGCGACATCTCCCTACCACAGTCGACAGCAACACAAACCTGCCAGAGCTAACAAAAACCTACCCACACGCACCATTTGTTTACTCCCTTAAATAGCTGAGTGATTATCTCCCCATTTGACTTGGCACATTTGACCTGACAGTCCCGAACAATCAGACAGCAATGTTCTCCCAGTCCATCTGGTGTAGTGATTAATGTGAACTAGGAGAAACCAAGTTGAGCCCTTTGTTCCGTTATTTGAATGCCATCTTTCCTACCAGTTTATCAAGTATCTGGTAGACGTCAACGTTTTATTCATAAAACATTTTGAGAAACAAGAATGATCTGAACTTACATTTTCCTTTCTGAAACAAAGAATCAGAGGCAAATCTGTTAGTCATTTAAGACCAGAGTATGTGCCCACTACATTTGGAATGGCAGCATCTTTTTCCAGTTTCAGGGTCCCAGCTTATGGAAGGATGTCCTTCACTCCTTAAGTACCATTCTTTTGAGTAATTTTATATAAATCTACCAATGACACAGATGTTAGACAAAGTATGACGGCTTAAAAATCAGTCACTCAGCTGCAGACCAACAACCTTTTGTCATTTTACAATATCCAGGAAGATCTACATTTATGAAAAGGTCACGACGGCTTCAAACCCCTTTATGGGGGGCTCCAGGTCATCAGCAAGGGCCAGAAAGCAATGCCTACCTCCATCCAAGCTGCGAGACATGGTATAGCGTTTGCTGGACGAGCGTTCAAAGTAAGGCGCTGGGCGATCTATCAACGCACTGGCCCTTCTTGTTTGGGCTTGCGTTCTGCCACTGTACCGGAACTTGGAACCCAGGGTGAGGAATTTCTTTGGAGGTGCTTCTGGTAACAACAGTCTAAAGATATGAAGAGACACATAAGGAAGTCTAGTAAGTCAACTATTAAGAATGCTTTCTAAACTTTCTGCAATGAAAAGGATCTGATTTTATAAGAAAAGACATCAGTTCCTATAGGAGGGAACAGTTAGAGGTATGTTGCGGAGAAGATGTGAGCCAAACAAGGGCTGGGTGGGACTAGAACTTCAGCATCCCATGCAAGTGGGGAGTCTGCAGTCCCATAAGCCCAAAGAGAAATGAACTAGGTGATGTCATGAAGGGGAAGAGATAGAGTTTTTGCTCTGTAGACACAAATCTCATGGGCCTGGTCCCACACGTGGGTAAAGGGGTCCGAGCTATTGAGAAGTTACTGAAATAGTAAGGGATGGATTGGACACGTGAAGTGGACACCCTGTAAATAACAGAAAGACACGAAAGATAATGAAGAAGGAGGCAGGTACACATACAAGACAATTAAGGAACATCCTTGTAATTTAGTCAGAAGTTCTTTTGGTATTTCTTACGAAGAAACGTGGTGAACAGTGACTTCAAGGAACAGAAGGAGATGCTTCCCTATTCTTCCTCCCAATAACTTTTCAGTTTGAGTTATGTCAGTCATTCCCATTCTTTCTTGGGAAAAATCAAGATGATCTGTACTTACCTGAAAAATGTGTGGTGCTCAACACACACTTTCCATAAACGCTTGGCGGCTCGATGGTTTGGCAGCTTAAACCCAATGGTGCTTTCAAATTGCTCAAACTAAATTTTAGAAGGGGACAGTCAAGAGTCAATTTGGAATTAAAAGTAACAGAAGATCAGCAACTAATTTACAAAACCACAGTGTCACCCGCAAATTCCTCTTTACTTATTAGACCATGTAGAGTTCATGTTGTACACATTCATTCATTTTAAAGACCTTATCCTATCTATCTCCTTAAAATGCTGCAGGGAGGGATAACTGCTTCATGCATATGGTCAAGTTGGGCACAAGATTGGGTCTTATGAAAACTAAACACAAAAAAGGAGTCTATTTGAATTGCCTCCACAGATCAAGTTGTCTGGATCTCATTTTTAAGTTGTAATTTCAGTTTCTCAATGACAGAATGACTTCCGCTGGAATGTACAGAAATGGTCAATATGTTTATGGACATAGTTTATCGAATTGCAGAAAGGACATTTTCTCCTAGTATCTGGACAAAAAATATGTGTATTTCCTAGGTCTTTGATGACTGGGTAGCAGATATCCTTGATTTTGTGTGTTCGGCAATGGACTATCATGTTAAATACTAATATCTCTGTATCAGACTAAGATTAGACTTTGGGAGAACACATCCCCTTATTTTCAGAATGCATATTTTGGATGACATTCCATCTGCCATCTGCATTTTCAAGGTGAAATATGTGATCTGCTTTTCTAAACATATTTTATAACACCACTGCCGACGTGCAGTGAGTTTTTACTTAACGAAAGCAGTATACAACAGGCCACCAGAGGGCGATCATCTTAAACTGTAAAGGCTTTCCAAAACAGCACACAACCTGGCTATTGATGGAACTAGTAGTGAAAGTAAATTAAGTAGCAAAGCAGCTTGGTGAGGGGTCACAGGCATGGCATGTGAGATACACTCACACTTGAACTCTGTTGCTTGTTTGCTGAGGATGACTGCAGAAATTGGGAACTATATCCTAAGTTGTTCCAACTGCAACTGCCTTTTCTAGTTTTTGCACTTAGGATGCTCACATGCAGAGGCAGTTGTAAAAACTGCTATGATCCCCTAGACCCAGTCAGGCCAGGAGTACTGTGGCTCTACCAAACCACCATCCAGTTGTTTATCCTGTACCTAACAGGTTCCACATATTGTGCTAACACCATAGGCTATAAAAAAGTCAACTTGCTCTTTGCTACAAGAAGCTGGGAAGAGCCCCTTAATTTTTTATTGACACATAATAACTGTGCTTCCTTATGGGGTAGAATGTGATATTTCGACACACGTATATCATGTATCATCATCGGTTCGGGGTAATTGGCATATCCATCACTTCAAACTTTTAACATTTTTGTTGTGTTGGAAATACTTGAAACTCTACTAGCTATTTTAAAATATACAGCTAATTACTGTCAATCAGAGTCATTCTACTGTGCTACAGAGCAGAAGTTACTCCTACCCAACTGTACCCATCTCCATCCCCCTGCCACACACCTTCCCCAGTCTCTGGTGACCCCTTTTTTTGCTCTCTACCTCTATGAGGTCAGCTTTTTTTTCTTTTTTCATTTTTTTTTTTTCAGGAAGGATCTTACTGCTATCCTTCTTATTAGCACAAAGTGACACAGGCTTCCAGCCATTCAGAGTGTCTGTCTGTCTGTCATCTGCATCCATTTCTCCCAATGTCTTCAGAGCCCATGTGCCATCAGTAAATTCTTCTCACTCACTCTCGCTCTACAAACACGAACGTTAAACACTGGAAAAAGCAACGTTCTTTCAGCTTGCTTCTGCTCGAATCAAAACCCTGCCTATCTGCTAACCTGGATGAGAGAGAAGCCACTGACCTCTGCCTCGGCTGCTTCTCTCCTCGCCTCACCTCACGCTGGCAGGTGCTCCTAACGCCTTCCTGAACCCTTCATGGCATAATGGGACCTGGCAGTCAGATCCGCATGCCGCCTGCCCTCCCTGTCACAGAGGACGCTCCTGGCGAACCGCTTTCTCCTGAGACTCATCCTGTCACCCATCAGTCTGCCCCTCTGATTTCTTGGGCCGTTTTTTTTCATCTCCCCATGCTTCTCTTCTGCCTGGCCTGCTCTCAAATACTGGTGGTGCCCAGGGTCACGTTACGGCCTCCTCTTTAACTTCTGTTGCTCTTTGAGTAGTTTATTCTATGTCTAAGGCCTTGAATAGCATGTATACAGTTGATATCTCTGTTAAATTTTCTACTACATAAGAAACGCCTCCTCTAAAAATCTATCCTGAAGAAACTTCCATCTTGTTTTCTTTCCCTGAATTCTAAACCTTAGTCCTTCTGTTTAAAATCACTGCCATCAACATCACTCAGGCAAACTGAAAGCCACTGACGAAGGTGGGTGCTTCCCTCTTTTAATCCCTCCTCTATCCCGCCTGCCCCTGACCCTCTTCTCTCGAAGCTCTGCCCTCCTTTCTGATCCCACAGCTCTGCCCTGGTTTAGGTCTCATCACATCATGTTTCTTAAGAGGTCAAACTTCATTAAGAAATCAATCCATTCCCAAATAGTCAGGTAGCTGCACCTTGCCCTAAATTAAAATCCTCCATAGTTCAACTACTCTCTACTGATTGGTTCCTCTCTCTCTCCCTCATAACCCTATGCTCAGTCCTCTGTAGATGATCTCACTTGCAGCATGGTGCCACACTCAGTGTGAGTGCACGTTTTCCTGCTAAATAGAAAATCCCTTGTGAACAGGAAGAAGGTCTTTGTATTTCCAAAACCAACTGTGCCTGACAACAGATGCTCATTTAATAAATATTATTTAAGCTATTAAAGAGAAGTATAATTTTGTATCTACATTAAACATGATTATTTGCTATACATTCTGATTTTTAAAATTGCATTTTACACTAAGAAACTCCAATGGAGAGGGAGATTTTGAAGACAGAAGATAATTCCACATGATACCAGTAAATGTTCTGGATGAACTACAAACCTTGAGCTTTGACTGTCTCCATTATATTAACCACACCAATTAGAAACTGGAAGAAGTTAGTAACTATCTCTTCAGCAAATCAAAGCAAATTATGTATTACTTATTAAGTACAAACCACTAAGGAGGATATAAATATGTTAATCACAGAGGCTGTGCCCAAGGAGTAGGGGTTAGTTATCAATTCTGATTATTTCATTAACATTTCTAATTTTTAAAAAAGTGGGAATATTCTAGAAATACACTGGGGCTGTGGAACATTTTACACAACTCACACTCAGACTCCCTGTTCTAATCTTCTCTGTAACCTGAAGCACATTATGTCCAAGCAATTCACTCACAGGTGCAACCAGATTTGCAGGAGAAATAAAAAGGGCCTGAAGATATAACAGGACCCAGAGGAAGACATCCATTCATCACAGCTTGACACATGAAAAAAATCATTCACACACAAAACATCATCTGTGAATCATGATTTTATATGAAATACGTCTTGAAAAATGCTTTCAATTAATGTATGCAGCGGGAGAAAGCTGGAACACAGTAAGGGAGTCTTTATTTATTACTGTTTATTGGACAAACCTGCAATAAATTCTCTCAGGCATTCAGACATACTTCACCACATCCCATATTGCTGAGAACTTGCCAGATCATTAAAATTTTTATTTGCTGCCAGGGACTTTTCTTCCCAACACACATGCAAATGTAGGTTATACGTACCTCTCCCGGCCGGATCTTAATGTAAAAATTGTTCCGTTTGTATGAAATTTTGAGAACCTTGGGCCAGGCAAATCGATTTATTCGCAGTCGGTCACGATATATCAATAGGCCACTTGCACAAACTCCTAACATAATTTCTACTCCTTCTGAATCCTGGGAAACAGCAGAAGAAACAGTGAGTCAGTGTCTCACACAGGCCCACTTTCAGCTGGGTACAATATTTAAGCCTTCGTGACAGAAGCTATAAAGGCCTAATTTGAATATAAAAAATATTGCAGCCATTTAAAAAACATTACCAGTGAATAACAGTTTTCTAAGGGGGACATTCATCACTATGGAGATGTGTTAGCATAAACGCTGCTCACTCAGGTATCTGAGACTCAAGACATAAACACATACACCGGAGACCAAGTAGACGAAGGTGGATAAATAAATAACTGCAATCAGAATAGCCACATTCTCACTTATTGAGTACCAGCCACTGCTCCAACTATGTACATTAACTTAACTTTAATAGTTACTGTGATAGATGGATAGTGTTGCTATCAGTATTCCCATTTTATAGAAGAGGAACACGAGGTATGGAGAAGTGAAGTGTCCATCCATCCCAGTTGAACATGGGTTGTCTGGTTCCAGAGACAGCATCCTTAACTGATAGGTATACTAACAAGTTCTTCCCTGTGAGGATCTTGGGGTTTGTATCTTTAAAAAGAACCTCAATCTTTACACACCATCACAGTCAGAATACAATTTAAATATAAAATAATTTTTTAATGGTTATTTTTTTCTCCCACTTGAAAGCAGAGAGACAGGGAGAGGAAGGGAAAAAGGGAGGGAGGAAGGGGAGAAAGAGTGAGAGTGAGAGAGGGAGAGGGAGAGGGGGAAGGGAGGGGAGGGAGAGGGGGAGGGGCAGGGAGAGAAGAAGAGAGAGAGATCCTCCATCTGCTGTTTCACTCCCCAAATGCCTGCAACACCCAGGGCTGGGTCAGCCTGAAACCAGCAGCCCAGAACTCTGTCCAGGCCTCCCATCATCTTCTGTCTCCCAGGACCCGTTAGCAAAAAGCTAAATCACAAGTGGAGTAGCCAGGACTAGAACCAGTACTCTGATATGGGATGCGGGCACCTCAAGGTGGTAGCTTAACTTGCTATGCCAAAATACAAATGTGCTCTTCCAACACTCCTTCCTCACCCACCACCCAGTGCAGGTAACATCAAACAATACGGCTGCCACACATAAATACGAGTTTTATATATGTGTGTAGTTTTTTAAAAAGACAAAAGTGGGGGTGTATTAAAATTGCAGTTTGCCTTTATGACATCTCATTTTTAGGTATCTGCTAAGCAGTATGTGATGCCTAGGGGTCATCAGAGACTTTTGGCTGACCCTATGCAGTATAGATGTTATCTTGCATCAAAACCAAGGTACAATGAGCAGGGATGCTGGCCTTGAATGGGGTAAAAAGACAGGGCAGAGGCAAGGCTGGGTGTGAGCTGCAGAGTCCCACCGAGGGTTGGAAGCAGGGTACAGAGAGGGCCGTGGTCGGTCACACGCAGGGAGCTATTCTTAGGTCTTCTGTCACCTTCATCAGGCTGTCCCCGTGTTTAAGCAGCATCAGGACAGAGGACGGGGGGCAATCTGGAAGAATCCACCCCAGATGCTGACTCATCCACTTTGTGGGGAGTCACTTCCTCAATCCTGTCAGTGCGAGGCCCAAGATGGACAACTGGGGTGGGAATCTGGCCTAACAGTTAAGACACCTGTTTGGCAGCTGCATCCCATATTGGAGTGCCTGGGCTGGGCTCCCAGCTCTGTCTTCTGATTCCAGTTTCCTTCCAGTGCAGATCCCTGGGGGCAGCGGCGATGACTCAAATATTTGTGTAACTTTCACCCATGGGGGAGACTTAGAATGAGTTCCCAGCTTCAGCGTGGCACAGCTCTGGCCATCGTGGGCACTTGGGGGCATGAACAAGCACACAGGAGAGCACTTGCTCTCTCTCTTTTCCCCTTTCAAATACAATTTTTTTTTCTAAAGTTCTTTAAAATAAATATATTGGTCCACCTCTGAGAAACTAAGTTAACAATATAATTGGTTTAACAGGAAATATCTTACCTTGGAAACACATTACTCCATTAGATACCAAATTACTGTACTGGAATGGAAATACTTGATGGCAGGATATTACAATATAATAACATTTGAGGAGAATTCAAAGACCAGAAACTGGCCACCATTTATCAAGGACTTTAATTAGAAAGAGCAATTTGAGCAGCAATACCGGATGCTGACAAGTCAGTGCTGTTATTGATCCCTTGGAATGAAACAATCTGTTCACATGGCCACTCTGAGGGACCGGCTCCCGCTGTGCACAGAAACACAGGCATGGCGAGGACAGTCTAAATAACTGCTCCTGGGCTCACTCTCTCATTGATAGGAAATACAAGTTTAAGAAACATACCTTTGACCAACAGATGGAAAGCATATTTTAAAATATTTTTTCATTATTGTCTATTTGAAAATCATCCACTAGTATCTTTTTTTTTTAAGATTCATTTATTTATTTGAAAGTGAGAGTTACAACGAGAGAGGGAGAGACACAGAGAGCTCTTCTATCTGCTGGTTCACTCCCCAGATGGCTGCTGTAGCTCGGACCAGGCCAGGCCGAAGCCAGGAGCCAGGAGCCAGGAGCCAGGAGCCAGGAACTTCTTTCACAGCTGCCACATGTGTGGCAGGGGCCCAAGCACTTGAGTCATCTTCCGGCGCTTTTCCCAGGCTATTAGCAGGGAGCTGGATGGGAAGTGGAGCAGCCGGGACTGGAACAGGTTCCCATATGGGATGAGGGTGGCAGTTTTATCTGGTAGGCCACAATGCCAACCCCAAGTTAGTATCTGAACTATAAGAAAACTGTGTGCCTTCATAGGTAAGGAAGGCTCTTGACACCTCCTCTTCTTGTCCCATCCAACATAAGCTACTGTGTCCCCAAATCAATGTTATTGCTGACACACCCCTTAGCAAGTGGCAATGAAAGAATCTCCCAGGGTCTTCCTCCTCCTGGATTCCATAAGCTGGTTGGCAGCAAAGTTGTTTGTGACCTCAAGGTCAGCACAGGTCTACCCGGCATGAATTTAGCCATTATGTGTTTGTTGAAAGAAAAGAATAAAAAATGGGGGCCGGTGATGTGGCTTAGCAGGTTAAGCCTCTGCCTGCAACAACGGCATCCCATATGGGCGCTTGGCTTGTGTCCTGGCTGCTCCACTTTCAATCCAGCTCCCTGCTGATGGCCTGGGAAAAGCAGAAGATGGCCCAAGTGCTTGGGCCCCTGCCACCCACGTGGGAGACCTGGATGAAGCCCCTGGCTCCTGGCTTCAGCTGGCTCAGCCCTGGCTGTTGTGGTGATGTGGAGTGCACCAGCGGATAGAAGACCTCTCTTTCTCTGTCTCTCCCTCTCGCTGTGTAATTCTTACAAATAAATAAATATTAGAATAAAAAATGAAAATGGCAGAAATAAGTGGGATTCTACAGTGAATGAAAGCTTCTATTTTATATTCTGCACAGGAATGAAGAATGATACAGGTGAGCAGGCGTTTGGCCACTGCTTGGATGGCCCACATTCCCTACCAGAGTGTTTGAGTCTGATGCCTGCCCTGCTCCTGACTCCAGCTTCCTACTAATGCACACCCTGGGAGGCAGCAGATAGTGGCTCAAGTACTTGGGTCCATGCCCCCCAACAGAGTGTCTGGCTCCTGACTTCAGGCTGGCCCAGCCGCAGCCATTGTGGACATCTGGGAAGCAACTCAATGTTTGAGACACCTTGGTCCCTCTGTTGTTCCAAATAAATAAACAAATAAACAATGTCAGTGAGAAAATAACCACTACCAAAAAAAAAAATCTTTCACAACAACAACCAAAACACCAAATGCTGCCATCCCTCAATAGCACTCAGAACATGGGCTATCCAACATGTTCCTTTATCTACATCTCAGAATCGTACATGAAACCAATGACTCCGACAAAGCCTATTAAGATTGGCATTAAGTGACCAACAAGCAGAGAAAGATTCCCAAAGAAAAGAAAAAGCATTGTGAATATTTTCCTAAGATATTTAGAATAGTTTTTTCCAAAACACAGGACCTTCACTCCATGATCATTCTTTGTACACAGCTGAAGAGTACAAGACCACAATTCAGAATTTTAACATGGATTGGAAAGTTCAGGGCCTTTCCTGCTACCAACAGATGAGAAGCATCTCACCCATGACCATAAATTAGCTCTAATTCAATTCAGTAAATTTCCTCCTTGAAATGACGGAGTGTGGCTGCAGGAGAAAATGGAGTCTATAACCAAATCATCTGTTATACTGAATATTCAGATAAAATTCTCTGATGGGCTGCATTGCACTTCCTTAATTCTCTTTCTTTTTAATTGGCCTAATTTCAAATCATATTATTGAATGAAAAAGTAGCCATCCATTTGCATTCAGTAGCTACAGCACTGTTAAGTGATTTTATTTTTACTGATAGGAACACTGATGCATCCTGAGCTGTACTTCCCTAAATGTGTGCCCTAATCTTTTATTTATTTATTTTTTTCTGGACAGTAAGTGAATCACAGCATGTGATGTAATTCAAAAATAGCTTTAGATTCACTCCAATGATCAGGCTACCCTCATTTCCTTCTTGATCTCTTATCTTTTATCCACCTGGGGAAAAACTCTAAGAGAAATAAGAAAAATCTTCAAGCCTTTCCTTACTCTTATTTTGAAAAGCTTACCCTAAAACTTATACCTGGTATAAAATCAAAAATATCTTTGTTATCTGAGTGCAAAGTAAGTGAAAATGTATGATAATGAACTGACAAGGAAACAGGGCTACATTTGCTGCTGCAATTACACACAAATGTCCAAGAGCTCGGCACCCCGTGGACCACTACATGCTGGTCAGCGCTCGGTCAAGTCTCCAAGGTTCTGCTGGCGCCCGGGCCTCCGCAACGGCCACCCTGTGTGACATCCAAACCGACCACAGGCGTCACCAGTCTCACGGCCATCATTTTTCTGTCGAAACTCACTGTGGGTTAGTCTGCTCCTTAAATGCCAGCCAAAGAGCAGCCCGGCTTGACTCCCAGCAGCAACAAACCCTACAGATCCTAGACTTCTGCCCCATGGGTCCTGGGGATTGTTGAGATGTTTGCTTGAATCGATTTGGCTGAAATTCTCTTTATTTCCAGGCCCTGAACTGACTCTGTAGGATCCTCACTCGCCAGGAAGCCTGCAACTGCACGCTCTGTGAGACCCAGACCGTGAAACTGGTGACTAACTGTCCATCAGAGGTTAAGGCCACACCACTACGTGAGAGGGATGTTATCTTGTCAGCCCCAATCAGAGGAAATCACCCTGAACTTTGAATATTAACCTTATTTGAACAATGCTGAAGACTCTGAATCCACCCCAGGATCCTCTCAAAATTCATGCTTTCCTGCTGCAAGGCTTCATAAAAGCTTTGCTGTTTTTCCATAAAACTTTTATTCATGCTGCTTAAATGGCAGACTTGTAGGCTGCACACTCATTCCCTCAGTGGTGAAAAGGACAGAGATTCTAGAAGAAGCACAGCACGCTGCAGAACTGTTCCCTGTCTCCTCACAACTGTGGCTGTTCTACAGTCCAATTCCAACCTCTGTCTTCCCAAGATTCCACACTCAACACACATCTCTCAACCACCAAGTGGCGGGGCTAATTTTAGTTGAACATAAAAATAACTATCTCAAAGTACTGGTTATTTGTCCGTGTACTTAGACCTTTGATTTCTTTCCATTTCTCATGAACTTACTGAGTGTCTGGTGGCATACATAGTACCAAAGAGGTAACAGATGCAACACTTGGATCCTAGACGACAGGCCAAGTGTGGACAGCCAGACAGGAGAGAACAGGACAGTCCTGATGTGGGCAGGGAAAAGGCAGAGACAGGCTGTGATGGCAGCCATGGGTGCTTGGCCCCACAGAGTGGGAGCTGTCACTGTGGCAGGACAGAGCTAAGAGCTTGTTAAGTCAAGAAAAGTTTCTAACACAATCAACAGGCAATGCCACAGAGCCTTGGCTGATCGCTGCCTGTCTGGAGGCTGAGCCAGTGTCTACGGCAAATTTGAACCATGAAGAGTAACTCCCTCAGTCCAGGTAAGAGAGCTGTGTTTGCTTTATCATGGAGTAGGGCTTAAAAGGCATGTACCGACTGGAATCCTCCAAGTTTTCATTTACGTTAATCAAGTAAAAAATATCCTGCTTATGGCAATCTAACATCTCATTACACAAAATGAAACAGAAAGCTAAGCTTGGAGTTTAAAAACGCATACCTTGGCATGATGTAAATCTACCCCGTACATGGACAGTTTCTTGGCATTCTCTAAGAAGTGCATCTCTGCTTCTGCTGGTGTCATTCCTCTGATAAAGAGAAAAGGTTTTATTATGAGTTGGCTCCACCTTCTAATTAATTAGCATTAAATGTTCAGAAATATGGCCAGGTGTTTGGCCTGACTGTTACAATGCCTGCATCCCTCACTGCAGTATCTGGCTTCGATACATACCTCTGGCTCCCTGCTAACCCAGATCCTAGGAGGCAGCCATAGTGGCTTAAGCTGTTGGGCCCCTACCACCCACATAGGAGACCTGGATCTCCTAGAACCTAGACCTAGACCCTGGCTTTGGCTCCCCTGCACCACCTTCCTATCCCTGGCTCTTGTGGGCATTTGGTGAGTGAACCAGCAGACAGGAACTCTCTGCCTGTCTTGCTCTATCAAATAAATAAAGTTTTTAAATATTAAAAGCTGTCAGTTGCTTTCCTGCTACTTAGCAAGGCTGCAAAATTTCCCACTCAGCTCCCTGCTGTCTGACAAGAAAGCCCTACCGAGTCAACAGTAGATACACGTTCTGTGCCTGTGCTGAGCATCCCTAATCCAAAAATACACAGCCAAAACACGAAACTTGTGGAGTGCCGACACAACATGACAAGTGGAAAATTCCAATACTGATGTCGTGTGACATCAGAAAGTACAGAAAGTACAGATGTGTTAAAAATATTCTACAAAATTACCTCTGGCATGTGTATAAAGCATACAAGGGCACTTGGAAAAGTTCATGGAAAGCATAATTGAAAAAAAATTATGCATGGATTTAAAGATTTTTCAGGACTCAAGTTAACTTAGGTTTTAATTCCATTTTCCTAAAACTTTTAAAGTCCTCTCACTGCATGAAATCAGCTTCAAGCCATGTGCCTACGGTGTATAAGACACAGAAATGAATTTTGGGTTTAGATTTGGGTTCCATTCTGAAGACATCGTGTTATATGTATGCAAAAACACTTCTGGGCTCAGGTATTTGCGATAAGGGATGTTCACCCTCTATAATGAAAGGAATAACAAGACGAACGGCCTTAAAGGCAGCATTCAGGTGACTGCCTGGACTCACGATCCCCAGGATCTGTGCCAGGTGCCCAGGTAGAGTCCCGCCCCGCTCAGGTCCCATCCTTAACACACTAGAATCAGTCCTAGGAGGTGGGGTGGCACAGGTGAGGCTCGCAAGCCAAGGTGCAACTTACACGGACGCTGAGACTAACCTGTGGCTCTTGTGCAGCTCGATCACTTTATCTTCCAGTTCTTTCGTGTGGTTTGGCGCAAAGCGGAACTCGCTGATGTAATCGTTCCCGCATTCGTCTGGGTCGTAGTCTCCCAGTTCTGACTGGACGGTGTAGGAGCCCAGCAGGGCGAGAGTCACGAAGGAGCAGGGCAGCCTGCCGGACACGACGTCGTCTCGCAGCTGTAAGCAGAGGTAGTACCTTCCGGGGCCGAAAGGGCACAGCGAGGAGCCAGCGTGAGGACGCTTGCAAAGGAGGTCACTCAGTGCAACTTGGGGGAACGCTCTTTCTCGCTGTGGAATAACTTCTCTAGGACAAATTGTCCAGCATCTCCATATGCTGATAGCTAACTTATCTGTACTTGATACAGTTATGAGGGGAAAATACTTGATTACAAAGCACAACATTTAAGGGCCCCCAGAAGCAAGCCAATATTCATAATAAAATAGCTTTATCAATATAGCACAGACTAAAACAAACCTAAAGACATATTCTAACATCTTTTAAAATGACTTTTAAAGCCAAATAGTCCCCAAAAGACTTCCCAAAAATCCTTGGTGAGGAGCATCGTAATATACAAAAATGAGGCTCTTAAACACGAGTATTAAGCTCCAACTAGCTTAAGGAAGTCTTGCTTTGATATCCAGTCAGCAGGTCTTGGCACGTGACCTGGACAGATCTCAGATTACTCCAAGGCAACACGTCTATGAAACTCCATCCTCAACTTTGTGCAACAACTAACAGTTTCACCTGTTTCCAGTTCTCACTTTAAAAATGCAGATAGCGCCCTACAGGCTAGCAAATATTAGACTAATTTTAAAGAACTGCTACCTTAAAATCAGAGAATCTTGTTACACAAAATAGTTTTAAAGTGGAGAAATGTTACAAATAGCTTTAAAGTGGAGAAATGTTTTCTTTTCATATAATTTTGCCACAATATAAAAAGATCTTTACTAGCTGACTTCTCCTATTATTTTGCTTTGAAGATTGACACGTGGGATGTGAGTGCTAACGCTGGTGAGTGTCACTACTACCCATCATGGCCTGGCCGCTGGATATAATCACAGAGTACAATGTGTACACAGAGTACACATTGATGGACTCTCAATGTGCTGAGCAGAGGACTACGATCCAGCCTTGAGGCCCCCTCCATGTATGGTTTTAGGCTGGTGATTTAAGAAAAGTCCACGTAATTCAGACATAAAAATTCTCGAACATTTAACAGGCTCAACAAACACTACCCACACTGATAGGAAGAAATTGTGTACTGAATTTTCAAATCCTGGGATAATAGGCTCTATAGCCTGCAATTAGCCATAATTAAATCATTTCCCAATATTGACCGAGAAGAATCTTGACATGAGAAATAAATTCTTTCTAATGCAGTGCAAATATGAAGGAAATCCTGTGAAACTGACTGGCACTCTTCTGATACGCCTGTCTGGTGAAGCGAGTTTGAAGCAGAGCAAGCAACGGAAGCTGTTCCAAGTAATTTTCTTTTTGTGAAAAGTCCTCCAAAGAGGATGTGAGGTTTACATAGAAAATCCAGCACGCGCCAGACCAAACTGCTCTACCTGGTCTTAACCACACCTCTGAACTGGGCGAGAGTCAGCGTGTGCTACACCAAGACCAACGGACCCAATGTTGTGCCTTCCCTTTGAAACCCTGCCCCGGAGGTGATGGACTGAGAAGCGGGGGTCTTCAGGAGGGGATTGGGTCACGAAGATGGCGCCTTCGTGAATGGAATGAGTGCTCTCAGAAAAGAGGAGGGACAGAGCCCCACCCCCTCCCCAAGAGAGGACAGAGCAGGAAGCTGGACTCTGCAACACTGGAGCAGACCCCCACCACAGCATGACTGCTGGCACCAGCCTCTCCCAACAACCGGCTCCTAGAGCTGTGGGAAATACAACTCTGCTGCTCATAAACCACCCCGTCTCTGGTGTTTTGTGAGAACAGCCAATTCCCACTAAGACACACGGTTAGCTTTATAAGGGTATCCCTTCCACTCCGGGCTCAGGCACAAGCTGGAATAGGTTGACACTAGATGCATTTTTCAATGTACCCTTCCCCTCCCCAGAAAATAATCATTTTGCTTGTATACATAGGGTACGGAAAGTAAACTCCCAAATTTACATGTGTTTATGTGTATCTGTGTGTGATTTTTAAAAACAGCTGTCAAGCATCCAATTGGATATATAAACCACACAAGCCTCCAAAAGACATTTTTAGTCTGATGTAAAGCAGGACTACTAAGAATTGCTACATCATTTCAGGCTGAATTCCATCCAATTTAGCTATGGTGGGAGGATGATAGTTATCTCCATTTTGCATGTGTTCCCACCAGGGTCAGGCAGAGGGAAGTAGCAGGCTAGCACCTACAAGGCAACTGTGAAAGATGGGGTCTGGCAACTCCTCTCTTCAGATGTGTGCTCTCACGGAGTTGCCTTTTGTTTGCCACTTGAATGTGGATGACTGTAAGACTACGAGACAGAGACACGTTCTTCTCTGGAGCATTTAAGAGACGCCCAGTTCCCCAGTTTGCCTCCTGTGCAAATCATAGCCACCTTTCAAGTACCTGGTGATATCTTCCGATAGCTGGGCAGGGTCTGGTGGGTAAAATTTCACATTAAATGAAAAGTGCCAAGCACCACCTGCAGGGATGGGAAAGAAAATTAAAATAAAACCTTGGAAAATCTCATTCTTTTGATTTAAATTGATAACCAAAACTGCCTTAACGCCACGTATTAACACTCAGGCCACTTTTGATCACTAATGCAAAACAGGGAACTCTCTGCTCAATGAAACCCATAGATAAGTCTGAAACCTCATTTATTTTCTAATCTTCTCTCCTATCAAATCCTTCACTGGCACTTCTAATGCCCAGAGAAATTGACCCGACTTCCTCCTTTTCTCGGGATCAAAGGTAATCCTTTGAAAGAAGGAAAAACAGTAAATGATACGGATAATCCTCAATCAAATAAGTTTAGAATGGACTGGATTGATATTGAATTTCTGGATAGCTCACACACATACAGACATACACCATTTTCTTTGTCCTTTCTATTTTGTTATTACAGGTCAAATCCAATTATATTAAATGGCAAGAGAGTATCCAACATATTTTTATTTCCAAGTTTTTAAAGATATATTTGAAAGGGGGGGGGCAGAGAAAGAGAGAGATCTTCCATACTCCCTACTCCCTAAATGTCTGCAACAGTCAGAGCTAGCCAAGCCAGGTTGAAATCAGGAGCCAGGAACTACATCCATGTGTCTCAAGTTGGTGGCAGGAACCTCAGTACTTGGGCCATCACCTGCTGCCTCAAAGAAGCATTAGCAGGAAGCTGGACTGGAAGCTCAGAGGAGTTGGAATCCAACCAGGTGCTCCAACATGGGGTGTGGGTGTCCCAAGCAGCATTTTAACCTGTTGCACCAAAATGCCAGCCCCCATGTCTCAGTTTTTATGGAAGAGGTTTGTTGTGGTGAATATTGCTTTAACACATGGGATGTTAAAAACATTTTTTCTTGTTTGGGGAAAACTTCTGGTGAAACAGATGCCTAAATGGACAAGGGGTCTTCAAAGAGTTCATGGAAAACATGTATTATCAAAAACTATGCATGGATTTCATATTTTTGACACCAAAATAAACTTATATTGTAATCCCATTTTCCCTGGGACCTTTTGAAGTATCCCTTGTAATCACAGTGCAACACCCAATTCTCCTCCTGTGGCATCCATATAAGGCCTATCCAGAACTGAGAGCCAACAAGGGGAGGTTAGCTCACAGGTACCAACACTGTGCACTGTCTATGCATATCCTCAAATCTTCATTAAGCCTTACCAAGGTCTGCATTTCATTAATATACTCTCTAATTGTGTCTGATTTATCAGTACAGACATGGAAATAACACCTTTTCTTCCCTGTCAATATTACTCACTTAGTGTGATCTGATTACCCCTTCACCCCTTCCACTCACCTTGTTTGCTTTTGCCTTCTACGTGCACTAAGTTACCCAAGCCTGCCTATCTCTTCCCTACTTCACTGCATAGCTAAGCATACAACCAGGTCCACAGCCGAGGCTCTGCCTGTATGTAGTCTGCATGGACTCCAGGAAAGTCCCAGTTTCCCTGGTAGCCATATCCTGGAAGCCTTTCACCTGCACGTTCCTTGGGAGCCACAGTCTCTCTCTCACTCAGAGATTCTGTGACCTTGCAGTTCAGCCCTGGCGCTTTAAATACTCTCCTGAAGCTGGCCAAATGCCATTCACTCCCCACTAAATTACTGCTGGAAACTCCATGTTCTCCCTGGCCTCTTCCTTCCCAAACATCCAGAAGCAAGGTCCAGTACTGCCAGTGTTCTTTAGCTCCTCCTTTGCACCATTCATGTGCATAAGTGGTTAAGACTTCACTTCACCAGTTTCCTACTTTTCTATCATAAATAGCATAGATCCACTTTCTCTTTGTAGTTCACTCTTATTTTTCTTTTAAGTTCATGGCAAATGCACATTAACATTTGATTTTATTTTTTCCATGGACTTTCTTTTTCTTTAAAAGGTTTACTTATTTGAAAGGCAGAGTGAAAGAGCCAGAGACAAAGGCAAAGAGAGACAAACTGACTTTCTATCCACTGGTTAACTCCCCAAATAGCTGCAGCAGCCAGGGCTAGGCCAGGTTGAAGCCAGGAGCCAGGAACACCACCCTTGTCTACCACATGGGTGGCAGAGGCCCAACTACTTGGGACATCATCTGCTACCTCCCCAGGCACAGTAGCAGGAAGCTGAATCAGAAGCAGAGCAGCCAGAACTCAACGTATTCTGATATAGGATGCCAGCTTTGCAACTGGCGGCTCAATCCATTATGCCACACTGGCTCAAATAGTTTATTCTGATGCTACTATTTACATCACACTTAAGATTCCACACTACAAGGAACAGCAATTATTGGGTATTTAGTATTATTTTAAAACAACTCAAAATATTATTGAAGCATGGGCTGTAGGAATTATGAGCCATAAAATACATCAAAGATATTTCTAGTGATTGCCCCCTCCCGTTCTCAAAAACATTCCTTTTCTTATTCTAAATGCAATCTTATTTGGTCTGACTTTCCTATCAATTCCTACCCAACTAGATCCCTTTGATGTTGGCCAATATTGAGGTTCAAAATGACAGCTTGCTTTCCCCCAAGGAAATAGAATTAAAAATAATAGATTAGTCATGGGAAATGGATTTACCACTCTCATCATTTTTACCTATTTCAAAGTATGCCTTGAAACCAATGAGTAGTTCAGCAATGTAATTAAACAATCTTACAAAAAATTCAGGGAGAAAACTCTAAGCAGGGAAACTCATATGTAGCAAAGGACAGAGAAGACATGTTGATGCATAAACCCTCATTCCAGGAAAGTCAGCTGCAAACTACAGGGTCTTGGAGGTGCTTGTTAAAAATGCCAATTCCTGGGAACTTCCTCCAGCCCTGTGCCCCGAGATATTTATCCCAGAGATTTGGATTTGGAACATAGCCTAGGAACCTGTGGGGATTTTTTGAGGAACTTGAGTTTTAACAAGTTCCTTTACTGTTCTAACACAGGTGGGTCTTTGGACCACACTTCGAAAATCACCCCTTCTAAGAAACCCACTATCCTAAGGGTATACCCCAAATAACTACAAGGTCTCTCAGGACATTATTTTGAAATGATGGGAAAATTTATAGAAAATACAGTCTGTATATCAATTTTAAAAAAATCCAGCGAACTGAGGTGTACAACATGAAATGAATGAAAGCACAATTAAAGCTCAGGTGCATCTCCCCATGAGGAACCCTGCAGAAAAAGATCATCCATGAGCAGGTAATGACACAGTGGACGAGCCTGCAACTCTCCATCTGCTCAGAAGAGGGCCCTGGTGAGAAGAGGAAGTCAAACTGCTTGAACACATGGCAATGAGTACTTCTATAATGCTGAGGTAGGATTTCAAATTACAGATTTATGATAAATAGAAAACTGTGACACTGAAGGAAGTTCATTCTTGTAAAAAATTTCTAATTTTAGCCCTCTTCGTCTGCCAAATCTTAAAATTTTTAAAATATGCAATATTCACATCCTATTACTATGAGTATGTATATACTCTGTATCATAAATATACATTTGTAATCACAAAATATTTAAAATTAGGATCTGGCATGCACAAAAGAACAAACTTTTCAGCTTCAGAATGTACTAAGTATTATATATTTATAACTTAAAATCTTGATCTCCATTCTCTTAAGGATTTAATTCTAGAGATATACTGTGGACTGAAAGCATGATAAGCATAGAAGAATCCTTTTATCATCTGTCTATATTTTTTTTTTATTTTATTTATTTATTTATTTATTTATTTTTTTTTTTATTTTTATTTTTGACAGGCAGAGTGGACAGTGAGAGAGAGACAGAGAGAAAGGTCTTCCTTTTGCCGTTGGTTCACCCTCCAATGGCCGCCGCGGTAGGCGCGCTGCGGCCGGCGCACCGCGCTGATCCGATGGCAGGAGCCAGGTGCTTCTCCTGGTCTCCCATGGGGTGCAGGGCCCAAGCACTTGGGCCATCCTCCACTGCACTCCCTGGCCACAGCAGAGAGCTGGCCTGGAAGAGGGGCAACCGGGACAGAATCCGGCGCCCCGACCGGGACTAGAACCCGGTGTGCCGGCGCCGCAAGGCGGAGGATTAGCCTGTTGAGCCACGGCGCCGGCTATCATCTGTCTATATTAAAGAAGAGGGAGTGATGATACAGCAATTATGTTCAATACGATAATATTCTTTACCCTAGTACAATGTAAATTTTGGGACAACAGAGTACTTTAGTGGATGGGAAATAACAGAGAATACAGAAAAAATACAAAATTCTAGTCATCAAAGTTGCAGAATACAAAGTCAGCATACAAAACTCAGTGGTATTGTTATATGAAGTCATATGAAAAAGAAATCAAAAAAGCAATCCCATTTCCAATAACTAACAAAAAATATCTAGGCGTAAATTTAATAATAGATGTGAAAATCTCTATAATGAAAAGTATAAATCATTTATGAAAACACTTGAGGAGAACATACAAAAAAATGGAAAGACATCTCATGCTTATGGATTAGAAGAATCAATACTGTTAAAACATACTCCTCAAAGCAATTTAAAGACTCGATGGTATCCTAATCAAAATTCCAATTATAGCAGAAAAATCACTAATAAGCTTTGTATGGATCACAAAAGACCCTAATTAGTCAAAGCAATCTTAAGCAAAAAGAACAAAATGGGAAGCATTATAATACCTGACTAAAATATGTAGCAAAGTTACAGTAATAAAAATAGTATGGTATTGGCATAAAAATATAGAAAAGTGGGACTGAATAGAAACCCTGGAAATAAACCCATGCATCCACAGTCAAATCATCTTTGAGAAAGTTGTTAACATGTGTTTTATAAAAGGATAGAATTTTCAATAAATGGTGTTGAGAAAATTGGATGGCCACATGTAAGAAAATGAAACTAGGCTCTTAACTCTCACCACATAAAATATCAACTCAAAGTAGATCAAAGACATCAATGTAAGACTTGAAACCTTGAAAACATTGGAAGAAGACATAGGGAAAAGGCTTCAGAACACTGGAATGGGCAAGGATTTTCTGGATCAGGTCTCCAAATCACAGGAAACAAAAGTAAAAATACACAAATGGGGTTTCATCAGACTAAACAGCTTCTGCACCACACAGGAAACAACAGAGTGAAGAGACAACCTACAGAATGGGAGAAGTATTTGCCATCTGACAAGTGATTAATACCCAGAATACACAAAGATCTCAACTCAATAGTAGAAAAACAAATACTTCAATTAAATTTGGGCAGTAGACCTAAGCAAAAGAAACACAAATGGCCAACAGGTACATGACAAAATGATCAATATCACTAATCATCAGAGAAATGCACATCAAAACCACAAATTAGACTTGCTATTATCACAAAGGTTAAAAGAGATCAAATGCTAGTGAGGATGTGTGCATGTTGTTCGTGGGAAAGTAAATTAGTACAGCATTGTGGAGAACAGAATGGACGTTACTCAACAAACTAAAAATAAAGTCACCATATAACCCAGCATCTCACTGCTGGGTATATAGTCAAAGGCACTGAAATCAGTCTGTCAAAGGGACAACTGTACTCCCAAATTGACTGCAGCACTATGCATAATACCAAGAAATAGAAACCGCCTCAGTGTCTATCCACTGAAGAATGGATAAAGAAAGTGTGGCACATACATGCAATGGAATACTACTCAGCTGTAAAAAAGGATGAAATCATTTGGAACATGGATTGAACTCAAGGTCCTTCTGTTAAGTGAACTCAGCACAGAAAGACAAGTATCTCATGATCTCACTCATCTGAGGAGTCTTGAAAACTGTTGATCTCATAGCAGCTAAAAGTATAATGTAATTTCCAGAGGCTGGGAGGGATGAAGGTCGTAGATCCAGGTAAAGGTTGATTAACTTGCACTAGATAATATCCAGATAGGAACAAGACAGTACATACATAGAGATAATGCTAAGGTACTATATATATTTCTCTATCAAAAAAAATAAATAGAAGGTAGGCTTCCAGATATTTTTCACCATAACAAATATTAAATGTTTGAAGATATAAATATATTTAACCTGATTGGACATTATACAATGTAGACATGTACCAAATCATAACATAGTACTCCATAAATAAGTATAATTTTCATGTATCTGTTACATTTTTAAAGTTAAAATGCAAAAATCACTTTTGCAAATATCTCAACTTCCCTGTCTCCTCCCTATGTGCAAGGCTGTAGTTTTCCTCTTGTGGCAGTCACACACACGGTGTGACGAAGACACTCTTTAAATCTCATGTTCTGATCATTTCTTTAATTTTCTTCTTGGAGGAAGGAGGATAGGAGACAGCCCAAATGGGAAGTTAAGGGAAAAAAATGCTTCCATTAACAACAGAAGAGAAAGTTAGCTTGTACACATTTTTATATTCATTTATCCTTGGATACTTTATAGTACACTATTCAGACTGTCCCTAATCCATTAACCAGCTCAACAAGTCATTAAGTCATTGATCAGATGAATCCAGAACATATGACACAAAATTAAGATCTTTAGTGCTTACTCATTATCTTAAATTTTTTTATCAGGATTCCTTAGAATAAGAAAAAGTACTGTTCTCCAGCAGACTCATAGAATGACAATTGTTTTATGTAGCACTCTGACCTCAGAATCAGCCCTTAAAGGCTCCCTGGTCTGGCTGAAAAGCCAGTGAGAGCATTTCAGGCAAGGAAAGCCAAGACACTGTGACAAAAAAATATTCCACATGAAGGATCTCTGTGAGTGAGATCCCAACGAAAAGAAGTGGCCATCAAAGAAGGACACACTTTTTTCTAAAAGGAGGAGAGAACTTTCACTTGCTTATGGCCTTGTCTAAATACTGATGGAGTTTGTGGATTCAAAAGACTTCCATAGCCCAGACAGCTCATGTCAGAGTCTTGGGTGGTCACTGATGTCATACATAAGAGTGTTAATTGTTAAATTAACAACAGGAGTCACTGTGCACTAACTCCCCATGCAGGCGCTCTGTCTTCAATGAGTTGTATTGAGAGTTAATTGTGATACTTGTTCTTAAAGGTTTTTTTTTTAATGTGTGTGTGCAAATTGTTGAAATCTTTACTTAGTATAGAGTGGTCTTTTGTGTACAAAGTTAACCGAAAATGAATCTTAATGGAGAATGGTCCTGGGAAGGGGAGAGGGAGGAGGAGGTGGGGTGGGAATGCAGTTGAGAAGGCAGGTATGGTGGGAAGAATAACTATGTTCCTAAAGTTGTATTTAACTAAATCTGTATTCCTTAAAAATTAATCTTAATTAATTAATTAAAAAAGTAGTGTTTTCTCACTACATTTATTTGTCATGGCTATTGCTATCCTTGTTTTAAATCCCAGTTGGACTATTTCTCTCAAACTAACTCATTATCAAATTTCCAGTTAGCTTCATTACTGTTTCCATCATCAAATTTCTCTAAAAATAGAGTAAATGAGGTCTTGTTTATATAAATAGTCAGCAAACTCTCTAATTTCTAGAAGCACAGTGGCTCTTTTTCCTTTGGCAATATTATCTGCTATTAAGTTATTTCAAGCTGCTCACTACTAATTACTTTTATTGGCATTTGGGGTATTTTGATTATCTTAGGACTTCAAAGGTAGTGAACTGATGAAAACTTCAATAGCAATGATGTTCGGAATAAGCCACTCTTAAATCTATTCTTCAACTAGATTAGTTGTTCAGGAGAATTAATCTAGGCTTTATTGATAAAATAAGAACTGCTTAAAATTACCTCATTATTTAAAACTATAAAAATTATCCTTGTGGGAGGTAAAAATCAGAAATATAAAATGTAAAATTACAAATAAACTCCTCCTTCTCACCTTCTTCTATTGCAAGCCAACACTGCTAATATCTTGCATGTCTTCCAAAAGTTTCCCATGAATACCAAGGTGCTTCAAAAAGTGTGTGGGGAAATGAAACTAAACGGTAAGTTTATTTTGGTGCCAAAAAAATTGAAACTCATGCATAATTTTTTATAATACACATGAAGATGAACATTCTGAACACCCTTCATATATACCTTAAACGTTTTAACAATAAATGAGATTATGTTATAGACACTATTCTGCAGATTGACTTTCGGTAATGAGGGCTAAGACATATTTATTTGACGATTCTATCACTGATTTAATATCTTTAAAATAAGGATTTAAAATGTTTCTTGTTTTTTGCTATTGCAAAAAACATAATAAACTTCAATGTGTATGCACACATGCACTTTCCTACAGATATGCTAAAAATATTTTACAGGTAACATTGAGGGTCAAAAAGAACATTTTAAATTTTTTTTTTTTTGACAGGCAGAGTGGACAGTGAGAGAGAGAGACAGAGAGAAAGGTCTTCCTTTTGCCGTTGGTTCACCCTCCAATGGCCGCCGCGGTAGCGCGCTGTGGCCGGTGCACCGCGCTGTTCCGATGGCAGGAGCCAGGTGCTTCTCCTGGTCTCCCATGGGGTGCAGGACCCAAGGACTTGGGCCATCCTCCACTGCACTCCCTAGCCACAGCAGAGAGCTGGCCTGGAAGAGGGGCAACCGGGACAGGATCGGTGCCCCGACCGGGACTAGAACCCGGTGTGCCGGCGCCGCAAGGCGGAGGATTAGCCTGTTGAGCCACGGCGCCGGCCTTAAATTTTAATAAATACTGAATAACTTGGCTTTTTGAAGGGTTGCACCAATTTCTACTTTTACCAATTGGGTTCACAGTTGCTAGTGAAGTTTATCAATAAACTGTTTAAGTCTTTGCTAAACTGAATAGGTAAAAAATGTTGTCTCACTTTAATTCCATTTAATCATTAGTAAGATTGAGTAACTTATTTTAACACTTGAGTTTTGTGAGTTTCTCATGCAACTTGTTTTGTGTACTATGAAATACACCTTTTCTGCTAACGTTTTATGTGAAAGGCAGAACGAGTGAGTGAAAGATACAGAGAGAGTGAGAGAAAGAGAGACAACTATCTTTCATCAATTGGTTCATTCTAAATGCACACACCAGCTAGGGCTGTTCCAGGCTGAAGCCAGTGGCTGGGAACTCCAGTCAGGTCTCCCATGTGAGTGGCGGGAATCAGCAAATAATTCAGCCATCATTTGCTGCCTCCCAGGCTGCACATTCGCAGGAAGCAGGGGTGGGACTCGATCCCAAGCGCTCTGACAAGGGATGTGGGCATCCCAAGAGGCAGCTTAACCTGCTGCACCACAAAGCCCATCATAGAAACAGACATTTCTTGACTCCCCTTTATAGAGATCAAGAAAGTTAGGGTGTCACCAGACAGTAAACTTCAGTCCGACCTGTTATTCCATTTCTAAACTACCAAATGACTACTATTTTTAGCTTGACTTGTAGACATTTGTGGCACTTAGGCTTAATTTAACATTAATAATTAAGTCTGGAATCTTTATGTGGTTAATTGCCAACTGGAGCATCACTTGATCAAATCATGTATTTCATATCTGTGTGCAGGCAGAGGAATAAGTCAAGTGTCATAGTCATTCTCATTTCTGACTTGTGATGAAGAAAAATGGGCACTATCTGAGAAACAACCTGCCAAATCACAGTTGCGATTTTAATGTGTCTTTCAAACACTGCATATTCACATTAGCCAAGTTCATATGAGCTACCGATTCAGACAAGCCAGCTCTCTAAAAATCCATGTCACCACAGAAAGCAATCCAGAAGAACTTACTTCGAATCTGTTTCTTAATTTCCTTCGCAGGGTCCAACCAATTCTGAAAAGGAAACGACATTTTGAGTTGGAATGAGAAAAGAATAAAAATGACTTCATGTTGATGAGGTACGGGTATCAGAGTGAATGGTTCTGGGAAAGCCCCCATGGCTGTGGTCCTTCCCTGCATCTAGTGCCCCTCCCCCACCAAGCTCCACAAAGTCACAGGCACTGGGTGAATGAGAAAAGGCATGTGTGTGCCATTTGTATTTGCAAAAATATTTTCTTTTATAGTCCTCAGGGATTCGAGCTAGCACAGAAAGGGGGTGGGTGGATTCTAGAAGAGTCTATGTCTGAGTAATTCACCTGAGTGACTTGATAACACATGGGACTTGACACACTGATGCCCTAGCCACTGACTTCCACATTCATGACTTCTGTGGTCACGGATACTTAGGCCTCTGTCTGGAAATCTATCCCAGCAAACGAACACTGGCTGGAGACTCTGTGTTTCCCTCACTGGGAAAATCGGATGTTTAACAATGAAGCTATAGACCAGGGACTTCAGCAGGTATCAAGTAGGACTCATGGCACAACACTGAAATGAGAAACACCTGTGAACAAGACATCTGTGACTCAGTGTCCAGCACCAATACAAGGGAAACAAGGTTCTCGTCCTGGTTTCTCAGGTAGCTGTGGAGATTCACAGAGCAATGCTCTGAACAGCCTGCATCACTCAGGTGCCAGCAGCTACTGAGGCATCTCACCTGTGAAATGCAATGGCTGACAAGGGTCAGGTGAGACCCGCCTCACTTGCTGATTCGGTAAGAATATGAGTGTGTGACAAGATAAACTGGGAATCACACAGGAACCCCAATAGTCATCTACCCTGGTAATCTAACTCACAACTGTGGGGTCTGGGGTCTCCATAGAATTCTGGGGTGGGAAAATGGTTTCTACCTAGCAACGGAGCATTTGGCTTTCATTGGTTCAGACACTCTGCTAAAAGACGGCATTCCAAAATAGCACCTCAGAAAATGCTTTCCTGCAACCACAAGGAACTCCAGTACAGAGAGAGAGAGAGAGAGAGAGAGAGAGAGAGAGAGAGGAGCTGACTTACTGTTCTCAAAACATTCAGATGAAAGGGAGTTGTCAAGGATTTCCTCCATGAAGAAAGAAGGTGATTAATAGCACCGAGGCACTCACAGTCCTAATGGGGGCGTGTGGAGAGCTTCCCACCCATTCCATGTTAGCCACATTCACGTAGCAGTGAGCAGCGAGCAACAGCTGTCACTGCCTTTGACGGCTCACCTTCTGGTTTTCAGCATCTCGGTACGTAAGGCCAAAGTAGTCTTTCTCTAGCAGGTTCAGGTGTTCGCACACTTTATCAAATAGCACTTGCCCTCTGGACCGTTTCTGTAGAGAACAGAACAAGGACTGGCATCAGCACACAAAAAACATCTTCCAGTTGCTACAAACAGAACTGGGTGAGATTTAAGACACTGCTTAACTGCTCAGTGAGCGACCAGCAAGTGTGAACACTTTGCCCTTTCCCTGTTTCTGGAAAGGCTCAAAAAATGTGAGGTTCAACCTTGAAAAATCCATCCCTACAAACAGACAAACCCAAAATGTCCATCCACAATGCCTCAAGGAAGTCCAGGGAGATGGACAGAAATCAAAGCAGCTGGGGACAACAGCGTGATGCTGGGAAGCCTTGAGTCTTCTGTGAAATGTAAAAATCCCGACTGTGAATGGAAGCATATAGGACAGACAAAAGAATCCCTACCTCAATTCTCCAGGCTGTAAGATTCTAAGCCTGAGAAAAACTCACCCTCTTCCTTGTTACAGGCAGACCCTCCTGTACAATTTTACATTCTAATCCGTACTTTGAAATTCTAAGGATCACTTTTCCCCAGTCCATTAAACCATGCTCAGCAGTTTCTCTCATGAATTTCAGCTTTGTATTACAGTGTTCAACTTTCTCTTAACTCTTTTTAGAACAAATACTTGTTATTAAACATTAAATACTTATTAAGTTTAAAGATTCTGGTTATCCTATATAAGATAAAAAAAGATATTTCCAAAAGTTTGTGGAAATGAAATTTAATGATAAGTTTATCCTGGTGCAAAAAACTTGGAAATGCATGGACTTTTTCATTATGTGCATTTTCTATGATTGTTTGAAGATCCCTTGCATGTGCTGTATTTTTTATAATCAAGCAGCCATCGGGAAAAAGAACAAAAAATCCATCGACTTCATTTATTGTGATATATTGTATCACACTTTCATCTATTCCTTCAAAGGGTTTCAAACATAGCCTTAGAGTCTGCGATGGATTAAATGGCAATCATTAAGCCAAATTACTTTTTTGTTTGTGTGGTACTGATATTTTATATCTAATACATTAAGCATATTTGTCTTTAAGATTTAATGTGTTAACAATGAGACACAGGGAAATTGAGTACATCCAAGCCCAAATAATAAGCATCTAAAAGACCAGTAAGCAGTGTGGGGTATTGTGCAACTGTAACTATATTGGAAATTAATTACTCAGTTCCCTCAAGCATGACTATTTAGGAAAAAGGATAAAGTTATGCTAGAAAAGTAAAGTCTCAATTGTAGTTAGTCAAATAATCAAGCATGTATTTGAGAAAATAGTTCCATAGAGTATGAAAATAAATGAGTTGTTAGCAAAATGATGTAACATTGCTCACTTGATATGAATAGAAGATACAACAACAAAAAGCTGCTTGCTGGTTTAAAATCTGCTACTTAACAGCATATTATTTCTGAATAATTTGACAAATTGTAAAGAATTCACACACACACACACACACACACAGACTCTTCCCATGCTTCGAATGGTTCTATCTCCAGTTTACATAAAAACAGAGGTTCAGAGAAGGTAGAGGAGAGCGGCAGCACTGTGTTGATGGCTCTGGGCAGTCGTTTTACAATCAGACAGAATCTAGGTTTGAATCTTTTTCCATGTCCCTTGCAGCTACACAAACCTCTGTTGTTCCCCTCTGTAAAATGCGTCTGATGTTAGCTACTTCTTTGGGATAGTTAACAATAAAATAAAATAATGTATTCAAATTTGGTATATTGATGGCACACATTTAGCATTTGATTCTTAACTATTATCATAGCCAGGTGAATAAGAAATGAGAAAATAATATAAACATATTATTATGTGTGCTCTCAGTAGTAACACATATGAGAAAACTTTCAAAAAATCCATAAAAAGCAGCTAAAAGATGAGTTTATTTTGGTGCAGAAGAATTCTGAAGTTCTTGTGTATAAGAGGTCTTCAAAAAGTTCATGAAAATTCATATTAAGAAGAGATTATGCATGGATTTTCAGGATTTTTTTTTTGCAGCAAAATAAACATGATTTTTCCATGAACTTTTTGAAGCGGCATTAATGAGCAACTTCAGTATTAACATGTCCTGCTCTTCCTACAGATGCCTGTTGTTTTCTTACCAGTCAATTGCTTGAGCTAGGCCACATAATTTACAGACACACACATTCAACACACGCAGATATACTTCGGTTTTTGACCTGGTACTTTCTCAACAAATGAATGAAAAACAAAAGACACAGCAATTACAGAATCCCTCATCTACAACGTGTCACTTGCTTCCATGCCCCCTGTACCCTCCAACCCAACAGAGGACAGCCAGCCTTCAACAGAGGAATCCTTCCTGAACAGGCTGCAGGCTGTGCGGTCCCTCATGTCAGTTGGTAATCATCTGGTGTGTTCCTCCACCTTGTCGCTTAACAACTGGCATGGATTAGCTCCAGCCCAGCCTATTTTACTAACTGGCTCCTATTTCTCACAATTGGATTTTTGTTACAGACTCACAGCTCTCTTTTGAACACACCATATCTTTACTTACTGAATATTTTAAGCACAAAGATTTTTTTTAATTTTTTTTTATTTAGTGAATATAAATTTCCAAAGTACAGCTTATGGATTACAAAGGCTTCCCCACCCACAACTTCCCCCCCACCCGCAACCCTCCCCTTTCTAAGCACAAAGATTTTAAGATGACAACAGAGTGGCCCATTCTTCACATTGGAGATTTTCTGTTTTTCTAGCCCTAACCAACAAAAACAATTTTCTAGTATCTACTGTAGATGGGTACCTGAAGTGGAAACAATGAAACTGCCACCTGCTAAACATCAGCAAGCTACCAGTTTTTGAAAGGCTTTTCAAGTCATCTGGGCTGCCATTTCTCATCCTTGAGCAGGGATGTAAGAGTCTATGGAGCAGCACAGTGAACATGGGCTTGAGGCTGTAACTGAGCCCTCCTTTGCTTATGGGAAACTACTAATGGACTAAAGTGCTTTTTTCCAAGGAGCACAGATGGGCTTAGGCACTGTCCTCTGTATCATGAAGACAGAGATTCTGCCAGTGAATGAAGTTAGGACATGACATGGAATCTATTTTCCAGGAGACTGAATCTCCTCTACAATCTCTCCAAACTCGAAAATTAAATTCTTGATTCTTCTCAGATGATTTTTTTCTAGTGTATTATTAAATTTTTCAAGGCAACCATTTTTATCTGTTGACATTTGCATGTGACAGTAGGCAATAACCTTTACTACATCACTAGAGCTCAACAATCAGATTGGAAATTTAAGAAACATTACATTAAATATTATGGTTCCCAAAGACATAGTGTTCATTAAATGATCAATCTAGGTACCTTGCTGTCATTGGGATGTGGTTATATATAGCCATTATGAGTCAAACATTGATCAAGTCTTGTGAAAAAGGTTGACAGAGGTATTTTAAACTAATGATACTTTACCTACTCCTAGGCAAATAAGACTTTTTACTCTTGTTGCAGTTCCTCGTGAGTCATTAAGTTATCTCTGACTCAAAGGCATTCACGGTTCACATATACCATCCAGAACCACTGATGTTACTTCTCTCAAGTAACAAGCCAACAGTGGCCTGCCCTCGCCTGAAATTTCCCCTGGAAAACTGAGTCTCTGTTTCTGACAGGCTCGATGAGGATACGACAGCCCAACAATCCAGCAGGCTTTAAATATCCTTAAGAATGACACATCCCCAAGCAATTTAGACGTTTCATTTTTTAACTATTTTTCTTTAGTTTAAAAATTTCCAGTTGACAAATGATGGTGTATGGTAGGAGAATTTATGAAGAGAATGCAAAGACACACTGTAGACTGGGAGAAAATATTTGCAAAATACACATGTGATAAAGGACTGGTATCCACAACATACAAACAATTCTTAAAATTTAGCAATAAGAAAACAATTCAATAAAAAGTGGTCAAAATATCTGAACTGATGCCTTACTAAAGGTGATATAAGAGAACAAGCATAGGAAAAGAAGCTCCGTATCATGTCATTAGAAAATTGCAAATCAGAACAAAACATACTGTTACCAAGTAATTCACAACATGATCCTCGTTATTTACCTAAATGAGTTGAAAACTCATATACATGCAAATGCTTGCCCACAAATTTTTTAAAACATTTATGTATTTATTTGAAAGGCAGAGAGAGAGAGGGAGAAAGGGAGAGAGGAAGGGAGAGAGGGAGGGAGAGGGAGAGGGAGAAGGAGAGGGAGAGAGGGAGAGAGGGAGAGAGGGAGAGGGGGAGAGGGAGAGAGGGAGAGAGAGTCTACCATCTGCTGGTTCAATCCCCAAATGGTTGCAACAGCCGGAGCTGGGCTGATCTGAGCCAGGAGCCTGGAGCTTCCTCTGAGTCTCCCACAAGGTTGCAGGGACCCAAGGACTTAGGCCATTTTCTACTACTTTCCCAGGCTATAGCAGAGAGCTGGATTGGAAGTGGAGCAGCCAAGCCTTTAAACCCACAGAGGATGCCAACACTGTAGGTGGTGGCTTTACCTACTACACCATAGTGCTGCTTCCCCACCCCCACCCCCCACTCCCCTGCACACAAATGTTTTTTATAGCAGCTTCATTCATAATTATCCAAACTTGGAAGCAATCAAGAGATCCTTCAATAGGTGAAGAGAGACACAAATGGTGGTAAGCTAAGATAATGGAATATTATTTAGTGATTTAAAATAGGCGTCAAGCCAAGCCACGAATCTATAAAAGAACCTTCACATATTAGTATAAAAGAAGCCAATCAGTCTCCATGCTGTATAATTTCAACCACGTGACATTCTGTAGAAGGCAAAACTAAGGAGGCAGAAACAAGATCCATGTTTGCCACTGACTTGGGAGAGCTAAACAATGAAAAGAGAATTTTTGAGGGCAGTAAAACTGTGTATGATATTGTAATTGTGAACATGGGTCATCATATATTTATTAACACCCACAGCATGGGTAGCACAAAGAATGAACCTAACATTAATGATGGGCTTTTAGTTAATTATAAAATGTCAACATTGGCTCCTCAACTATGACATATATACCATAGTAACATAAAACATTAAAAGTGGAGGAGATTGATGGGTGTGTGCAGGGAGGGGGGGGTAAAAGGGAACTCTGCTCAAATTTTGTATGAACCAAAAACTGTTAAAAAATAAAGTGGGGCCAGCGCTGTGGTGCAGCGGGTTAAAGCCCTCGCCTGAACCGCCGGCATCCTATATGGGCACCGGTTCTAGTCCCAGCTGCTCCTCTTCTGACCCAGCTCTCTACTATGACCTGGGAAAGCAGTAGAAGATGGCCCAAGTCCTTGGGCCCCTGCACCCACGTGGGAGACCCGGAAGAAGCTCCTGGCTTCAGATCGGCGTAGCTCCAGCCATTGCGGCCATCTGGGGAGTGAACCAGTGGATGGAAGACCTCTCTCTCTGTCTCTACCTCTCTCTGTAACTCTGACTTTCAAATAAATAAAATAAATCTTTAAAAAAAATAAAGTCTAAATTTTTTTAAAAGGGAGAAAAACTGTGACAGAACAAGCACATAATTGCTATTTTAAATTGTTAATAATAAAAATTATTAAATAATTAGTGAATTAAATTTATATTCAAAAATTAAAACTTTTTTACTTTTAGTAAGAAGATACAAACATCTCTAACAGCAAAGATTTTAGAAAAATCAAAACTGAATCTGCAAATCCTCTACTTTTCTTGGTTTTCTCCTTGAATTAACTTGTCTAAGAAACCAGGTTATTTGCCAGTAGAGCTCTAGACTTTGCATCAGGCATCTCCATGGTACAATTCAATGTGTTCTCCATCTCCTGTGTTTCCCGTAGCTGGAAGATAAATCTAACACGTGATGGAATTCTGTTTGCTGGCTTTCCCTAAGAGCTGCTGTGCAGTGTCATTGTGAGGCACTGTTTTTGTGATGTTAGCTGTCACTGATGACCACTGCCCTGATCCGTTAATTCCAGGTGCAATAGGTTGATATTCCCATCCTAACTGCTTTCTCCTTCATCAGTGGCTTACCAGCAGGAATATGGTTAGAGACACTTCTCTTTGTCAGAATTACTTGGTTACTCCGTAAGTAATTAATTTGCTTACCAAAGCCAGAGTGAATTCTTGACTCTTCTCCCTTTTATCCATTTTCAACACAGTTGAGCTGGCTCCCTAAGTCACAGGTTAGGGTTTTCCCTTTGTTATGTCACAGTGGACTCCTGGGTGTAGGCAGGTTGGATGCACTTTGGTCCATTGCCTATGCTGATGCTCTGAAGGTCCCCAAATGTGCTGCTTTGCTTATCGCCTATCAGGTCCCTCTCATTCATCCTTTGGAGCTCCCAGCACTTCCTAGCACTTCCCATTTTCTGCCTTATAGGCCGGCTGTTGCTGTGCACTCACCTCCCAGGCCTGACCTTGGGGACATTCGTGGTGGCACTGTGCCCCCCTATTGTACCTTTCTTTCTTTGGTCACATACCAAGAAGATATTAGATGAAACTGCATACACAATTTTGTCACTAGCATGCCATAACCAACGACAAAGACGCAATATTTTAAACCAGTGATTTTTAACAAGAGCATTTAAGACATGTTAATGGGGCCGGCATTGTGGCATGGCAGTTTAAGCCGCTTTCTGCAACAACGGCATCCCATATGGATTTGAGACCCGGCTGCTCCGTTTCTGATCCAGCTCCCTGCTAATGTGTTTGGGAAAGCAGCAGAGGATGACCCAACTGTTTGGGCCCCTGTCACCCACCTGGGAAACCCGGAAGAAGCTCCGGGCCGCAGTTAATCAGTGGATGGAAGATTCATTCTCTCTCAACTCTGCCTTTCAAATAAATTTTTAAAAGTTTTTAAATATTTATATATAAAAAAAGACATGTTAACGCCCAGGCCCCACCTCAGGGAAATTAAATTAGGAGTTCTAAAGCTGGGGACAAAGTATTTGTATTTTATAAACTCCTCAAGTGACTCATGTACACATGACAAGGTTGAAGGGTACATCTTAAACTAAATTGCTTATAACTTTTTCCAAAAAACATTGAAGGACTTGAGGGTGAATTCACTTTTTTTTGTGAGGAAATGTGTCTTCAGATTTCATAGAGGCCCATCCAGTTTCTTTGAGCCCTTGAGTCTGTACTCACAGCTACATCATCAGACTGACTTACACAGATACACGTGCTTAAAATTTTAAGACATTCTTTCCAGCCAGTTTTCTTGAGTAATGTAAGTTCTTAAGAAATCATAAACTATCCAAAAGCTGAAACAAAAGGATACAGATGAACAACAGTAAACCATCCAACTCTGGGGGGGGGGGGAGGCAGATTCACAAAATACTCTCTCACATTTATAGTTATAAATAACATATATGAAAATAGAAATATATTGAGATCTGTTGTATTTTTAAAGGGAAGATACATCCCCTTTGTATACCTGAAAAACTTTTATTCCAGATCCCACCATGTGACTAAACAATAACCCAGGTAGATTAATAAATGCCTTGATCTTTTTTTTTTAATTATTTATTTATTTGAGTGATGGAGTTCAAGAGAGAGTAAGAGACAGAGAAGGTCTTCCATTTGCTGGTTCATTCCACAAATGGCCACAATGGCCAGACCTGGGTGGACCCAAAGCCAGGAGCCAGGAGCTTCTTCCATGTCTCCTATATGGGTGCAGGAGCCTAAGCATTTGGGCCATCTTTTACTGGTTTCCCAGGCCATAGCAGAGAGCTGGATCAGAAGAACAGTAGCTGGGACAGGAACCAGCCCCTATATGGGATGCCAGAGCTGCAGGCGGAGGCTTAGCCTGCTATGCCACAGTGCGGGCTCCAAGATCTGTATTTTTTTATGTTCACTTTATGTGAAAGGTGCACATATCCATGCATGTAAACACACACCCTTCCATCCACTGGTTCACTCCCAAATGCCCACAACAATCAGGGATGGGGCAGATCGAAGCCAGGAGCCAGGAATCCTCTATGTCTCCTATGTGGGTGGCAGGACCCCAAGGATCTGAGCCATTATCTTCTGCCTCCCATGATGCATTAGCAGGGGAGCTGGACCAGAAGCACACGGTAGCCAAGACTTGAACCAGCACTCTGATACGGGACGTAGGTGTCACAAGCAGCCCAGCGGCTCAACCCACTGCCTAGGACGCCCACCCAGGGTTCCTCTTCTCTAACAGGGCAGGGGCATTAACACCCGCCTGGGCAGGTGAGGGAGAATTCTGTCAAGCACAAACACCTGGTGCTGAGGCGGAGAGCACTGCCCTTGGCCATGCCTTCTCTGAAACCAGCATGGTCTGCAGGTTCTGATCCCTAGAAATCTTTCCTGATCTGTGCTCAAGAAAAGGAGTGCAAAAGCAGGAGCAGACGGATTGTAGCGCATCTCAGCACAGGAGCGCAACAGAATCTGTGCTTTGCTGAGTCTCTCAGAGCTGCGACTCAGCATGAGTGAAGCTCTCATCAGGTGAAGGCTAAGTAAATGCTGAAATTAGAGAAATTTGTAAACTAGAATACCGTCGTCCAGCCCTAGGAGATGGGGTGCAGCTGTCTACGCAAAGCTGCACAATCAGCAAGGAAATGAGGACAGCCAAGTTACCCCATCTGAGAGCTGCAGCTACTCAGCACCCCCCACCATCTCTGGGCAGGGTTGAGGGGCTGCACCTCCTGCCGCTGGAGGGGAGTCAGCCTCAAGGCCCTCAGGGTATTTATAAATGCATTTCTTTAAAGATTGTATTGAAAAATGAAAAAAAAATGTTGGTTTAGATTTACACCATTCATGCTAACACAAGAAAAATATTTAGAGCTCTGGTATTGAGAACTTACAGGAAACTGAGGTTCTTATACCCCATGTCAGCTATTTTTGAAATGTGGAGCGTCAATGCCATAGGCACTTTGCTCTTTCTATGACACACCATCCTCAAATAGATCACTGATGTTTCTCTCGGAAACTACATGCTCCCTCATATTTTGTGAACTTGTATTTCTGCTTCTGAGGACAGGAAACTAGTCACTCTTTTTACTGCCCCAGATACAGTGTCCTGAACACAGGGGGCTTTTAATCTATGTGCTTAATACATGCTAGTGGTATGACTTTGAAGAAATAATTTCTTCTCACACTATCTTGGATTAATCTGGAAGCAAAATGCCATCCGTTTTTTCTCTCTCTTTTTTTTTTTTTCTATGCTTCCTTCCCTAATTACATTTTTCCCTACTGAATGCTCTTCTATCTTCCTGACTTCAAAAGGTCAGCTGGAATTCTCTTTGTTTCTGAATGATTGCATGACCACTCACCTCAAGTACAGGAGCTACTGAAGACCTCCCCAAACTGCCCAGGCCACAGCACAAGCTCAGATCCGACGCCCACACCCTGTGTTAAGTCATCGTTCCCTGGGCTCCCTTCTCTGCATTGGATTCTCAACAGAAAACATTCTAACACTGTCTGCACTGAAATTTAAGTGGACGGTGGTTTGGTTTTTAAATCTACACTTGGAAAATACCAAGAGGCTGTGGTCAAACCCAGGAACAAAGATGCTGGTGTCTGGTTTGTGACAAGGGAGCTCACAGCCTCTGCAGGGAGAGGGAGCTGGGAAGCCTTAGGAAGGCAGACGCAACACCAGCTGCCCTTCGGGCCTCGGCTGCCTTTTTGCACTTTTTCTCAAGTGAACGTTCAATGCCAAGTTTAATAAGCATAGTAGAAAACCCATTATCCACATCACTCCTGCCAGACTGCACTCTCATAGGAGGACTTAATGGGCTCTGCCAGGCCATGCGCTGATCCCAAGTGCAAACCAGGCAGTGCATCTGCAGAGTTCTGACATGAGCAGCACAGGTTGAATTTCTAGATTTGAATTCCCTGAGCAATTGGCTTTTCAGAACACCATATTTCTCTTTCAAACATTAATAAATTGATCAATAATTATTTTTCTACATTCTCCCTCAATCAAACTAGCATTGGTCATCTGGAATGTTCTGTTAAAATAGGATTATGGAACATGGAATTTACTTCCATGTCTTAATTATCCATGGATTAGAAGTCATCTATCATTTATTTGAACACTGTTAAAATGTATATTCCTACCTATTTCAAGTTTGCTTTCTGTTAAGAGTCTAAATGCGGTAGATAGCAGTCCCACGGCTGGACCCTGATTCTGTAATTACCTAATTACTGAACCTCAGCTTCACTGCCTTCATTATAAAGTGAAAATGATATCAGTGCTCACTTAGGCGATTGTTGCATTAACTAAGGGAAAACACAATGCCAAGCTTATGGGAGGCAACAAGCAATAAATGATAATACTTATTATGAGGTTCTCTTGATAACAGCTCCCAAAATTTAAATTTTTTTTAAAAAAATATTTATTTGAGAGGCAGACAAAGCAGGAGAGGGTGAAAGAGATAGCCAGTGAGCTCCCAGCTGCTGGTTCAACTCCCCAGATGCCTGCCAATTGCTGGAGCCAGGAACTAAATCCACATCTCCCATGAGTGGGAGGATCCCAATTATTTGAGTCATCACCACCACGACCCAGGGTCTATAGCAGCAGGAAGCTGGGGCTGGGTACGGAACCCAGGTACTCTGATAGACGATGTGGGTATCGTAACTGCTAGGCCAAACGTCTGCCCCAATTTAAAGTTTCTAGTGTAGAAATTCAGAACAGAGACTGACATACCACTGAAAGCCCATTTCCTTCTATTTCTATAATGAGATCACTCTGTTTTTCCCATGGAAAACAAATCCCTACTCATTGTGTAGGCAACATGGCAAAATATTCAAAAATAGTGTCATCATTTAACCAAGTGTACATTCAATTCTTGCTCGCTCTCTCTCTCTCTCTCACACACACACACACACACACAGTTTTTAAACATATATTGGCTCTCTTGGCACCTTTTGGTATGTACTAGGCCAAAACATAAAATGGTTACATATCATACACAGCATGGAGCACTTCTAAATCAAAGGTGAACTGTGTGAATGCAAGAGTCAAGCCTCTGTTTCACTGTGATTCACAGTCCAACACATATACAACGAAAGCCCCTCTCTGCACATCAAGTCTCCTGATTTTTTTTGTGGAGCCCTTCTTCTTTTTAGCCATATTTAGTTCTGCCTTCATTGGCTGCAGCAATTTCAGCCTCTGTTTGAAATGAGACCTTGTACTCAGAGACGTGCACTGTGGGAGATAATAGCTTTCCAGTGAAGCATGCTTCTTCGTGGCCAGCAAAAACATGGGACTTGATTTTTGACAAAGAGTTTCACATTACACGTAAGGGATGTTGGCAGCAAACTGTCAGATAACATTTCCTGCTGTTTATCTGCTAAGGATTCAGGTCATCCAAGCCAATGTGTGCAAAATGAAATGTAGAAAAGGAAGCCTGAGAAAGAGAATTTTCAAAGAGACGTGAACTTAAACCATATAAAAAAATCACATGAACTAATTCTCTTTATAAAAAGATTTATTTATTTATTTGAAAAAGGCAGAATGACAGAAAGATTGGGAGAGAGAGGAGAGAGAGGCGAGAGAGGGGAGAGAGAGAGAATGAGAATCTTCCATCCACTGGTTCATTCTCCAAATGGTTGCAGCAGCTGGGGTTGGGCCAGGCCAAAGCCAGGAGCCAAAAACTCCATCTGGGTCTCCCACATTTGTGGGCCATAATCTTGCTTTCCCAGCTGGATCAGAAGCTGAGCAGCCAGGACTCAAACCAGCACTCTGATATGGGATGCTAGCATTTTAAGAAGCAGCTTAACCTACTATTCCACAACACCAGACCCATGAACTAATTCTGAATGATGGGAACTTGCAGAAGTGATTTCTGGGACAGACAGTACTTAATCTCCCAAGAGAATTATAAACAAAACAAAACAAAAAAAAAACCCAAACTGTAATTTATAATTCATTTGGTCAAAGAGCAGTATGCAATGCAAATATTGCAAAGGAAAACAGGATTTTAATAGTATGAATTTAATGAGAATGAATTTTCAGCACCGTCACTTTGCAATTCTGGAAGGAATCAGTAATTAGAACAATAAAATAGTAATACAGTTAGGGCAGGTGCTTAACACGGCAGTTAAGCTGCCTACGTTCCACTTCAGAATGCCTGGCTGAGTCCTGGCTCCGGCTCCTGACTCCAGCTTCCTGCCAATGCAGACTCTAGGAGGCAGCTGTCATGGCTGCAGTAACTGTGTCCTGCCACCCATGTGGGAGACTTGGATTGAATTCTGGGCTCCTGGCTGTGGCCTCGGCCCCCTGATGGCTATGAGCATTTGGGGAGTAAACTAGCAGAATGGAGCTCTCTGTTTCTCTGCCTCTCAAATGCGTAAGTATAACAATTTTTTTTTTTTTAAAAAGGAGGAATACTGTCACTGCTTTAAAAAAATGCAGTAAGTGAACTTGTATTCTTTCTTTCCATCAACTACTTTATTTTAGTCTATTAATAAGGCAAGGCTGTGAGAAAGCAGGAAGAGGAAGAATATTGAGAGTATTAGAGAAACTACCCACACAATTTAAAAAATGTAATTAGGTCTTTTTACCAGTTAAATATATTTTAAATTAAAAGTATCTTATATTCTACGCAAGACTTATAATAAAATATAAATAAATGTCTGGTTAAAAAGCCAGGATATTCATGTTGTAAACGACACTTAGATAAGCCTTGTCTTTATCTGACCATAAGACATTTTGGATGATGATTTAAAACTGAGGAGACAGGAGAGAGAAAGAAAAACTTTTCAATTACCGCATATTTTAATTTTTATATACTCTTCTGATGTACACTATATATATGTTTCTGGTGTATGTTGTACCTTGTTTGGGCCACTCTTGGGAAGAGGGGCAGCTGCATGGCCAAGGCCGGTGTCGTTTTCTAACTCCACTCTATCAGGCACTCCCGCGTAATACTCTGGAGCTCACGCTCCTGCAAAGCCAGCTCTAATCCTCTTTGCCCATCAGCCCTGCTCCTGAGCCTGGGGTGGGGAGGAAGCTGTTGAACACTGCTAAGAAGATGAGAAACCAGGTCCTAATTCTAGAACCAGATTAGACTGGCTCTGACTTCTTAGGTCAGCAGAGTTAAGACGATGATGAAGACATGCTTAACAATAGCAGTTCCAACAACCCAACTAACCTTAAAGGACTGGGAGCCACTGCTTTTATCTGAATCTAGAATGCTCCTTTTTTATGGTGCTAAGGTGAAACATTTTTAAATGTACAAGTAGATTAGATGGTAGTAAATAACAATCACATAAAAACTTAAAACAAATTCAATTAAGAAAGGGAACTGCTTTACTAACAGTTTCAGTCTATTTTGGAACAAACCATTGTGATGTTATTTTATTTACAGTCAAATGACAAACATTCTATTCTAGAAAGAAAGGGAAACATTACGCATTCATGGAAATCATGCTGTGCTTTCTTCTGCTCATGATAGAGTAACTGTCTTTCCTTGGTTTGTTTTCAGGGTTTGTCCTAGTCTGTTTTCTGTTGCTTAGGCTGGTGAAGGTCAAGGAGAAAGATGATTTGGATCACAATTCTGATGGCTGGAAGATCCAAAGGACATGGCACTGGTGTCCTGGTGAGGGCTCCCTGGGCTGTACCACATGCAGAAGGAGCAGGTGGGGAGTTCTCGCTTTAGAACGGCCCGTACTCGAGGGCACTCACTCACCCTGTTCGAGCAGGATGAGTCTTGATCTGCCTCCTAAGATTCTACCACCTCAACACCACCACACTGGGGACCAAACTTCTAGAACGTGAGCCTTTGGGGAACACACTCCAACAGGATGGAACCCGGGTGAGAGTCAGCATTAAGGCACTCAGATAACTCTTCTCCCCTTCTTTTAAGGAAGTGTTGTTACTATTAAGCAGGGGTGCTGAACATCCAGCATGAGAAATCATTTGGTCTGGCCCTGCCAAGGCAATTGCAAGGCAGGACTTCAAATTCTCTGAACCTATAGCAGGTTAAATTTTAGGTTGATAATTTTATATGGCTTGTGAATAATGTTATAAATATCCAAATAACCCTTGACAGAATGGGTCCCCACCCTACAGATAAACCAACTCTAGCTGCCCTCATCAGGTTTTATTTATTTATTTATTGACAGGCAGAGTTAGACAGTGTGAGAGAGAGAGAGAGAGAGAGAGAGAAAGGTCTTCCTTCCGTTGGTTCAGCCCCCAAATGTCCGCTACGGCCGGAGCGCTGCGCCAATCTGAAGCTAGGAGCCAGGTGCTTCTCTTGATCTCCCATTCGAGTGCAGGGCCAAGCACTTGGGCCATCCTCCACTGCCTTCCCGGGCCATAGCAGAGAGCTGGACTGGAAGAGGAGAAACCGGGACAGAATCCGCCCCCCCCCCACACACTGGGACTAGAACCCAGGGTGCCAGCACAGGTGTAGGATTAGCCAAGTGAGCCGCCGCACCCATTGTTCACCAGGTTTTTAACAAGTGAACCTGGGTGGCATGGTGGGCTGTGAAGGAAAGATCCAGGGGGTTATCCCTGAGACACTGTCAAGTTTACTGTCACTTGGTGTTTATGGCTAAGAAAGGAGAAAGGGTCTCCAAACCAGGAGAACAGTTTAGCCATCAGATTGAGCAGTGAGAGCTGCCTCTGTGTGAAGACCTGCCACGGCCACAGCCACTCGGCCACTTTGGCTTTGCCCACCAGGGTGCTCTCCCCTCTCTCTCCACACTCCAGAAGATAACCTCCCTTCAGTCCTCACTCCCTCCCAAGCTTCCTCCTGCTAGAGGAAGGACAAGCTACTCCCACTCCCTGGAATGTTCTACCTGTTCAGCCTTCAGCTCTCTACTCAATGCCTTCCTTACGGTCTGTCCCTGACCTCCAGGACTAAGCCAAATCCCCAAAAATATGTTTTCGCAGCTCCAGCACTGCCCTTGTCAGGATGGTGACTTTGCACCTGTCTGCTGTATTAGGATCTGAGCAATGGTCACGGCAGCCTCACAGGTAAGCCGCATCCATGCATGCACAGCTGGATCCCCAGCAAGCGCCACAGTGCCTGGCACTGAGGAAAATCATTTTTAAAAAATAGGAAAGAAAAAAAATCAAGCTCAATAAATCAATGCATCTGGGGTTAATTTCCTGATTCAAAACTCTTCAAAAATGGCTCTGTTTGAAATTGGTTCCTTACTGATGTGTTTGTATTTCTCTACCATGTGGTTATAATCTGCTCTGGCCAGATCTGGACTTTTGGATTTCCCCCTCCATTTTTGCAAGAAGAGAATATTTTATTTTCACAATGAAAGATCTATTGGTCTTTAAGAATGCTACCTTAAATGCTGCAGGTTAACACCCAGATTAACTTTTCTCAAATTTTCCTTAAGGACTAACTGGTCCTAAGTCATGGTCTTATTCCAGCCCTTTAACTCAATACTCACTCTATTCCTGACTAAATGGAAAAAATATAAGATGGATCATGATTTATAAGGACCTCCTGTGTTGGCTAATGTGCAGGAGGCCAGGCAAATCTTCCAGGTACCAACAGACCCCCATCTTCAAGCCACTTGCTTAGTAAGTATGGTCCTTCTATAAATGTAGGTAACAGTTCCTTGCAAAGGACAGAGGTATGTCCCAGGTTCTCCTTTTAAAACTTTATATAAAACTGCTAGATAATTAGGAAGACTCTTCCATCCACCCCAATCCAACTGTAAAGAATAGAAGTACAAACACATGGAAAGCAGTTTGGAGTGCTGTATAATGGGCTCTGCTACCTAAAAACTGTTCTAAAATGAAAGTGTTTCTGTAGCAGTCACAATATTTAATGGGCTCACCATTAATAATCCTCTAAATGAAATGAACTCATTTGCATACCTGGGCATATATTTTGCTTTCAGGTCATCTTGAAGACTACAGAAGAAATTGTATTGCTCAAGGCTGCATGCACTACGAGTACTTTAAAGTTCTCAGGGGATGAAATGACTGAAGTCGTGCTCGATAAAGCAGGGATCTTGAACCTCCTTTTGTCTCCACAATGGCCTAGATCTGTGGCATGTCCATGGCCCATGTCCTTAGGCAAGGAAGTGATGTGCTCTTTGTGAACATGTTCTGGTAACTCCCTCATCTCTCATGTGAAAATGCTCCAAATCATCTCTAATTCTACTTTCATCAATAGGATTCTGAAATTCTGCCTGGACTTACAACCCTGGATCCTATTCACCAGCTTCTGATAAGGGGTCGGGGGTTGGGTGGGTGGGTAATTTTTTGAGTTGTATTCAGACCTTACTGTCCATTGGCCGGCTTTACACTGTTGAGTGGATCAGTGGGCTCACAGCTGCTACATAGGAGTGGCCTTTCATTGGGGTTCTCTGAGCCACAGTCCTTCAGGAAAATACCACTTGGTAAGAACTGTGATATCAAAACTCATGCGCAAGGGAAGTAGGAAGTCAATTCTGGCTTCATGTCCATGCCACATTTTCTAGTTTTATCCATAATAAAATTTTTGTGTCTAAAAAATATTATACCAGAAGCATACACTGCCTACCCCCCATACACACACACAAGGGTACTTTAAAAAGTTTGTTGAAAGTGGATTAAAAGATATTTATTTTGGTGTAAAACATGCTGAAATCCTTAGACTTCATAGAAAATGTGTAATATTAAAAAGTACACATAGATTTCAATGCCATCTCACTAGTCAAAGTGATCAGTTTCAGTTCATAATTGATCATAATGATAGAATTAAGAATCAAAGGGATCACATAAACAAGACTAGTGTCTGCTAATACTAACTGACAGAATAAAAAAGGGAGAGAACGATCCAACATGGGAAGCGGGAGACACAGCAGACTCATAGAATGGCAGATGTCCTAAACAGCACTCTGGCCTCAGAATCAGCCCTTAAGGCATTCAGATCTGGCTGAAAAGCCCATGAGAGTATTTTAGGCATGGAAAGCCAAGACACTCTGGCAAAAAACAAAAACAAAAACAAAAACAAACAAACAAAAAAACTAAATGAAAGATCTCTGTGAGTGAGATCCCAGTAGAAAGAATGGGCCATCAAAGAAGGAGGTACCTTTCTCTGAAGGGAGGAGAGAACTTCCACTTTGACTATGACTTTGTCTAAATAAGATTGAAGTCGGAGAACTCAAAAGGCTTCCATAGCCTTGGCAACTCGTGACAAGAGCCTAAGGAGATTACTGACACCATAAACAAGAGTGTCAATTTGTTAAGTCAACAACAGGAGTCACAATGCACTTACTCCTCATGTAGGATCTGTGTCCTTAATGTGTTGTTCAATGTGAATTAATGCTATAAGTAGAACTCAAACAGTATTTTACACTTTATGTTTCGGTGTGGGTGCAAACTGTTGAAATCTTTACTTAATATATACTAAATTGATGTTCTGTATATAAAGATAATTGAAATGAATCTTGATGCTAATGGAATGGGAGAGGGAGTGGGAGATGGGAGGGTTGTGGGTGGGAGGGAAGTTATGGGGGGAAAAGTCATTGTAATCCATAAGCTGTACTTTGGAAATTTATGTTCATTAAACAAAAGTTAAAAAAAAAGGAAAAAAAACAGTACGCATAGATCTCAAAAATTTTTTCACCAAAATAAACTTCTAATTTAGTTCCACTTTACATAACTTTCTGAAGACCCCTCATATTGGCATTAGACAACATAAGCAGCTACACCTCAGGTATTTAGTAAGGAGCATAATCTCAAACTGTCAAATCATTACTTAGTTCTTATTTAGGCGCTGATGGAAAGAGAAAACCACACTGAGACACTCCTGATGGCTACGCACACCCACTCCTGGAGTAAGCCATCAGACAGCTGTGGGCCAAGGTTTCTCTCAAACCAACAGCAGCCCCGGAACAAGCACACTCCTTCTGAACAACGGTGGTGCTTTGTGGTATAGGCACCGAGTCAAGGTTTCCTGCGGCAATGCCCATCAGAGAGCTTGGAACATGGGCTTTGGGAACTGACTGCATTCCTGGCTTCTTACTCTCATTTTCTCTTGGTTCTGCTTTCTCATTCTATTATGCGAACTTATGTTAAACAAAACGACATACACAACTTACATCCTTGTTAGAACGTGATGGGGTATAAATCACTGGGAACCCCAAGTTAAAAAGTAAAATGTGCTTTTGAAGCAGTTCACATTGTCCATTTTAATGCTGTGCTCCCCACCCCCTCGGCCCACGATAATGAATTCTCGATCCCTGTACTATTCAAGAAGCTCTGGAGACTAGTCATGTCTTTCTGGACAGTATTTTTTTCTAAAGGAAAAAACTGAAGCATTTTGTTGGAATAATCATTTAAAGCGATTCAAGTGCTGTTCAGGCCCAGCCTAGAGGCATTTCCCTAAAGAATGTGGCCCCTCTTTAGGGACTTAATTTGCTGTCACCATGGCATTCCATAAGAAGTAAGTCTCTGTATTCTTTCCAGTTTTCCAAACACCATAACAAGAACCAACCCCTTGTGCTGCCCATGCATCTGTGCACCATCACTTACGTCCTGAAACAGCAGCCAGGGAAACGAGGTGCATTCCAAAGTATAAATGTGACCTAGTGACAGGATTTTCTTTCACTGGTCTTAGGAAATGACTCCAAATGTACATACCAGTTAAACACAGCTGGCCATCACATTGAACAAACACATTCCCATACAACAAAGATATCTTGTTTACTGAGGAGAAGAAACCCCTGCTGATTAGAGCATATCATGAGTTAATATTTAATCTGGCCATTTACATTCACAATTTATGGAAGTTTCCTTGACCTAGACTGCAGGAAGCAGACAATAGGTAACCATCACAAAACAGGCCAGTCTTGTTAAGAGAAGCAACTGAAGACCCTAAATACCATTGATCTGGAAACAAAATACCCACAAGAAGCCTCTGACAAGGAGACTCGTACTAGCAAGTTATAGGAAGCTGACTTTATTGATGGAAATGAGATGTGTTCCAACAGAAAGCTCCCACAACCAGAAGTCCGTGACCTCTTGTAGAGCAAACATATAAAAGCTTAAGGTGCACTGGCTGATCAATACCTCCCACAAATGGATGAGGAAAAGAATCCTTTTGTTTCTGTTATGTGGAGAGAGGGAGAGAAACTAGACACTCCAACAAGAAGAGGGGGGAGAGGGTAACAGAGGGAGCTGAAGGAACAGTAGGGATTACCCCAAAGTGGAAAGATGTGAGAGGCAATGCTTAAGGGGTTAATTTTTTTTCTATTTTGAGATAAACATTTCAAGTAACTTTCTGAATCACACTATTCCTTTATACTTTACAGTATAATAATGGAGCTTTAAAAAAGATTAGAATGTAGGCCGTTGCCGCGGCTCACTAGGTTAATCCTCTGCCTTGCGGCACCGGCACACCGGGTTCTAGTCCCGGTCGGGGCGCCGGATTCTGTCCCGGTTGCCCCTCTTCCAGGCCAGCTCTCTGCTGTGGCCAGGGAGTGCAGTGGAGGATGGCCCAAGTGCTTGGGCCCTGCACCCCATGGGAGACCAGGAGAAGAAGCACCTGGCTCCTGCCATCAGATCAGCGCGGTGCGCCGGCTGCAGCGCGCCAACCGCGGCGGCCATTGGAGGGTGAACCAATGGCAAAGGAAGACCTTTCTCTCTGTCTCTCTCTCTCACTGTCCACTCTGCCTGTCAAAAAAAAAAAAGAAAGAAAGAAAAGAAAAAAAAAGATTAGAATGTAAAATTTTTAATTTCCATCATAAGTTGTTCAAAGAAATATCAGACATTAGCCATTCCTTCTAACCGATGTGATGTTACTCCTATTGTACAAAAGACAGCAAAGGGCCCAGTGAAAGAAACAAAAGGAGAACTGGCAACGAACTGGAGGAAGGCCCAGGAATCAACCACAAAGCTTGCCAACACAGACAGCACCTCATACAACCTCCTGCTTCCTGCTTCTGTATCTGATGGTGTGATGACTCAAATGGTGTCTAGAAAATGACCCTGGGAATGCTTTTCTACGGAAACTTTCTCTTTGTATTTGTGTGAAGGAGCCCCACTCACCCACAGTCACTTCTGCAGTTTCTCTGGGGTCTCAGGCACACCCAGTTCATGAGCCAGAGACTGGCAAAATGGGAGAATGGGTTAAGGGAAGAGAAGAAAGCTGGGAGGAGGGGGGTTGACAATGTCCCCCCCACCATAGATGTTAGTGTTCCCCAGAGCTCTGTTCTTAATGCTCCTTTCTACTCACTCACCACCTATATACCCTCCTTCATCCCCAGCTTTGAATGAATGTAAACAATGATGCCTCCTACAACTCAACTGGCCTCTTCCGAATGCCAAACAATATGTCCAGTTGCAATGGTACACTGTTACTTTCACATTCCCAGCAATTGAAATTCAATAAGCCTACATTAAATTCATTATCTCCCCCATAAACTTTCCTTCCTGCGTACTATTATCATCCATTAGCAGGGCACTCATCAATGCACTCACTCAAGTCAGAAATTTGCAAGTTGCTATGGTCAGAATATGTCCTTCCCACCCCTAAAGCTCAAGTTTGGAGATTTAATCCCTAAACTCCTGTGTTAATGGTGTTTGGCAGTGGGCCCTTTGGGAGGTAATAAAGATTAGATGAAGTCCTGAGGGGTGGGGGAGTCATCGTGCCATTAGTGGCTTTAGAGGAAGAAGAGAGGCCAAGCTGGCACACTTGCTCGGTCTTGCCACCTGATGCCTCCACTACATCCCACAGCAGAGGCTAAGCAGATTCTGCTGCCATGTATGCTCCCAGGCTCCCCAGGCTCCAGTACTAAGAGCTAATTTATATGATTTATAAATTATCCAGTCTCAGGTATTTCGTTACAGCAACACGCCAAGGACCAAGACAGAGTCTTCATCAATTACTGTCTCTTTATCACTATCCACCTCCCCTCCACATATGCAACTGACCAAGTCTGCTTGCTTGTAGAACAGCTCTTTAAAATTACTTGGGGCCAACACTGTCGTGTAGTGGGCTAAGCCTTCACCTGCAGTGCTGCATCCCATATAGGCACCTGTTTGAGTCTCCGCTGCTCCTCTTTCGATCCAGCTCTCTGCTCTGGCCTGGGAAAGTAGTAGAAGATGGCCCAAATGCTTGGGCCCCTGTACCCACATGGGAGACTCGGAGGAAGTTCCTGGCTCCTGGCTTCAGATTGGCCCAGCTCCAGCCATGGCTGCCATTTGGGGAGTGAAGCAGCAGATAGAAGACCTCTCTTTGTATCTCTCTCTCTGTATCTATAACTGTAACTCTCAAATAAATAAAATCTTACCAAAAAAATAAAATTCCTTGTCTTCCTCCACTCTCCTCCCCCACTAGACAGTCCTCAGCATCTCTTGCCCAGTTCAGTGCAGCAGGGCCAATTAGTGCCCCTGTCTCTTGTTTCTTCTCCTCCAACTATTTAATAGAAGAACATTTTAAAAACCCAATGACCCCAACAGCTCCCCAGGATAAAGCCCCTCAGAAGCACACCCCAAGCCCTTGTGATATGCAGAATGCTAACTGATCCCCCAAGGTGTACCCACCCTGCTTGCTTCTTGGACTAGGAATACAGTGTACCCCAGCCCTCTGATTCATACATGAGAGGGCACAGTTGGCCTTAAGAAGGGACATTATTACCCAAGTAAGTCTGACTTGATGAGGTGAGCCCCCTTCCCCTGTTTAAATGTTTATTCGTTTTATCGATTTGGAAGGCAGAGAAAAGAGAAGAGGGAGCCAGAGAAAAAGAGAACTCCCATCCACTGGTTCACTGCTCACATGCCTGCAACAGCCAAGGCTAGGCCAGGATGAAGGCAAGGGAAGGCAATCCGGGTCTCCTCCATGGGTGGCAGGGACCCAAGAGCTTTCATCACCTGCTGCTCCTCAGGGTGCTCATGAACTGGAAGCTGAAATCTGGAGTAGAGCTGAGACTCAAACCTGGGCGCCCTGACACGGGTGCCCGTGGTGGCTTCACTGCTGGGCTAAACACCCACCCTCACGTGAGCCCTCAGCGAGTAGAAAGTGTTCTCTGGGTAGCTGAGAAGGGGAATCGATGCTCCCGGATGTGAGGATCAAGGTGGGGGCAGGTTCTCTCATGCTGTGCGCCAAGGGCCAGAGAGGCCTCAGGACGAGGATCTGGGAGCAGACTCGGCAGTGGGGAACAGTTCTCAGGGAGCAGTGAGCCAGGCACTGGGGACTGCACTTCTACAACCACGAGGAAACACATTTGAATTCTGCCAGCCAATAGCTCCATGGGACCCTCCCCCAGTACAGCCTCAGCTGAGCACCTTCCCTGGTGCTCTGCAGGACTCAGAGCCGAGGACCAGCGCTGACTCTGACTCCTGGCTCGTGAGAAAGGTGCTGTGTTCAGCTGCTACCTCTACGGGAGTTTGTTACACAGCAACCGGACAGCAATATGTGAGAGGACAGCAGCGAGTCTTCTCAGCACAGCAAGCCCACCCTTCCTGACAGCTCCCAGGGCTTCCTCTCAGTGTCACAGTCTGTCTCTTCCACAGATGTTTCAGAAGTGCCCAGCGCTTGTTTTCCCATCTCTTGACCTGCCCAAGCCATGAGTTCTAAGAAGAGAAGTAAATGCATGCTTAGAATGGCTTGGAAATTTTTAAAAATGACACAACACATGTGCATGGTACTTGCCTTCATGGTGTCTTTTAAATACTACTTCAGGGACAGTCAGTCAGCAGTGTCTAATAATTAGCATCTACCTGGCGAAGAGTGATGGGCATCTACTTGCCATTTCTAACCATCAGAACCACCACTGAGGAATCTGTGCCCCTAAGGAGGAATTTGCAGTGAGCTAAAACATCTGCATTCATGGCTCTTACACATCAGCCTGGCTTTAAAATCTAGAGCCTGAAAGAGAAGAATCCAGGAAATGTACCTTGACAGCCACTCCCAATTTCTTTGGGCAAGAGAAAGAGTTCTTGGCAATAGAGAGGCTCTGCCCCAACATGAAGACGTGAACTGAGTAGCTTCTACCTGTCAGAGCTCCTTCTATCATGTTCTTACTTATTTTATTAAAACCCAGCACAACAAAAAACTCCTCATGTGACCAGAGGCAAAAGAAAAGAAAGAAAGAAAGAACAAGCAAGTTCTAACCTATACATACCACAGAAGGCAAAGATACTTGAGATCAAATTGAATAGTGGAGAGACTTCTTTAAATGTACCACGCAGCTACCAGGTTAGAAACGAGACAATGCAGTGAGGCACAGCGGTCTCAAGAATGAAGGCAAAGCAGGCACCTTCTTTAATGCACTTCCCCACGTCACTCGAGGGAGTTCATTACTGAAGCCAAGGAACACTGCACCTCCTTGTTTGCCATAAAACGTGAGTCAGTTCAGAAAGAGACGAGCACTGAAGCCAGAAATGCAGTGTGTATCATTATTTTCAGAACACATTCAGGCTTGTTAAACACTTGCTGATTTCCGACACAATGATAACAGGACCTAGATGCATTTCTTTCTAACCCCAGCAGGTTCCAACGGGGCAGTGGGAGAAAAGGCACATCCCCACGCTTTCCACGGCAGCTTCTCAGTCCTGCAAACCTCTACATAAGTGAGTTTTTCAGAAGCCCTATTAAACAAGCACAGTTACTTCTTGCTCTTCTATAACAAAATTGTTTAGCATTTCTCAAATTGACAAATTATTTTTAAAGGATTTATTTCTTTGAAAGAGTTAGAGAGAGAGAGAGAGAGAGAGAAGAGAGAATCTGAGGATCTTCCATTCACTGGTTTACTACCCAAAAGGCCACAATGGCCAGGGTTAAGTCAGGCCAAAGCCAGGATTCAGAATGTCCCATGTGGATGGCAGGGGCCCAAGTACTTGGGGCATCCTCCACTGCTTTCCCAGGCCATTAGCAGGGAGTTGGATAGGATGTGGAGCAGCCAGGACACAAACTAGCACACATATGCTATGCTGGCATTGCAGGGGATGGCTTTACGTGAAATGCCACAACGCCAGCCCCCATCCCCAAACTGCCAAATTAATTATCAGCTAATGGAAAACACTGATACTATTCTTTCCAGGTTAATAATTAATAATAATAATGATAAGCTAGAAATGAAGAACCAAAATGAAATTCACTTTCTCAGGTTTAAAAAGGTACTTTTCAGTGTCTGATGTACTGTTAAGTGATAAAAACAAATCCTTAAATAGTAGGAAGCCTATGGTCCCATTTTCATGTTCACAAAACCCTACCAGTCCATAGGGTATTTTATAGTTACAGTATACTCTTGCAGACACAGTTCTGGAAGGAATACCTTATGTTTTACATGATGAAATGCCATTGTGAGGAAGCCCTTCAACTTTACCTGCCACTGCAGACTGAGGATCCTCTACACTCACAATAACTCTGTGAACTCTATTTTCCAGATGAGGAAACTGACAACTTCAGCAGATGAAGGCATAACATATAAATGGCAAAGCCAAGATGCCACCCAGACAAATGCTACCATGGCATCTTGCCTCCCATGTTTAATATTCTTAAGTTCAAAATTCTGTTCTTTATTGAGTTGATTGAGAAAAGATTCAACTGTAGAACATTCATGGTATTTCCACAGAAATTCAGATACTCGGTTTTTAGTGCATGTATACATTATGAGCTTCATAGACACATTTTTAAATGCCTGGGTGTGTGGGTAGCATTGTGGTGCAACTGGCTAAGCTGCTGCCTGTGATGCTGACATCCCATATGGGAGTGCTGGTTCGAGTCCCAGCTGCTCCACTTACAATCCAACTCCTTGCTAATGAGAAGTGAATGGAAGATGGCTCAAGTCATTTGGTCCCTGCCTCCCATGCAGGAAACATGGATGGAGTTCCTGGCTCTTGGCTTCAGTCTATTTTGGCCAATTGGGGGAATGAATTATTAAAGGATGGAAGTCTCTCTCTCTCTCTCTGTCTCTCTCTCTCTCTCTGTGTCATTCAGCCTTTCAAATAAATAAATAAATAAATATTGCATAAATAAATAAAAGCCTGGGTATAAGTGATTCCTCTAAATGCAATACTAAATGCCTATTACAAGACAAATGGATTCAAAGTAAAATTAAAATTCAAGATTTTCACTATACTGTCTTTGGTAAGTCCTAGATATTTTGAGTGGTGTAACATACAAACTGACAAGGTAGTGGCCTGGTGGTTAAGATGCTGTTTGTGATCCCCACATCTCATAGTGGAGTGCCTGGTTTCAAGTTCTGGCTCTGCTTCTGATTCCAGCTTTCTACACCTAGGAGGGTAAAAGGTGATAGCTCAAGTCTTGAGTCCCTGCCACCCACATGGGGACCTGGTTTGAGCTGCTGGCCTCCTCCAGCCTTGGCTGTTGTGGGTACTTGGGGAATGAGCCAGTTGATCTAAGATCTTTCTGCCTGTCTCTGTCTTTCCCTCTGCCTTTAAAAATAAGTAAAAAAATAAAGAAATCAAACTAAGCACCCGACAAGGCAGATGTCCCCAGTTATTCAAATAAAGTATACATTTATCAAAGCTGGATCTAATTTTGAAGTTAATTTAGAACTTTTAAATGGACCTCTGTTTACTGGATTGATGCTATAAATATGACTTCCCTGATACAGAAACCCTGAGAGAAGGGTGGAGATAAGAAATATAAAATCTTGGTAAGAATGACCACAATTGTTTTCTCATATACCTGTAGTTCTGAATGAAGCAGGCCTTCAACACTAAATATGCTCTTAGCACTGAAATAAGTATTCAAAGCAGCTTCTATAATTTCTTTATTGCTAGTAATATGAATTACTACCAAAAAAAGAGGAAAGTACAAAATTTCCCCCTTTTCATCTCACCATGGCTTTCTCCACCTCCCACTGAATTACTGCCCTGCCACAGCCCAAAAGTAAATCACACTGGGCTTAAATGCTCAGCAATGGATTTCCCCTTCTTCCTCTGTTGTAAAAATTACCAGGATCACAGGAACAGGCAAAGACAAAGTCACTCAAAAACACATTCTAGTATCTCCTCCTAAGTGAAAAACATTTCCAACTAATCATTGCATTCCTTTTAAGATAAATGCTAAAAATGTGCCCTCTCTCCACATGTCAACATGATGCTGGCCTGTAATATGCCCATGTCAGCCAATTCCTGAAGCTGACCATGGCCAACATGTTTCCTATTAGATGGACTGAGCCAGAGACTAACATGCCAGGGGTCCTGGAAATGCTAGTTCTTAGAAAGATTTGACCATGGCCATCTCTAGGACAGGGCCTGCCCCAATCTCCCCTGAACCTACTTTTTGTATTTTGTTACAAACCTGTGCACACATATGCACATACCTCAAAAAGTTGATGGGAAATGTCAAGGTAGTATGTACCAATGCCATCTCACTAGTCCAAGTGATCAATTTCAGTTCACATTCAATGGCTCTGATAGGTCTAAGAATCAAAGGAATCACACAAACAAGACAAATGTCTGCTAATACTAACGGATAGAATCAAAAAGGGAGAGAAAGATCCAACATGGGAAGTGGGATACACAGCAGACTCATAGAATGGCAGACGTCCTAAACAACACTCTGGCCTCAGAATCAGCCCCTAAGGCATTCGGATCTGGCTGAAGAGCCCATGAGAGTATTGTAGGCATGGAAAGCCAAGATACCATGGAAAAGAAAAAAAAAAAAAAAGAAGACCTAAATGAAAGATCTCTGCAAGTGAGATCCCAGTGGAAAGAACGGGGCCATCAAAGAAGGAGGTACCTTTCTCTGAAGGGAGGAGAGAACTTCCACTTTGACTACGACCCTATTGGAATAAGATCAAAGTCAGCGAACTCTAAAGGCTTCCATAGCCCTGACAACTCATGACTAGAGCCTAGGGAGATGACTGACGCCATGAACAGGAGTGTCAAATTGTTAAGTCAGCAACAGAAGTCACTGTGTACTTACATCCCATGTGGGATCTGTCCTTAATGTGTTGTCTAATGTGCAGTGATGCTATAACTAGTACTGAAACAGTATTTTTACACTTTGTGTTTCTGCGTGGGTACAAACTGATGAGATCTTTACTAATTATATACTGAATCGATCTTCTGTATATAAAGATAATTGGAAATGAAAAAAAAAACCTGGTGTTAAATTGGAAATGGCATAGAAAATTAATTAATTTTAAAAAAATATTATGTAGGATCTCTGTCTTTAATGTGCTGTACACTCTTATTTAATGGTATAACTAGTACTCCAACAGTATTTTTTTTCACTTTGTGTTGCTATTTGGGGGCAAACTGTTGAAATCGTTACCTAATATATACTAAACTGAACTTCTGTATATAAAGAGAATTGAAAATGAATCATGATATGATTGGAAGGGGAGAGGGAGTGGGAAAGGGGAGGGTTGTGGGTGGGAGGGAAGTTTTGGGAGGGGGAAGCCATTGTAACCCATAAGCTGTACTTTGGAAATTTATATTCATTAAATAAAAGTTTAATTAAAAAAAAAGTTGATGGGAAATGGAATTAAAAGATACCTATTGTCATGTAAAAAACCTATACTCCTTATAGCTTGTTTTTCATGATACACATTCTCTATCAACTTTTTGAAGACCTAGATAGACCTGGATTTCAACATTTTTGTGCCAAAATGAACTTATCTTTTAACTACATTTCCCCACAAACACTTTGAAGCCCCCTTGTGCACGCCGTAACACACCCCACATACACACCGCTAAGAGCTCAACTGGAATCTGTGTTCTCCAACTCTAAGAACCTATGATTCTGTCAGACTTCAACTCTGTAGTCCAAAAGAGGTTACAGGTGCTGTTTATAAGCCTCTGAGTTTGGGGACAAGGTCATAAGACACTGCTCTCTGAAACAGAAGCTATGCAAAAAAAAAAAAAAAAAAAAGTGAAATGAATCCTTGGGACTTTCTACTATACAGAAATTTTCTTGGACTATCCACTATATAGAAATCTTCCCAGGCTTGTTTTCCAGCTAAGAAAAGGTTTTCCAATCCTGCAGCTGATGCCAGAAGCTGTTTCCTCAGCATCCTGAAGGGCCAAGAGCCCTTCCACGAGAAGCAAAGCATCAATTTAATTGCTCACGAAAGGGAGATGAGCTGTAATCTGGAAAACTGCAGCAGGCCTTTCATGAGGATATCCTGTAATTATGAAATGAACTGGCAATTGATCAGGCAAATCAAAAACAAATCACTGGACACTGAAGTGTTCCTCTCAGAAAGGGAGGAATGGACAGGGCCCCACTCAGATGGGTCTTTCTACCTGTCTGGGTCCTGTGCTCACTGCAGAATGCACGTACACTCCTTCTCCACGTGGGCACAGCTCAGTGGGGCCTTCAACCATGTTCCACGCCCCCAATTGGAATAGCTGCTGCATCATGTCTCCAGCTTTGCTCTTCTTAACAATTTTTATTTGATTTCTTTGAAAGGCAGAGTTAAAGAGGAGAGACAGAGAGACCCTCCATCTGCTGTTTCACTCCCCAACTCGCCACAATGGCTAGGACTGGGCCAGGCTAAAGCCAGGAGCCAGGAACTCTATCTGGGAGGCAGGGGCCCAGGGGAGAACAGGCACTCATGCCATTTTTTGCTGCTTTACCTGGCACATTAGCAGGGAGCTGGATCAGAAGTGAAGCACCCAGGACTTGAACTGGTGCCCATAGGGGAGGCTTGCATCGCAGGCAGTAATGCAACCCACCATGCCTCAGCGCCAGCCCCTGTGTCTTCTTGCTTGGAATGAGAAGCATTGCCCCTGCTCCGCAGTCCACAAGGCAGTCTGTTTTACGACAGTAGAACCTCTCTCAGATCAGAGCTCTTGGAAATCAGGTTTAAAAATTCTTTTTTTCTTTATAGATTTACTTATTTATTTATTTGAAAGGTAGAGTTAGAGAGAGAGAGAGAGAGAGGAGAGAGAGGGGAGAGAGAGAGAGGTCTTCCATCCGCTGGCTCACTCCCCAAATGGCTGCAATGGCTGGAGCTGTGCCCCCATCCAAAGCTAGGAGCCAGGAGCTTCTTCCAGGTCTCCCATGTGGATGCAAGGGTCCAACTTAGGCCATCTTCTACTGCCTTCCCAGGTCATAGCATACAGTTGGATCGAAAGTGGAGCAGCCGGGACTCATATAGCTGAAACCTATATAGGATATTGGCACTGCATGCTATGCCATGCGCCGGCCCCTAAAAATTCTTGAGAGAACAGCATTCTACTCACTGACTTCACCTGTTTCTCTTGAATATGAAGGTACTTCAGAAAGTCTGTACAAAATGAAATGAAAACCTAAACTCATTTTGATGCAAGAACTTTTTAAAACCCACACGTCTTTCTTTACCACAAAAAAGTTCATAGAAAATGCATATTATGAAAAAGCTATATTTGGATTTCCAAAATTATTTCACATAAAAATAATCCTTCATTCCATTTTCCCATGAACTCTTTGAAGTATCTTCACAGATCTGTTCATGATCTCTGAGTCCTTTTGCTCCTGGGGAGGCCGAACTGATCCACTGCAGGCCCAAAATGTATTAATGAGTTACATGGGGGTGGCCATTTAGCAGAGCAAGTGTCTGGGTTCCTGTCCTGGCCCCACTCCTGCTGATGCACACTCTAGGAAGCAGTAGGTGATGGCTCAAGAAGCTGGGTTCCTGCCACCCACGTGGGAGACCCAGACAGAGTCCCTGGCTCCTGGATGCAGACTGGTTTAGCCCTGGCTGTTGTGGGTATTGACAGAATGAACTGGTAAATGGGAATGTGTTCTCTCTAAGTTAATTATTTGATTGATTGATAGATTAAACATCTTAAATCCTTAAAAGAGATCCCTACCATAGTGCTCTGCAGATGCTTTCTAAGGTTTCAAAACCTTCCAGCCACAAAAAGTGGGGAAGAGAAGGCAAGAGGGAAGAAAATGAGAGACACAGATTCTGGTGAGTGCTTTCCCCTCTCCCTGCTCAAAAACTGCACACGAAACCCCAACATTTAGAAAAATGGATCAATTTTGGAATCAAAAGCTCATAGAATTACAAATGCAATAGATAATATAAAATCTAATTTCTTCAGCTTAATCAACAATTTGAAAAGCAAGACCTTTCTCTATCATTTTCTTCCACTACTTCACAAGTCCTGGATGGAAGCAAACACTCGACTTCATTTGATTCCTGCAGCTGCTGCAGACTTTGGAGATTTTTATGCACTGGGAGAGACCTCTGGGACAGAGGCTTCAAGATCTCAGGTTTACCTTTCCTGTGTATTAACTTCTCTGAGTCTATTTCTTCATGAGCGGAAAAGGTAGGACCCAAGGTTACTGCCAATGTCCCTCCCAGACCTAAAACAGTTCCAGGTCTATGCTTCAAGTCATTTGGTTTTCAATGCCTGGGACATGACAGGTCCTGAAGAAATACTTTCCATTACAGCCCCCACAAAATTATTCAAGGTCTTTGGCATTAGTTTTAAATTGCTATAAACAAGGAAAAAGAATATGCACTAAGACTACAAATAATGAAAGTTTAAATGATTCATTTAATGAAGTGTCTGACAGAGAATATGAGCTGTATGAAGCTGTAGGTATAGAACCACATCTAGGAAGGAGTCTGGAACAGCTCATGGGAAGCAGAGACTCCTGGACTGGGGTCATGGGCAGGGTAAACCTGTGTGTGGGCGATGGTGTGGTCACCGCACAAGGAGTTGGTTGAAGTCCACCATGCTGGGAAGACATTTTTCCTTAGGAAGGAACCAAAGAATGCCTTGGACTCAAGTAGGGGAACTTCCTTTTCTCCATGGGGAAAGGGCTGAGTGGGCCCAGGCTATGAGTGAGAAGGGTAACATGCTTCAATAGGAATGAGCTGGCACCTCCATGTGGAGCATGGTTGGCATCAGGCAGGAAGACATAACTGGGGCCTGGGATTCCTTAGAGCCCCATGAGTGGTAGCAGGTGCACTGCCTGTTTTGTGGTATTCCCTCAAAGCCTGAACTCCAGTGTGCTGCAGCGACTTAGAGGAAGCCCGCTCTTTCTTGATGAAGCAGCCAAGGGTGAGTAGCGCCCTCCACTGGGCCCACGAAAAGGTGTCAGAGCAACTGCGAAGTGGCCAAGTCACCATCTCAGAGGGATCAGAGGCGATGAGACCAGAAAGGCAGGAAGCGATTCAAAGCATTTCTTCCAAAGCTAATGTGAAATATAGCCAGGGAAGGATCTGAAGGAGGCATGGATTTCAGGGAAATGAGATACAAAAAGAGAAGGGATCACCTGAGTCTTATTCACAGTGTGGGGAGAACTAGAAAACTTGAATCATTTTCAAACCTGGAAGACTGCTTTCTTCACTCAATGACTATGCAAGGCATGTCTCCTGTGGGGAACATCAGCTGTGATGGTGTGGGAAATAACAGGGAAGACAGCCAGTGTCCTCCAAGGCTACGAGGGTGACAGCATTTTTTATGGGATGCTGACAGAGAGGGTTCATTTGATCAAATCAACCGCACAAAGTTCCCATAAAGCACAAGGGAACATGAAGCAGGCTAAGCATAAAAAACCAACCTTGGTGTTCCAGCTGAACAATGTTAGAAGATTAACATCTGGAAAATGAATCCTGTTTGGCCTTAACACAACATGACAACTGGGAGGAAATGCAAACAGAATCCCTTTGTGGCCTCTCTCATGCAGCACTAATCACCTAACGCACACAACACTCCAGCTCCGAACCACTCAGCTTCCAAAAGGCAACCCGAAACTGACTGGCACATCAGAGGGTTACACGGCATGTATTTCTTGGCACATGCTCCATATGTGCAACCTTAGTATTGTCTACAGTGTTTAACAGACCTTGTCTGTACTCATGATGGACTACTAAAATTTAAGACTTTTTTAAAACATGAAAACCAGAAGAACAGATTTCACAATTTTAATAGAAGGAATCTGTCTTTATCAAACCTCAGTGAGGACAAAGCTCAGTCTCCCTGGGAAGATGACTGATCAGTAACTATGTCAATGAAATGAGATGTTGCCTGTTCACAGTCCTTGCCCCAAACTGTTCCTGTGGCTGCACCAAGAAGCCATCACACCAGGAAACAAGGCTAATTAGTGTCCTCCTATCCTCCAGAGTCCCCAGGGGCATCCATAGGAAATTACTGCTGCAGAGAGACGGGCACATTCATTTACAGCACACGACAGATGGTTCGATAGGCAAGTCATTCAGCTGCGCAGAGATCCACCAAGTGGCATGTTATGGGTTAAATCAAAAAGTATGTATTTATGAAGGATCAATACTTTCGCTGGCCTGAAAGTGTTATTTTTAATTTTTTACAATTATTCAACATCTCTTGCAACTCAAGCAAGTCAATAGCTGCCCTTTTCAGCTTTCTGGATTGTGACAATTCTATCTGCCATCCAGTCCAGAACTTCCAAAGCAACTGGAAAGTATTCCAATCACATAACATATAGCAGGTGGAAAATTCAGACACCGAATGGCCAGCAAGACAGATCATTTGGCAAGTCTTTAAACAATCCTTCCCTGACCAATAGTGAGAAGGTGATGAAAGCATATTTAGTACAGTTCCATAAATGTCTCTACCGTCTCTAGTTCCTTGGAGCATCTCCGGACGTTCCATTGAAATGCCTGTGTCAACTAGACTAGAGCGTGAGCTCACTCTGGAGGGACCTGACCAGTTCTCTGTCACACAGCCCACGAACCATCAGGCCTCAGCGCACGGGCCAGCTTTTATGATTTTATTGCTGCACTTGAATGCACTATTTGATTTGTGCCAATCCAGAGACAAATCTCCTTCCAGTGTGGCCGAGTCACTGGCATTTTTCTCTGGAGTGCGAGCCCAGTGTGGATTTACTGAGCACCAGGGAGCTGGCAATGTGCAGGCTAAGTAAAATGTGGTTTCAGATAGGAAGAGAACCATGGCAGGACTTTATTGAGTAGCCCCTCTGAGGTAATCCATGGACCACTTTCCTAAGGATGCTTGGGACAAACCCATCATCAGGGTTCCAGGAGGAAACAAGCCAAAATGCACCACCATAAAGTGGCTTAAACATCTTATACATGCAGCAGTAAACCTACTCAAGTGTACTTCAATAAAGCCATTCAAAAATAGGGCTAAAGGACATTGATTTTGGTCCAGAAATTTTTAAATTCATGCAGCTTTTTTACAACATGCACTTTCCATGAACCTTCTGAAGACGCCTCAAATGCACAGGCTCCAGATGTTTCTCTGCCAAAGTAAACTTATTTTTAATTCCATTGTCTATGAACTTTTTAAAATATCCTATTATAAAATATGGACCAAATTTAAGATACATATTTGGTTTTACTTTCTTCAAGCCAAAGCAAACTGGATTAAGATGGTACCCAAACAAGAGAAATCAAATGTCTAATTGGATGGTCATTAGGAAATACCCCATGTGCTAATCAGTGAGATGCAAGTCAGCCCACCCAACAAGGAGCAAGGGACCAAAATAAATGTGGGGAGCGTGATTACCTCTTTGTCATGTGGCTGGGCATTTTTGCTTATTTTGTATTTAAAATTTATGTTTGAGACATAAACAGCAACTTTAGGGTTGGCTATACAGAGCAGGCGTTTAACCTAGCAGTTAAGATCCCCATGTTCCATATCTTCATGCTTGATTCCCAGCTCTGGGTCCTGACTCCAGCTTCCTACCAATGCAGATCCTGGGAGACAGAGGTGATAGCTCAAGTAATTATATTCCTGCTTTCCCCTCACACTTCCCCCAATCCTGTCCCGCGGACATGTACAAGACCTGGATTGAGTTCCAAGCTCCTGGCTCTGGCCCCAGCCATTGTGGGTATATTTAGGGAGTGACCCTAAAGATGGTATCTACACACCTAAAAATAAAAAATTAACAACAGAAAACAATTGGTCATCAGAAGTTGCTGCTATTCTCTATCAGTCAAACAAAAATAATAAAAAGGGAATCTTGTTGGCACAGACGAAAATCTGGTAGCATGTCAACATGTCCCAAACATATATAACTTGCTATGACATGATCTTTTCTTATGTTGTAGATAATCAAGACAAGCAGTTTGGAAAATCATGGAGAAAAAAGTCTCTCAAGTGGAAAAATCGGGCAGGCAACAGTGCTCTAAGCCAACTGCCAGAGGGAAGTTACAAAGAACCACCACAATCTCAAAAGTCTGCCATCAAAATACTTGGGGTGCGAAAGAGCTGCAGCAATTGTTTAGTCCTTGCTCTCAGAGAACTGCTCCTGTATCTTGCTTTTCCAGATGGCCAGGTCTTTCCTAACGCAGCCCTGCTGGGCAAGAGGAAATGCTATCCTGGAGCTTCAAAGGACCAAGATATGTGTGTGTGTGTGTGCTTGTGAATATGCTTGTTAACTGGGGGTCCTACATAGGTGACCATAAATTCTCATAATTAAGTAGTGGCAGAGTTGCATCTTCTTAGTTTTGATGGCAAGTGATAAAGCTATTAAGGAAATCATCACACTACAATTGCATTAGAACATTAGAATTGCATTAATATAAAATGCCTTTTTTGATGCCTTGTTAAATATAAAAATAGTTCTGCTTGTCACTGTCTACTGTATTTTGTCTAAAGTTGCCTATAATTACACATGCTGGGGACGGGGATTAAGAAAGCAATTCTGCTTCTTGCATTCAGATTTGTGTGTGTGTGTGTGTGCATCTTCCCCCCAAGAATCCAAGTTTTCACTTTTCAGGGACAACAGACGTGTTCTGGTCTGCTGCAGCCTCTGATGAACAGGTGGCTTTCATACATGCACCTACAGTTTCTGCTGGAATCCTTCTTTCCTATAAATTCTTAAAAAATTTTTTATTCAAAAGTCAGACAGAGAAATCTTCCATCTACTGGTTCACTCCCCAAACACTGGCAACAGCCAAGGCTGGGCCAGGCCAAACCCAGGAGCTCAGAACTCAATCCAGGGTTCTCCTGTGGGTGGCAGGGCCCCAAGCATCTGCCTCCCAGGGTGCACATCAGCAAGAACGCTGGTTGGTAAGTGAGGCAGCTGGGACTCAAACCAGGCACTCCCACATGGGATGCTTTGGTCCCAAGTGGTGACTTAACCACCGCATCACATGCCTTCCCCTGGAATCCTTCTAAGGCAGAGCACGCCGCACACTACAACGCTGACTACAGTCGTTTAAATCACTCTTTTTCTGTTTATTTAAAATCTGACTTCCAGGAACTACCTTGGCTTCTTGTTTTATGCATTTTAAAAAATTACAATAATCTCTCAATTACTACATTTCCGGTAACTGACATTAGCTGTCCTGTCCCCTCCAAAACTTATTTTTTCCATAGACCACACATCCTATTTTTCTGATCATTCCTCATGGGAAAGCTTCCAGATCACTGGCCACCTAGTAACTCTCTGCTAAATAAACTTGTCAGAGCTCATTTTTCTTATTACCAATATTAAACAGTTCCCATTTATTAGGATATGCTACATTCCAGAAAATACTTAATCAATTGCTGTTTTAATCTTCTCAATAAAATGTCTCTTTGAGGCAAGTATTTTTACCCCTCTCCCCCTTTTCTGTTAAGGAAACGGGGGTTCAGATAGTTTGAGGAAGCTACTCAAACTCACACAGGTCACAAGTGGACAAGTCCATCAGCCCACACCATTGTGGTGACTTGGGAGTACTTGTCCATGTGAACGAGACACAGCCTGCAGACATGACCTGTCCAGCACAGGCAGAGGGGTGGCTTGCCACCTTCTCAAGCTGATCACTACACAAAGTAGCCTGGGATTTCATGAATGGTTTTGACAGGTACACTGCCCTACTGGGCTGCAATGAGTTTGTAAGCCAGCCCAGAGACAGGTTTTACCCACCCTAACACAATGTCTTGATGGTCCCTCCTCCCAGCACATTGCTGTTCTTCACTTGATCCTTAAACACAGGGACATTTCTACCTCCACTCTTGCAAAATGTTAGCCTGGCAGTTCTGCTTCTGTGTCACATGCTACACCATTTTGCAAGAAAACCGGACTCTGATACTAGGGACCTGAGACTCTTCTCAAGCTCTATGTTGCTTAAAAAGTTTTGTTCAGCTGTGTTTTTGTGCCTTCACTCAAACCTTTGATAAAAACTCAATTTAGAGGAAAGACTGATGGACACTTCCCCAAGACAGTACTCTTCATGGGCTATTGTGTATGCAAGGAAAAGCCAACTTTTCCTTTCCACAGTTGATGTCAAATAATAAGCAGCATTTTCAATACACTTTTTCAATCAGCATCCAATTACCACCTTGAGAACTACACCACAGATCACTGCCATTTCTCTTATTCAGTTAGCTCCAAAGGAACCCATTAAATTTACTATGGCCAGATTTCCTCATCTTCACAAAGATGTCAGCAGTGAGTACATTCTTCCTTAAATCACTGTCTGTTGTAAAACCAAATTTCTTTCTTTCTTTTTTTTTTTTTTGAAAAGGTTTTGTACCCCAGAAATAAGCTACTCTCAATAATTGGTGAAATTTATAAAACATTTAATTATAAAGAAGAATAACTGACCAACATTGTTATGCCACTCACAACATTCACAATGATTTTAAAGATAACACTCAATTGTATACAAAGTTAATTACAAAACAAAATTCTGTACTCAAATCCACAGTAGTTATCTATGTCATGAATTTTAAGCATGGATATCAAAATTTGTTGAAATTTGGTCATCCAGAAGGATTATACCCCCTACAGGAGACACTGTAAGCTTTCTTCTAGAATCTTCCTTAGAAAACTCCAGTAGCCATGACTAGAGGATTGCTAGTACCCTGATTTATCTTCCTATATAAATTCAATCGATAGGAAGACTCTCCTCAAAGTTAAGGGGAAAAGCTTCTCTTCATTTAGATCAATTTTTTTCAGAAATTGGAATCCATACTGAAAAATACAGTCTCTCTCAAGGTTACAGAAGTCCTTTAAGCTTCATGATAAAATCCAGTTAGAAGTATATTATCAGAGCTCACCATTTCCAAAATTAACTTCTTAATCAATAATTGGACACTTTGATCCAAGAAATCAGGGAACATCAAAACCAACAAAATGCAAGACATGGATCTGTCCATAGCAAACCCTGCAGGGTTCCTGGAAAACTGTACAGAAGTTCATCAGTGTTTGTAACACTGCAAAATAACTACATTTTCTATAATTTAGTATATGACATACTACATAACTTTTAATCTAAGAATTTAGTTTTTTTTAAAAAAATAAATTTTTGGTACATTCCCATAATTGGTAGTAATTTAGTAACCCATCACTCATCTCCACCTAAATGACTATCAATATGCAATGGATTTGAATTTTCTGTTTCAAGAAAGGCACTGATACACAGATGCACGATGCAAAATACAATAGCCATGACACAGGCATAATGAGACAGAGGCAGTGGAGATGAATGAATGGGGAATGTGAGAAATCAAGGGCACTTGGTGCTGGCTGTCAAGAGGAAAGAGGAATAGAAATACCTGTGAATTGCCTTTGGAACCTGTTGGAAGCCTGAGTTGGGAGGAGCTGGCTAATGGGGATGTTTGACAAGCAGAGAGGCTGGAGGTGGGAAGAAGGAGCTCTTTGAAGATGCTAAATCTGAAATCGTATCACCTTGCTAAAATAGAAAGTAGCTCTTGGGGTTACACACAGCTAAAGCTCATGCCCTGTTTCATGGGTTCTCCATGACGATCCAATTTCCACATCCATTTCCACAGCTACTGACAGGCTGTGTTGTTCTCATTGGCTAACATGGCCTTGAAAAACATCTCTGACCAAAGGCATTGAACGGCCCCTCTTCTGAAAGAGATTTCAGTTTCCTTTACACAGAAAGAAGAGAAAGTAGTATGCCTACTTATAGGGAAGTTGCGATGCCCACCACCACATGTGCTGGAAAAGTTAATTATTCTCTGAGCAAGGAAAGGATGTGGACATTTCAAATGATCTCATTGTCACTATATTTTGGCCAATTTATAAGTTTCTACCAAGTCATAAGTGACTGGACCACAAATTATTCAAACAGAAAACGTGAAATTAACTTAAATAATAGCTCAGAACCAGGATATTACAGAAAAGCTGATTTTAAAGCCTTCAATTCTTTTTCCTACCATGGAAAGTGTTAAGAAATTCTACCTCTTTTAGGATAACATTTTACTTTTGATTACATCATTTTGGAACATCAAACACATTAGTAATTTGACACTCTACTAAGAGACTTTGGAAATAATTTAGCATTTAGAGACTGAATCTTAGTAATCTTCCAGAGTTCTGGAAAAACAAAGAGGCATCTCTTAATGTTGAATACCAACATTCCCCAGCTCTCAGTATCTAGGAAAGAAAAGCTTAAAAATACTTCCTTACCTCCACATCACAGGTGTATTCTGACCCATCCAGAAGTATCACTTTGCACTGCATGCTTTTAGGCTTTTTGACAATCTTTAAAGGAGACCGAGAGAGTTTACTGCTAGATGATTTCTGGGAAAGTTTATCGTCTTCAAATTGCTGATATTCGAGCTGTTTTGCAGCTGCAGCAGCAAACTCCTGCTCCTTGTCAGTGACCTGTGAAGAGCAAACAATGAGCAGTTTTCACTGCAACACAGGGAATAAATATTGCATTGCTCAGTCAATAGCACAACACTTTGGAAACAGGCTGCCTTCCATTTCCCAGAGCAGGAGGGAAATAGACTATTCACAGGTATTTATAATTCTAAGTGTCACCTAAATAACTTTTTCCATTTAAATGTACCAATAGGACCGTATTTCAGTTTCACTCCAATATTTAAGTTAGCAGCACCAAGTTAGCTAATGTCATCAAGGTTCACTATACCCAAGAGGAAAAACTGACTCAGCTTTTTTAAAAAGGGACTGGATTATGTAGGCCTCTAAAATACCTCACCTAGATATTTTCTTATGTTATACTCAAAATAAAATATTTGCATTTTATTGTACCCTTCTATATCTGGTGACTTGTTGTAACCACCCTGTCCATATTTGTACAAGGTATCTTATAAACTTTAAGGCCTAGACAGCTTCAACTATTTATCTTTGCAGTAATTTTGCCACTGTTAAAATATTTGATTTAGTGCTAAATCAATTTGATGAAGTCAGCAGAACTGAAATTCATCACAGTAACCCCCTAAATATGCTTCTCTTCATTGTAATGAGCCAGTATAAGAAGAGATCAAATCGGTCCAAAAGCTTTAATCTGCTTTCAGATCACAGCAGATCGGCCCCGACTAGATCCAGAATCTCAGAGGAAATCCTAAGTAACAACACAATTCTCCGCTGAGTCAACGCACTGGGAAAGCTCTCCGTCTACTCCTCCCTACCTACTGCTACCATACCCCTCTTTTCTATTAACAACCATCAGTGACCCAGGAGCACCTTCAATCCATGGCCAGACTACCATTTCCATAAGTCTGCCAACAGAAACACACTGTCCAAAGACAGCTACACACTGAAATGATGTGTGGGCCTCTTGAAATGTTCTCTCTCAAGAACACAACTACATACAACTAGATCAACTACATACAATTAGAACTACATAAGCTAAAAGGTAAGGATAGTATTGATGGTTTATGATCTCAATTTTTCTTTTTAAAATTTATTTATTTGAGACAGAGAGACACAGAGAGATATCACGTGTTGGTTCACTCCCAAACGCTCACAATGGCTGGGGCAGGGCTGAAGCTGGGAGCTGGAAATGCAATCCAGACCTCCCAAATGGGTAGCAGGAACCCAGCTACTTCAGCTATCACCACTGCCTTGCAGGGTCTTGCAGTAGCAGAAAACAAGTCAGGAGCCAGAAGCAGGAATCTGATGTAGGTACTCTGATGTGGGATGCGGGCATCTTACACACTAGGCTAAACGCTCACTTTCAACTTTTCTTTTTTATCAACATCTACCACTTTAGAACACTCTAGTCTAATCACAAAGCTATTTCTGACATAATTGTTCTGGATTTTAGGATACATTTCTGTTTTTCCTGCATTTTCCATCTTGTTCTCCATCCAGAAGTCCTGTCTCCTACTAGCTGAGCAGAAATTCAAGAAAACGTCTTGAGATGTTCTTTAGAAAGAGATCCATCTGCTGAGCTTATAAAAAGAAACTGAGACAAAATCGAATAACCAATTTCCAAGGTCAGAGTAGTCGAGAAGGCAAGCTTTGGGCTAACACCAGTACAGAAATTAAAGAAAACCTGCCCTGACAACTTGGCCCAACTTCTTTCCAGTCTTTCCATATCAAAACATTAGAATAGGTGTGACGGGGGAAGGCACTTGGCCTGATAGTCAAAACCCTTATGTCTCAGGTTGGCGTTCCTGGGTATGACACTCAGCTCTGCTCCTGACTCCAGCTTCTTGCTCTTTCAGACCCTGAGAGGCAGTGGTGATGACTCAAGGAGTTGGGTTCCTGCTCCTTGTGTTGGAGAACTGGCTCCTGGTTTCAGCCCAGCTGAGTCCTGGCCATTATAGGCATCTGGTGAGTGAACCATCACACGGCAGCATTCCATAGCTCACAAACAGAAACACAGAGAAAGTAAAATAGGCACAGGAAAATTAAAAACCTATCATTAATCTTGGCTTTGCAGTAAATTAAGGAGAAATTTGGTGACCTCAGAATTACACAGCAACCCCTATAACACATATTAATCAGGTACTTTATAATGTATATGACTTTTGCATATTTAATTTATATTTTCATCTCAGTAACAACAACTCAACTGAGGCTAGATTTTTATTTAAATTTTATCCGGAATCAACTTTTTGATCCCTCTTTGTAGTAGGGAAAGTGAAACTTCATTTTCCTCTACTAAAATAAAAGTATCAATGTAAGAATAAACTTTCTGGGTTACTTAAATGTCAACTTTCCAGAGACATCTCAAACCACTGTCACTCCAAGGTCAGGTTCTCAGAGAACTTGGAAGATGAACCTACCCCTGAAGCTCTCACATTTTAAAACTTCAACAGCTATGAAAGAGCAGACCAAGTACCTTAAATGAAATGTCAGTTGTGGCCACACGATGTGTTAAAATTTCAACAACAGTATCAACCACTTTTGCAAATCCTCTACTTCACTTCATCCTCACAGCACCTCTGTGATTTGGGTACTCTTAACCTGATTGGCAGATGACAGCTGAGGCACAAGGCACCTAGGAAATCTGTTGCAGGTCGCAAAATGAGCAGCCTGCAATTCAAATCCAGCCAAGCCTATGTTTTAACCATCACTATATCCCCAAACATACTTCATTCTACCTCCAACAAAACTGGCTCCCTAGCATGAACCAAAGAATTTTGTGGAGGAAGCTTAGAAATGATCTTTTCTGAACTCTCCCCTTCTCAGTGGAAGTCACCAAGGCCCAAGAGCTGCACGAGTCTCTGAGGCTGGGAAAGTAACGGCTGGAAGAGCAGGAACCGACTCAGGCGTCTGCGCAGTGCTGCAGGCATCAATCCGTCCAACGGCTTAGGACCACTGCTTGTTTTGTTTCAGACATGGGACCATAGAAGGTGCAGTCCTGTACCACCTACCAACGTTTCTGCACACAGACCACACACATATGATGGTGGTCCTGTGAGATGATAATGGTGCTGAAGATTCGCTGTTGCTGGGAACACTGCTCACCCATTTGTGATGATGCAATGTGAACAAACTTGGTACACAGCCAATTACATAAACTGTATACCACACAGAATGATATATGGTACCTAATTTTTGATAATGATAATAAACAAAATGGTCCAGGTGGTATGGAGTCACTATGCTATACGTTTTGTCATTATACTCCTTCTACTTATGAAAACCTGTTTATTTTAAAACACTGCCCTGTTACACAGTCAACAGCCTCACCTATCTCGTGTTTCCTGCATCTCGACATAATTTTCATTTGTGCTTGATTTTATGATCACATTTATCATACAGCCTAGATGTGCAGCAGGCTATAGCATCCAGGTTTGGGTTCGTACAATGATGAAATTGCCCAGTGATGCATTTCCCAGGATGTATCTCATCGTTAAGTGGTGCATGACTGTGTGCTTAATCATGTCTAGGAACAGAGTCTCATCTTTTCTATAATTATGTCACATTTTTGTGTTATTTCATTTCAGAGTTAGGAGGGAAAAAATGAAGAAAAGTGTAGTAATTTGAAATGTTTTTGGAGATTAAAAAAATTATTAACTACCATCATCATTCCACAAGCAGAAAAGAAGAGAAATAGGGAAACCATGGTGGCCACAACAGCTCCTTGCTTCAGTATGCCAGGCTGGGATGGGAACACCCTGCTCTCAACACAAAACCTCTTGAATCAGAGGGGCATCTAGGTTACACAGCAAATACTAAGGTTTTTATTAATTTGGTTTAAAAGAAGAACTAACAAATGCCATGAGGAAAGAAATAACCTGCTTGTAAACACAGTTCGATGCTATACTCATGTGCTGTGGATTCCAAAGGCTTTCGCTCATATGCTGACTTCATGCGTCTCCTCCGAACATCTTCGAGCATATCTAGCTGGGCAAATACACTGATAACCCGTAAAAGGACAACCAAGTGCAGGAGCCCCAGACTTCTTTACCACATACAAGTTGGTACTCCAGGACATGCTGATGCCAAGTGTGAAGTCCGAAGACAAAGTCACTGGGTACATGCTCCCCACGTAGGATCTTTGTCCTCAATGTGTTTTACTATGAAACTTAAAAACACTACTAGTCGAACAATACCCTATACCTTCTGCGGTTGTGTGAATGCAGCCTGTTGAAATCCCTGCTTATTATATACTAAGTTGATCTTCAGTATATGAAGGTAATTGAAAATGAAACTCAATAAAGGGCGGGATGGGAGAGGGAGGGGGGAGAGAGGAGGGCCACGGGAGGGAGGGAAGTGGGGGGGGGGGAAGCCACAACAATACCAAAGTTGCACTTTGTAAATTCACATTTATGAAATAAAAAAAAATAACTTTATAACAAACAAAAAAAGAACTTAATACTTTACCCTTTTAGTATTTTTTATGTTCTACTTGAAACTATTGGTTGAACTAGTACTCAAATATTTTACACTTTGTGTTTCTGTGTGGTGCAAACTGTTGAAATCTTTACTTAATATATGCTAAATTGATCTTCTGTATATAAAGATAATTGAAAATTAATCTTGATGTGAATGGAAGAGGAGAGGAGGTGGGAGAGGGGAGTGTTGTGGGGGGGAGGGAAGTTATGGGGGGGGGGAGCTATTGTAATCCATAAGCTGTACTTTGGAAATTTATGTTCATTAAATAAAATTTAAAAAAAAAAATACTTCACTCGAAGCAACTCAAGGGGGGAACAGAACTGAAAATCTACATGCAGGCATGTTTCGAGAAGTTAGTGAGAAATGCAACTGTAAGTATTTGAGTACAAACAAATTTTGAGATGTACGTATAGCTCTTGCCTAATATCAATTTTTCATTAACTTTTAAAGACCTATTCTTATGCATGGGATTAAGAAAAATTTTGCAACAAAATAAATTTGCATTTTAATTCCATTTTCTAAAAACTTTCTGAAATTGTATTGTACATGGAAGGGAAAGAGACCTACATTAACTTCTATTAAAAAGAGTTCTGGGGGCTGGTGCCACGGCTCAACAGGCTAATCCTCCGCCTAGCGGCGCCGGCATACCGGGTTCTAGTACCGGTTGGAGCGCCGGATTCTGTCCCGGTTGCCCCTCTTCCAGGCCAGCTCTCTGCTGTGGCCAGGGAGTGCAGTGGAGGATGGCCCAAGTGCTTGGGCCCTGCACCCTCATGGGAGACCAGGAGAAGCACCTGGCTTCGGATCAGTGAGGTGTGCCAGCCGCAGTGTGCCGGCAGCAGCGGCCATTGGAGGGTGAACCAACGGCAAAAGGAAGACCTTTCTGTCTCTCTCTCTCTCACTGTCCACTCTGCCTGTCAAAAAAAAAAAAAAAAAAAGAAGGAAAAAAAAAAGAGTTCTGGGAAAAATTCAAACAAAAAAGCCCTAACCCTCATGATGGAATGGAAAACAACACACGCAATTAAAGCTGTCAGTTTGCCATCTATTTTCTCTCACATCTAGAGAAGACCAATGATTTCACTATGACTTTAAGTGTTTTAATTAAGAGGAGGAGTTATGCAAGCAAGGTTGCAGAGTGTCATTCGCTGACAGCCTTTAACTACATATACTTCATCCGCCTGGTACCACATACAGATGACTCTGCAAAGCTGTCTCCAGTGCTGAGAGACACAGGCGAAGGCCAAGCCTGCCAAAGCTCAGCCCCTGGTCTCTGGTAGTCTGGCAGAGGCTGGAGGGACCTCACCTCCTTCCGCACCGGGGTGCTATGTGCCGCAGCCTCCTCGAACTGCTCCAAGGCCTGCTGCTCCTCGCTGGGCGGCTCCGGCCCAGGCTGCGGCCCAGGGCGCCCCTGTGGACCCGCCGCCTCCTGTGGCTCGGCCTCTTGGTCCGGCTTCGATTCTGAGTCTGAACCCGATTCGGTCGTCATGGTTGATTGTTCTGCAAACAGAAAAGCAGGGAAGCTGGGGTCATTGGGTGCAATCACCTTCCTTGGCCACAAGGCTAGGTTGCTGGTGGTGAGGGGTTAAAGGGAAGCCCAAGGAGAGTAGCAGAAATGCTAACCACCAAGCAGACTCCTAGTCCACAGTCAGCAGGGATTTCATAACTTACATTCAGTTTCAGAACAATGACTCTGCTAAAAACACAGGGAAGGATGTCTAATCTAATAATAGAAGCACAAATTCCTTCTCATTTCTCTCCTACTTTCCCATCTCTATACATGGGTCCCTCCCAACCCCAGAATCTACAGATCTTTTCCATTGTAATTTTCAAATTCTGTTATCTCCTTTTCAGCTAGCAATCACAGCTATGACATGAAATCGGCCCCATGCTGGAGAGGCACTGGCCATGGCTGGGAGGGGTGCTGGCCTGCATCCCCCTCTTCCCTCTGGAGTTTATTCTCACATTCTTCTTCCTGGCTTCCTCCTACACTGTCCTTAAGTGCTGAAAGATGAGTTTGTCTCGTATCTCTTAAGGAACTCAAACAACACACTTTAGTGTATAATAATTCTGCTTATACATCCTAAATACACACCATGTAAAATCTAACAGTTTGCTTGTTACTTAAGATACTTAAGTATTTTGTGCCTTAGTTTCCATATGTGGAGATATGAGGAGACAGACTATGAACATATCTGAAGAATTATTCTCTGCTCTTGTTTCCCCTACATGTGGATATGCTACTGTACGTTATTGGGGGGGGGGTGTTATTTATTTATTTACTGGAAAGGCAGAGTGAGAGAGAGGCAGGGAGAGAGAGAACAAGGTGGGTAGTTTTCATCTGCTGGTTGGCTATCTATCTATCTATCTGAAAGGCAGAGAGACAGAGAGGGAGATCTTCCATCTGCTTGTTCACTCCCCAAATGACCACAACTGCCAGAGCTGAGCTAGGCTAAACCAGGAGTCAGGGACTCCATCTGAGTCTTCCATGTGGGTAGCAGGGGCCCAAGGATTCAGAGAGCATCATTTGATGGCTCCCAAGTGAATTAGCAGGGAGCTGAATTGGAAGTGGAACAGACAAGACTCAAACCAACAATACAACCTGGGATGCTAGCATCACAAGTATTGGCTTAAACCACTGTGCCACAATGCTAGCCCTGCCTCTGTGTTTGAAGGCAGTTTTTTTGTTCCAAGCAACAAGAAAGCTGCTACGCCAAGTAGACAGCATGCCACTTTTAAGGAATTTCGTAGGTGTGTAGAGTAAATATCTAAAAAACAAATAGCTCAGATTGTCATATAATTTCTCTTCCTCATAATAATTTTATGGTTAAAAATATCATGAGCACGGCCGGCGCCGTGGCTCAACAGGCTAATCCTCCGCCTAGCGGCGCCGGCACATTGGGTTCTAATCCCAGTTGGGGTGCCAGATTCTGTCCCAGCTGCCCCTCTTCCAGGCCAGCTCTCTGCTATGGCCAGGGAGTGCAGTCGAGGATGGCCCAAGTGCTTGGGCCCTGCACCCCATGGGAGACCAGGAGAAGCACCTGGCGTGGCGGCCATTGGAGGGTGAACCAACGGCAAAGGAAGACCTTTCTCTCTGACTCTCTCTCTCTCACTGTCCACTCTGCCTGTCAAAAAAAAAAATTTTTTTTTAAAAAATATCATGAGCAAAGGGCTAGGGTAATGCTCTAAGCAAATTTTGTATTCATTGACATAATATAGCATTATGCAAAATACAACTAGTGACTCCATAGCAAAGCCCCCATTTGTTCCTATCTTTACAATACACATTGGAATATGTTTAATATTTCAAAGAAGGGAATAGTACAAATATCAATCTATGCTATATCTGTGCTTTCTATTTAGGGTTTCTTTTCACCATCACAGCTATTCCTTCTGTTGAATAAAAGACTTATCAACTTGGCATGTGCTCAGTTGCCCAAAGCATATGTAAATACCAAGTCCAAATGCGCAGACAGTGATCCAAATAAAGCTAACACATTTTCTTGTTCCACTTACATTACATTTCAGATCTTTAAGCAAATCTTTGAAGTAAATATTATATTTCCTTTGGTATGTTTATGCTGGGAAGTGGTATAAGCATAAAGAGAAAACATTAGAGGAGAAGGAAAGATAGAGCGAGATCATGAATTCAGAGCTTACAAATGAACTGCAGCTCTTGGAAGGGGGAGGTTAGTTTTAATAGTCAATTCAATTCACCAAACACTTGAGTATCAAATTTAAGTCAAGCACTGCTCGTGAATTAGAAACAGAAATTAATAAACTGTAAATACCCTCCCCACCCCAAGGAGCTTAGTCTGTACAAGAGATTCTTCCCTGAATCCATTTCCTCCATCTTCCTTTAGTAATGAACCTCTGAGTTTTACTCCTTTTGATCTACTTGAAAGGCGGAGAGAGAGAGAGAGGAGAGAGAGAGAGAGAGAGAGAGAGAGAGAGATTGATTGACTGACTGATCGATTTCCATCTGCTGGTTCACTCCCCAGATGTCCACAAGAGCTGAGGCTGAGCCAGGCTGAAACCAGGAGCCTGGAACTGCATCGGGGTCTCCCACATGCATAAGCCATCACCTTCTGCTTGCTAGGGTGCATTAGCAGGAAGCTGGATCAGAAGTGGAGGAGCCAAGACTCCAACCAGCACTCCCATATGGGATGTGGGCAACCCAAGCAGCAGCTTAACCCCGTGATGCCATGACACTCACCTCTAAACTCTTAGTTTCAGCTGGTCCCCCTGGACCTAGTTTAAGACTATGTTGAGGGGCCGGCACTGTGGCATAGCAGGTAAAGCCACCACTTGCAGTGCCAGCTTCCCATATGGACGCCGGTTCAAGTCCCGGCTCCTCCACTTCCGATCCAACTCTCTGCTATGGCCTGAGAAAACAGTAGAAGATGGCCCAAGTCCTTGCGCCACTGCACCCATGTGGGAGACCAGGAAGAAGCTCCTGACTCTTGGCTTTGGATCGGCACAGCTCAGCCATTGTGGCCAATTGGAGGGTGAATCTGTGGATGGAAGACCAATCTCTCTCTGTCTCTCTGCTGCCTCTCCTATCTCTCTGTGTAACTCTGACTTTCAAATAAATTAATAAATCTTAAAAAAAAAAAAGACTATGCTGAGTTGTGACCTGTAATTAAGTCTGGATCAACAAGACAACAGATTCTTCAAGATAAAAGATACTTGCCCTAGTTTTCCCTTTCCCATTGGCCTGAAAATAACAGCTCACGGGCACCTTAGATCCTGGGGGGCAGAGCCACCTGCACTGGGTTGTGATCTGAGGTTGACCTTTGAACCTCAGCATCCTAGCCTATATTCTAGCCAATCCACACTGTACAGATGGAAAGCCTACCAAAACAACATAGGGTCTTCAGAGAGTTCATGGCAAAATGTGCATTATGGAAAGAACTATGCATGGGTTTCAATCTTTTAATTCCATTTTTCTTTTTTTTTTTCTTTTTTTTTTTTTTTTGACAGGCAGAGTGGACAGTGAGAGAGAGAGAAAGAGAGAAAGGTCTTCCTTTTTGCCGTTGGTTCACCCTTCAATGGCCACCGCGGTAGGTGCGCTGCTGCCGGCACACCGCGCTGATCCGATGGCAGGAGCCAGGTGCTTCTCCTGGTCTCCCATGGGGTGCAGGGCCCAAGCACTTGGGCCATCCTCGACTGCACTCCCTGGCCACAGCAGAGAGCTGGCCTGGAAGAGGGGCAACCGGGACAGGATCAGTGCCCCGACCGAGACTAGAACCAGGTGTGACGGCGCCGCAAGGCGGAGGATTAGCCTATTGAGCCACGGTGCCGGCCTAATTCCATTTTTCCATGAATGTTTTCCTTTATATCGATCAAACACTAGCTGTTCTCATTTTAAAAACAAAGTTGCTTCCCCTGAGCTCACATCCCCAGCATCAGTCAGCTACTATTATACTTCTCTGCTTGCCACTCAAGACTCAGCTTCTCAAAAACAACTGTGGGGCTGGCGCTGGGGCATAGAAGATTAAGCATCCGTCTGTGGTGCTGGCATCCCACATGGATGCCGGTTCAAGTCCTGACTGCTCCACTTCCGATCCAGCTCCCTGCTCATGGTCTGGGAAAGCAGAAGATGGCCCAAAAGCTTGGGCCCCTTAAGCCTGGGCTTCAGCAGAAGTCAGCTTGTGAAGAGCCCTGGCAGCTCTGCCAAGAGTTGGATCACTGGAAATGGACCTGCCCTGGAGTCGAAGGATGCCCAGGTCAGAGCCACAGATCTTATTGGCTCTAAGCTGAAAAGCCCTTCACTCAGCCCAACTTCCAAAGTGACCACTGCAGCTGAGGGGACGGCCAAGTAGGGTCAGCAACATTGTAGGCAGAACTGTAAATTTCTTGTTAGAGATGCCACCTGCCTTTACCTGGCCAGCTCTCCTCCCAGGCCAGCCAAGTAATGAAAGTCAACAGAGTGCCTTCCCCTAGGAGGTTCACACCTCCCTTAGGATATACCCCATGTGAAGAGATAGATAGGTCTGGGCCTCTTCACTTACAAGGCCTAAAGCCCACCAGATTATTATCAAGCCCCTTCTATCAGGTTCTATTTGCCTCTCAATCAGAAAACCTAGTAGCTTAGACAGCACCTTTCTTAGCTCCTCTAATAATGACTCTGTCCTTTGTTCTAGACCCTGTCTAGCGTACTTGGGCCTCATTCCTTTGTAATCATAACCTCTACTCTACCAAAAATGGCTCTACTCCCAACCTGTGTGTACTGATGGTCCTCTTCCCCACTTAATGCTGTATAATTGTTCAAACCTGGTAAATGCCACTCTTAGGATCATTGGTTACTATCCTCACTCTGTCTTTTATGACCTTGTCTAAATATGATCAGAGTCAGCAAACTTGGAAGGCTTCCATAGGCTTGGCAACTCATGACGACAGCCTACGGTGGTTACTGGCGCCATAAACTAGAGTGTCAATTTGTTGGGTCAACAACAGGAGCCACTGTGCACTTGCTCCTCATGTGGGATCTCTGTCCTTAATGTGCTGTACATTGTGATTTAATGCTATAACTAGTACTCAAACAGTATGTTTCACTTTGTGTTTCTATGTGGGTGCAAACTGTTGAAATCTTTATACTAAATTGATCTTCTGTATATAAAGAGAATTGAAAATGAATCTTGATGCAAATGGAAGGGGAGAGGGAGCGGGAGAGGGGAGGGTTGCGGGTGGGAGGGAAGTTATGGGAGGGGGAAGCCATTGTAATCCATAAGCTGTTTACTGGAAATTTATATTCATTAAATAATAGTTAAAAAAAAAAAAAGCTTGGGCCCCTGCACTTGCATGGGAGAAGAAGCTCCTGGCTCCTAGCTTCAGACAGGTGCAGCTCTGGCCATTGAAGCCATTTGGGGAGTGAACCAGTAGATCGAAGACCTCTCTCTCTCTGTCTCTCCCTCTCTCTGTAACTGTGCCTCTCAAATAAATAAATAAATCTTTTAAAAAACAATAACAACTATTACTCATCTTATTGTCTTGTACCTCCTCACTTTCTCTTTTCTTGGCAACCACTCCAATCTGGTTTCCAACCCTACCTACTCTACCAACACTACCTACTCCACTGGGGTGCTCCTGGGGCCCACGTGCCAGACTGCCTGTCCTCTCCTGTTCTTGCCTGACCTCTTAGCAGCCCCACCCAGGCCGTGAGACTTCCCTGGCCAACAGGCTTCCCTCCCCTGAGACCAGTACCTTCTCCTGCTTTCCTCTGGTTTCTCAGGGTCCTTCTCATTGTACTTGATGGGCTGTACTCTATCCAACCCCCAAACACAGTCATATCTCGCAAACCCAGTTCTGGGCCCTCTTTTCTCTTTCCATTTTCTCCCTAGCATGTGACATTCTTTCCTAGGGCTCTCAAAGTCTCCTCTAAGTCAGCGGTTCCTCCCTTCGTATCTCCAGCTCAAACCTCTGTTCTGAGCTTCCAAGCTAGTCTCCAGCTGCCCACCTGACATTCCCCAAACCTGTTCCTGTCTTCCTGCAGCTTCCTCACCTCAACAAATGGCAGAACTGCAGAAGCCACTCCTGGTGTTTCCCTTAACCTTCCTGCCCCTATATAATCCATTACAGAAAACTCTAGTGCTACTGCCAAAATATATCTTGAGTTGGTTGTTGCCACTATCTGCGCCACCAACATTTCTTCTCCAACTCATCCTAGGGCCTCCATGGGATCTTCCCTGCTCCAATCTCCATAGACATAAATCCAGTCATATCCTCACAGCTGAAACCCCGACACACTTTAAGTAAAAGCTAAACTCTTAATAACCTAGGTCTTTAAGGATGTGCCTAGGCCCTGGTATCCAGCGACAATTACCTGTGCTTATACCCCACTATGATCCAGCCACAATGATCTACTTTGTAACTTCTAAACTACTTCAGCGTTTTCTCCCTCAAGGGTTGTGAGACATGTCTAGAACATTCTTTCCTCCATTTTTAAATGGCAAAATTCCCCATCTCTAGGTGTTGGTTGAGAGAGAGGCTTTTCCTGATCACAATAGTGATTCTAGCCAAGTCGTATGTTCCCCCCATATAATCATCACATTTTATAACTATTCTCCACTCCCCTGACCTCCTTCCCATATATCCAAGGGTGTGAACCACATCTGTTTCAATGCCAGTATACTCAGCAGCAGTGTAGTATCTGGAACACAGTATGTGCATTTTATTAGTTATTTGATGAAGAAATTGCAAAATCAACTCCATTTACTACCATGGTACATGCATTTCAAGCCATAACCACTCCTTCATATCGTCTTTAAACTTTGTATATCTCTCAAGTGGGTAAAGAACAGGTATTCCTGTGTTTTATAGCTAAGAAAACAGAATCAGTTAAACATTTTCAGAACTGATATCCTATAAAGTAAAAGAAATACTTTTGATTGTTGCATCCAGTGCTCTTGCCAGCAGAACAAAAAGCTTTTCAAAGACTAAAAAAGAAAATGTTTAGGTGGTTTACAGAACCACCGTAAATCATGAACAAATCAAATACAAATGAATGTTCCACAAGTTTTTGTTTAAAAAAAATGTTTAAGCTTTCCTCTGGCAAGACAGGTATTGTGTATACATCATTTTCTTATTAAATAATTTCAGATATCAATATCATCTTACTATTTTTTATGAATCTCATATTTAGAATTCTGCTATAACGATCATGAGTGGCTGTGCAAATCAAAGCTGTAATATAATCATTAGATATCAAAACTGTTCCAGAAATTGGAAAAACTCTGTGGGGCCCACCATTCAGTCTGGTGTTTAACACTCTATCCCACACTAGAGGGCCTGGGTTGGATTTTCTGGCTCCAGTTGCTAACTCCAACTTGCTGCTGATGCAGACCCTGAGGGGCAGTGGTGGTGGCTAAGGAGTTGGGTCCCTGATAATGGGAGACCTGGGTGGAGTTCCTGGCTCCTAAATTAGGCCTTCTTGCTACTGGGGCATTTGGGGAATGATGAATGAGCAGATGGAAGCTCTTTCTTATTCTCCCTGCTTCTCAGCTTAAAAAAGAAAAATTATTTCAGAATATAAAGGTTTCACTTTAAAATCCATGTATATTCCTTATAGATAATCAGCAGCAAATAAATTGCCATGTATGATGTAGAGCAATAACTTATTTTATTGTCCTGCTTCCTCTTCTATTAAATAAGGGGATCTGGCTAGAAATTAGTATGAGTGAAGTCCCTCCCTGATCAGTGAAGTGGGATGGGCACCAGGTATGGAACTGTGGGTCTGGCAGGGAAAGGCGGAAACTGATGGATCTTCCCATGGGAGCCAACAAAACTGTCATGTCTCTCATCATCTTCTTCCAGCTTCTTTAATACTTTCTAAACATAGGAGGTTTTATTTTTTTAACACTTTAAAAAATGTATTTAAAAGGCAGAGACAGAGAGCTCTTATTTATTGGTTCACTCCCTAGATGCTCTCAATGGCTTGGGCAGGACCGAGGTTGATGCTGGGAGCTGGCATTACAATCCAGGTCTCCCATATGGGTGGCAGGAAGTCAGCCACTTGAACCATCACCACTGTTTCCCAGGGTCTGCACTGGCAGGAAGCAAGAGTCAGGAGCTGGAGCTTGGAATCAGACCCAGGTACTCTAACATGAGATGCAGGTGCCTTAATCAGTAGACTAAACATCTGTTCCCTAAACATAGGAATTTCAACATAAATGTAGTTTTAGTAGAATATCTCTCATAGCATATTTGAACTTTTAATTTAAAAGTTTTCAAATATGTGTTAAAACAGAATCTCTCTAAACACATGCTATTAGTCCCTAGACTCATTGTATATGAAACAGAAAGGGAAACACAGTAAAAAAAAAAATCCCAATTTCAATATCAGTATTATTCTAGCTATGAAATCATTATGCAACTGCTTTTGTCTTTAACAAGGCTCTCCAAGGTAAAAGACCAGCTATATATTAGTTGAAAAAAATGAAAAACCTACACTGCCCAATAACTACTTATTTAAATAATAAAATAACCTACCATTATTTTAAATCTGTGACTAAACCATGATACCTCACCTGTTGTGCATCCTACATATCACAGACCCTCAAATCTCAAAATAAACTCTATTCCCTGGCCAATATTTTCTAGGTTTATTATCTTTCCTATATATTCACTATATGATTAATATAATGAATGATAATCATTGCTGTTTTTGGACTGATTTAGATAAAATAAAACTTTCATGGCTATTAAAAGAAAGCAATAACTTGAAAATGTAGGACTTTTAAATTTTAGAATCTCATTAGAATCAACATCTAATTCCACAGTCTGAAGGAGCATGTGTTCACACTGCACTCACAAACAAACCAGCATCGACAGCCAAGATCACAACCACAACTTTAAAACTACCTTAAATAGTTTTCTTCCCTACTCATATGCAAATATAAACAAGCAACACACTGATTTTTAATAGCAAACATAAACACCTAAACTCAGCACTTCTCACTTTCTCACCATTTTATTAAGTGTATGTGTTATGTAAAAATATTTTTTAAAACTAGACTTTCAGGATATTTACCTCGTTTTGGTTTTCTTCTTCTTCTTCTTCTTCTTTTTTTTTTTTACTTACACTCATTCCTTGCTCTCTTGAATAAGTTCACTTAAAACTGCACCTTTTCCTTTCCAACTCACTAAAAACTCTTATTTTCCAAGGCTCCCTTGTCATCTCCTGATACACAGTCGGTCATCCATTCAACAACTGCGAATGGAATGTACTGGGAAAAACATAACTGTGACTGTACAGAACATGCAGACTGAGAGGATTTAAAGTATGCAAGTGTGAGAGGCTGTGCAGGACTAAATGCAAATAATGGGCCATTTCTTTCTTTCTTTTTTTTTTTTCCAGGCAGAGTTAGACAGTGAGAGAGAAAGACAGAGAGAAAAGTCTTCCTTTTCCGTTGGTTCACCCCCCAAATGGCTGCCACGGCTGGCACACTGCACCGATCCAAAGCCAGGATCAGGTGCTTCCTCCTGGTCTCCCATGCGGGTGCAGGGCCCAAGGACCTGGGCCATCCTCCACTGCCTTCCCGGGCCACAGCACAGAGCTGGACTGAATGAGGAGCAACCAGGACAGAATCCGGTGCCTCAACTGGGACTAGAATCTGGGGTGCTGGCACCGCAGGCGGAGGATTAGCCAAGTGAGCTGCGGCGCCGGCTTGGGCCATTTCTAAATAAGGGACTTGAGCATCACTGGATTGGGGTATCCCCAGAGTGCTAAAACCAATACCCCATGAACACTGAAGGGTAACTGCATTCACTTTGGACTAAACTGTCAAGTATTTGGGTCACTAAACGTAAACATCATTCATAACCTCAAAGAGAAAGCAATACAACATGTTCCATGTTCATGTTTAGCTTTGACTTAAGATTCTATGCCCTTTCTTTATGGGTTACTACCTGTGTTTTGCTTAGGCTAACTCTAAATCCCAAGGGCTGGGGCAAGGGCTTCCACAAGTATGCTAGGCTGATGGCAAGATGAGTCCTTTATTTTCTAAAGAAATGTAAATTGTGTTTCAATATACCTCTCTCAGGGATACATTTATTAAATGATTACCAAGAGACACGGTAATGAGCTTCAAAGGCCACATCCTGCCCAGTGAATCCTGTTCAACAATTCCCAATTCAAGTCATTATAAAAAAGTGATCTTTGTCATGCATTTCTATTTATTCTGAAGAACAAACGTCAATTTGTTCTCATCTTTTTTCCACTTTTGAAGTAGCATCTCCAAAATCTCCTTCTCCTCATTAAATGACTACTAAATTAATTTCTATATTCAAATTCACCTACATCCCTTGCCAATATGAAAAATCAGTGTTATTTTATTAAAAAGAGACCTAGGACTTAAATTTCTATCATTAATGTATAAGATAGGATTCCTATAGAATAACAACATTTCATAAAAGAAAAATCCTTCACATCACTCCCCTGCCCACAAAGATGCATGACTAAATGGACAGATTTTTTTAAAGATCAACATTTTTTCCTTTTTATTTTCAACTATAAATGTATAGAAGAATGGTGAGTAGGAGAGGAGACTGTAATTAGCATATAAGCACTTGTGATACAAAAACTCTTCCCCCAGGCTGCTAAAAACCATGGGTTGCTAATCAACTAGAAGACAGCAATATCCCCCTGGCTCCTCTACTCAATCCTTTTTATTTGTACTGCTTTTTAGATAGTATATCTACCTAGAAAACTAATACATAGGAAACCAAAACAACTGGCTCCTAGTCTCACATTCCACCTTTCTACACAATCCCCATATCCACTGCTCTGTGTAAGGACATCTCTCCTTTTCTGTAGAGCCAAGCTTCTGGAAAGAATCATCTGCTTATGTTGTCACCACATCTCCCTCTCACTCTTCACAACATTCCCTATCACCCTAGTAACCTTACCAAGGACCCTCTCACACGCCAATAAATCCTATGTGATGTCTTTTCACCTTTGAATTCTCCACATGTGTTTTGATACTCTTCTTGATTGTCCTTCTACCTTTGCTGGCCAATCTTTTTCCATATGCCTATTCCTATCTCATTTCTTATATTCTATTTCTAAATCTTGTAGTTTTTTTAGGATTCAGTCTCATGCTTCAAACTTACATTGCTCATCTACTTTGTTCTAAAATACAATGACATGGGGGTGATGGCATTTGTCTAGTGACTATGACACTATTTTGGGTCCCTACATCCTACATCAGAGTACCTGATGTCAAGTTCAGACTCTACCCCAATGACAGTTTCCCACTAATGAGCACTGTAAGAGACAGCAGGTTAAGGCTCAAGTGAAAAGGGTGACAATAAAGAGCTGAGACACTGCTTGTAACCAATAGCCTGGAAAATTCTGACTGCTTTTGGTTAGACTAAATTCAAATCTTACATGTCAACAGACTAACTCCTATGGAGTTGGCTGATTTTAAGATTATGCAAGAAGCAGAAAGTTGAAAGTTTTGTGGACATAATAATTCAAAAACTGCTTTCATGATGACCATTGTAAACCTGCCAAGAATTACCAAGATGCATCCACAGGGAGGCAAAGACTTAGTAACAGCATGTCTCATCTACAATTCGTTGCTGTGAATTTGAAATTATTAAAGTAGGCAGAAGACAAAAACCAAGAACAACGGAAAAAATGTCACAGTCCTGTACTTCAAGAAATGCCCATCCTAACATGTTCCACTGAAGAGCAAACCAATCCCAGAACCAAGGTGAGAGAAGTCAGTACAGAAAAGGGGGCTTTCAACAAGTCTGGGAGGCAGGAAATGTTTCCCTAAGAAATAATACTTGTTCCATGGGGAAGTGATCACCAACCTTCAGTCCCAAGTTAAATGATGAATTTCAAATTTCAGATGCAATAAAAAAATTTCCAGATGACTTCAAAAGATCAAGGGAGGTCAAGGATGACTAAGAATGTAGACAGGTACTATGATGGGGCAGGAGGCAGCTGGCTGGATCTGGACCCAGCTGCCACCTGCTCTATGACTTCAGTGGAATTTGGCTTACTTTTCTGTTCTAAAATCCGGAAAGTCTAAGATTCTTGAGGACCAGAGATACTACTGAATCCACAACATACAATCAAAGGAAAATCTGATTTCTAACAAGTGAAGACAGATCCCAGCTGGCACGTTTAAGTAGGTCCTCAAGCACAAAGCTCCTAGGATCAGGCAATCATCAACATTCTAGCAAGAAACTCAACCTTTCCACAACTGTGTAGGTCAGGCTGGCTGATGGCCTCACGAACTCTGAATCTATTAAGGTTTTATTTAGGTCAGTGAAACAGTTCTTTACCTAGACCATCTGAAAAACTTAAAAATATCATTTCTAGTTTACTTAGAAGGTTAGCAAAATCTCATTTATTTTCAATAAGCTTGTAGCTTTTTCAAGTTAAAAATATTGAAATCTACTGTGAGCAGAAAAATTAACAAATGCCGTTTAGCTACTACTATGTTGATTAGCTAAACGTCCACCTTATCAACATATAAGTTGTATTTCCAAATCCAACTAGTTCCAAATAAATACCAGGATATAAAATCCCTGATACTTTTGAAATACAAGAATTGTTCTTATTCCCAAAAGTCTCCCAAATGCATGTCCGTAAATAGGGCAGCAGGCTCCTCACCTAAAGGAAGGGGCACCTGGGCCAAGGGAAGATTTCAGTGGCATTGAATGATGGCATTAATAGGACTGGCAGGGCTCTCGACTAGGCAAACCTACATGGAGATTCAGTCTATGGTGAAAGTGGCAGAAGAACCCAGTCAAATTCTTTCCTAGGACCTTTGTACTGGGAACACTCTTCTAAAAGCAAGTAAGTTCTTAAAATTTGACTCTTGAATTCCAGAGGTTCCTGAAGGGAGGCCTCAGAATCTGAGAGCTTGTTTTGCTATTTCCAAGGAAAATGTCCATGCAGCAATGGCATGGCTGCACACACCAACATGGATTCTCTGCTTCTGGCTGGAAATTTATCAGTTAAATTCAGAAACACAGGCTACATCATCACTTCATTACCACATTACCCCTTCAACAAATATTTCCTGACAGGTGTTCTGAGGTCTAGAGATCCATCAGATGGAAAGGACAAGGTCTCTGCTCCAGTGGGTGTACATTCTAACTGAAGGAGAAGAGGAGATGGATGCTATCAAGCAACCCAACAAAAGCAGATGGGTGGTTAGGAAAGGCTTCTCCAAGGAGCAGACACTCGAGCAACAGGAAAGATTAAGAAGAACCTGCCTGTCAAAAAAAAAAAAAAGAAAAAGAACCTGTCATGTGGAGAAGCAAGGTTTGGAATAATGCCTCCAAGGAAGACTAGTGCCCAGGCCGTGAGGACAAAATGAACTTGGTGTGGTGCAGGAGAGAAAGGGAGGTCGTGGTGTTGGAACGTGGGTGGTCAAGGGAAGAAGAGTACAAGAAGACATAGATGTGAGCAGGGCTCAGATCCTAGGGAGCTCTGTAGGCCAGTTCATGAAGGTGGGTTGTATGTTAAATGCAATGGAGCCTTTAAAGATGAGGAATGATAGTGTCTTACTGACACTCTTAAAGGGGCCATCTGGTACCAAGTGGTGGGGCAAGTGTGGCAGGGAGACCAGTTGGCCCAGCAATGGCAACAGTCCAGGCCTAAGGAAATGAGGGACAAAGTGCCCATCAGTACATGTCAGAAGCCCTGATTTCACCTTTGGTAAGACAGAAAAATCGGACTGAGCTGGCAGGCAAAATCTCTTACAAATGTTAGACTTCTTACAAACATGGAATCCCCAGAAATGAACAGATCATGAATAATGTGCTCTCTAATAGGTCCTAAGATGGAGAGCCCATCAACAAACGAATGTCAATATTCAGCCATAATTCTTCTGTGATAGCTCCTCTACCACCTTCAACACAGAAAATCATTATCCAAGCCACGTCAGCAGCAGTACTTCTTCAAACTATCAAGTTCAGGCGGAAAGCAATGCCTGCCTTCTAACAGATGCCTTTCTGCAGTCTAAGAGATGGCTCCAGTCTTTACATACAACCCTAAAACAGTTTCACACAAAGAGCTTTGGCCTTCTGAGTAGAGGGTGCTTCTAGACTTTACCTGAGAATCTAACTGCTAGAGAGCTGGCATCAGCACTTACACCTTTAGGCTCTTTCCAGACATAATCTGGCAGGGAACTTTAGTCTGCTGGCATTACTGGGAGCCTAGACAGGTACTACTGAACTTTCTATGTGATCTACACCAGAATCCCATCAGTGTATTTTAAGGACTTTATTTAAGTTATTGAATTCGCCACATCAGCAAGTATCCTGCCTGAATCCTTGGCAACCATCTCAGCAAGCACAGGGCAGTGTATTTAGGTGTTTGCATTTGAACAAGCATTTTAATTTATTGCTCAACGTATCACAGAAATACATTAAAGGACTGATCCTGGCATAAGAAACTGCAAAAAAAAAAAGAAAGAAAGAAAGAAAAGAGAACTATTTTGCTTATAGCAATTCATTAGTGTTTCCTATCATGGAAACAGAGTTCAGAATTGACTATGACCTCATTTCCTTCAGCCAAAGGCATCTTCCCCCTAAAGACATTCTTGAGGTTTTCAGTAAAAAAGTAAATCAAAATTCAAATTTCAAAGCACCAATGAGATACACAGGAGTGGAGTATTCAGCCTTTATGTTAAACAGAATCCTGGAAAGAGTGAAGGATCCAACTAAATATAGCAGCCACTCTCTCCGTTTTCTGCTAGCCATAAATTACTTTTTGTAAGAAAAAACTGTCATCGTGCCCCCAATGTGGAGAGCCTAGTTTAAATACTACGCACCTGCCTCTTAATCAAACTCTAGACAAATCTTACCAAATACCGTCTTTTGGTTTCCTAAATGTGGAAAATTCAATCTCTCAAATGCATAGGATCTTCATGAATTGGACAGAAGTGTAATTCCTCATGAGCCCTTTGTGATGTCACTGTTATTTTTTAATTAAGGGCAAGGTTCTTAGAACATAAAGGAAGTTGTTCACAGGGGAGGCATAGGCATATCCTCAGCATCTCCCTTTGTTCTCTGGTTCAAGGTCACTCCTGACTGCTGTGAAGAGGACGTCACCCCTTCAGGAAAGGTGGGGACAGGTTAAGTGGGCACCTCACCTAAGTTACATGATAATGAGCCCAGAGCCAAAAATGAAATCAGAATTTCTGCCTCCAATAACAAGTCGTGCACACTGCTACATCAAAGAAGGCCTGTTTCAGAGCCAGACAATTTACAAAAGGCATTGTCCATGTGATCATCCATAATTCCACACTGCCAATATGCCGCCTTATCATTACACTGTCAAATATTAGTAAATTCAAGTATCTATAAAATTATGCTGTTTGAAAGACTATTTTCCCTATTACTTATCTTTAAATATATATAAAAGCATCACAACACTAGCTTCTTTTGTACATCGAGGTTTCTAATCTAGCGTGAACCTTCAGGATTCTGTCATAGTTTGCCATTTTATTCCTAGAAAAACAGAAAATAAATGATTATTGTTGCTTCTCAAGAAAATATGAACGATACGGACTCTGCTTCTAGATTCTCAACAACTCATAGCTTTCCACTGAGGTGGTTTTAGAGCTTTAAAAGGGCCAAGCCTACATCGTATTCAGTTACAATTTCCAAACTCTTTGGGGAGGGTCTGAAACTGACAAGAATTCAGCATCATATCGTTCCAGTTACAAAGGCCCTACGCCACTGTTTAAAATGCTCAAGCATTCCTTTTTGTTAAACTCAAAAGAGGAGAAAAAAGGAGGTAGCACATTTCTTCTGTATTCTTGGCCAATTCTATCTAGGCAAGAACTTATTAGCAAAAAGATGTCTTTGGCACCTTAATTCAGGAGCATATTTTCTATTACCCAACATCTGACTCTGCATCTGTGAGAAATGAGGTGTGAACCATAGAGTGTGAATAAATTAAAACCGAGTGAAATTCTTTGTACAATCATCTACCACCACATAAAGGCTCTCTCATTCCATCTGAAATGCATCTCTCTCCCTCAGGACCACTCATTTTAAAACAGGGAAAATCTTTATGACTAAAAACTCCAACTTTCACACCTTAATGAGGGGCAACAAACCATCTGATATCTGGGGACTTCTGGCTAAGAATCTATCATTCAGCTTTCTTTTTATAGCTATCAATACCGTAGGATTAAGGACAGAGAAAACAACAAAAATGGCTGTCTTAAAATGACCAAAGCACAAATACTCTGTGCATCTAATTCCCTGTCTGTACAGGAGAATTTTGCATAGGAATAGACCCTGAGCAAATAGGAATGAAAGAAAAGTCTGTGTTTGTGCATCTCATGAATACAACAGTGCAGCAGGTCTCACTTGTATCCAGGGCCCAGTAAATTCAGAAGAACTGCAGGAGCTGGCCTGGATGTTTTCTTAACCACAGGCATCTCAAGGCTTTTATCTCAGTGGCTGGCTCCTAATGGCAAAGCTTCACGCAGGCCCCCTACACTAGCTACCAAAAGGACACGTGGTGGCGCTGAGAAAGTCAGCTAAGGGGGAAATGAGAGCTCTCGGGGTCTCTGGAAGGCAAACTGCCTGTAAAGGTTTGTATTTTGCCTTCTAAGGGTGTTTTCTAAGCACCAGGTTCTGAAGACTCACACAGCATGAGGAATGTTTGATCAAATCAATAAAGAAATATGAAGAAATCTACTTGTATCACGAAGAAAAAGAAATCATCTACATGGAAAATTCCCAGGAATTCCATTATTATTTCTATTTAATTCTTATAAAATCACTCAAAATAACCATTAGCAGCCTGGTAGTCACTGTATATGTAAATGAATGGATGACTGAATTTATCAGCTTTCTTTAATCTAAATCTGCCCTAAATCTCATGTCTGTAAATCAGTTCCAGTTCCATCTGACCCCTGAGCTGTTTAGCTGTTCTGTAGTATCTTGTATTGAACGGAGAATATGGACTCTCAACTCTTCCCCATACAGAACATGCTACATGTGATCTGTAAGCCACCCTTTGGCTTCCCCCATGGTTCTACAGCTTGTGTCTTTGACACTCCACAATTAAGTAACTAAATGTTCGCAATAGCATTCAGTACAATTCCCACAGAGAGAGGAAATAAGTGGCTCTTCTGGTATTCTGGATCCTTCTACTTGGTGAGGGTTTGACAGGCAGTTGAATTCTTTCATCATTCAGTACAAATGTGAAGCCAAATATTTAATGAGTCTGTTTTTACTGTGATGCAACAGCTTTTATCTCTGTGCTAGTACTGGATAAAGACTACAAAGAATATTCTTAACAGATCTCACTGGTATACAAATGAGCTGACTGAAACAGTGCCTCAGCAAATTCTGCTAAGGTGCTAATACGCAGACTGCTTACTCCAGGGCTGTTCCCACCAAACCTGTACCTCTGAAGGGCCTTGCACTTGTGCTGCAAATATTTTTTTTTTCTTTCTGCTAGATTCATTTCTTTTTTTTTTTTAACTTTTATTTAATGAATATAAATTTCCAGTGTACAGCTTATGGATTACAATGGCTTCCCCCTCCCATAACTTCCCTCCCACCCGCAACCCTCCCCTCTCCCGCTCCCTCTCCCCTTCCATTCACATCAAGATTCATTTTCAATTCTCTTTATATACAGAAGATCAATTTAGTATAAAGGTTTCAACAGTTTGCACCCACATAGACACACAAAGTGAAACATACTGTTTGAGTACTAGTTATAGCATTAAATCACAATGTACAGCACATTAAGGACAGAGATCCCACATGAGGAGCAAGTGCACAGTGGCTCCTGTTGTTGACCCAACAAATTGACACTCTAGTTTATGGCGCCAGTAACCATCCTAGGCTGTCGTCATGAGTTGCCAAGGCTATGGAAGCCTTCCAAGTTTGCCGACTCTGTTCATATTTAGACAAGGTCATAAAAGACAGAGTGAGGATAGTAACCAATGATCCTAAGAGTGGCATTTACCAGGTTTGAACAATTATACAGCATTAAGTGGGGAAGAGGACCATCAGTACACACAGGTTGGGAGTAGAGCCATTGGAGGTAGAGTAGAGGTTATGATTACAAAGGAATGAGGCCCAAGTGCACTAGACAGGGCCTAGAACAAAGGACAGAGTCATTATTAGAGGAGCTAAGAAAGGTGCTGTCTAAGCTACAATTAAGTTTTCTGATTGAGAGGCAAATAGAACCTGACAGAAGGGGCTTGATAATAATCTGGTGGGCTTTAGGCCTTGTAAATTCAGAGGCCCAGACCTATCTATCTCTTCACATGGGGTATATCCTAAGGAAGCTTATCCTAAGGAAGCTTATAGAACCCCTAATAAACATGACCAAAAGAGATCCTCACCACGACATGTTGTAATCAAACTCACCACAATGAAACAGAAAGAAAAGATCCTAAAAGGTGCAAGAGAGAAACGTCAGATTACTCTTAGAGGATCTCCTATTAGACTCACAGCAGACTTCTCATCAGAAACCCTACAAGCTAGAAGGGAATGGCGAGACATAGCCCAGGTACTAAGAGAGAAAAACTGCCAGCCCAGAATATTATATCCTGCAAAGCTCTCATTTGTGAATGAAGGTGAAATTAAGACTTTTCATAGCAAACAGAAACTGAAAGAATTTGTTGCCACTCATCCTGCCCTGCAAAAGATGCTTAAAGATGTGTTACACACAGAAACACAGAAACATGGTCACCAATATGAAAGAAGGTAAAGGAAGGAAACCTCACAGCAAAAGATCACAGGAAGCTCAATTTCTCTTTGACATAGAATTAAACTCTGATGCTCTGTTAAAGCAATATGTTAAAGTAATCTATTATGTTCTCTTGATGTCTGTTAAATTCTAATTGTTCAAAAACAGCTGAATTTTTATTAAGAGCTATGGGTTATTTAAATATGTGCTTATTTTCAAAAATTTGAATAATCACCTTGTAACAATGATCAAATTTGGTCTATGTTATGTCATGATTTTAAGGAATCTTATTTCAACCAGATATTTTGGATTTTGAGCCTTCTTGGCATTCTTGACAGGCATTCAAAAAATCAAAGTTTCAAACAATCTGGTCTCTAAAATTTCCAGTAAATCCTGGAATTTGGTTTTTCCAGTTTGGGCCCAACTGAAAAAATCGAAGGACCTATGTCTCTCATCTTATAGAGACACCAACTAATCAGTCTATTTGGATTATATTAGAAGGACTGTCAAGATATGATGTGGTACCAGACTTTAAGTTTCTATAATGGAAAATGCTATTAATACAAATGTTTGAGAATTAAAAAGTCTAATGATCTTGTGTTACTAGGCAAATATTTTGTAATGAAAGCTTTAGAAGCCTGGCTCAGTGGCCATCTTCCCTCCTGCCTCCAAGGGGCTACACTCTGATTATGGGGCTGATTTTCCCACACTATGAACAAAAAATGACCCAGTAGCTACAGGTGTGATGTTTCGGTTCTTCTCCAGTGCACAACTAAGCCAATAAATAGCTCTTTCAATTTGTAAATCCACATATTTCTAGTTCAATGGGGATTAATGTAAAACTCTACAGCCAAAAATAAATCTGAAAAAAACTAAAAGGCTTAAGTGCAGTTCATCTTAACATTTTTTATAGGTCCTTTAAGTATAGGTTTAAAGAAAAGTTTAATCAATTCAAAACCTGCTTCACCTCATATGTTGATATTCTTAATCACTATGGTTTACATAACAATATTAGTTTTAAATCCTTCAACTTGTCTACTCAAAATGAAAGCCAAGTACATTGGTCCAAGTGACAACTTCCTATGTGGTGTTGAGTAGGAAGCTGCACTAATTCCTGATTTTAAGTTATCCTGTTCAAACACTCGGGGAAAAGAGCACTTTCTGGGGGAGAAGTCAGGTAGAGAAGAGAAGTTACGAAGGGAGGGTGCAGACCAAAGCACAGCTGGGATGGTAAGAGAGGAAGGCACTGCCCTGGGAGCAGCCACCGGTCTGGGGGCAGAATGAGGGCTTCCTGGGCTCCCTTGTGTGTTACTGACCTACTAGGAAAGGTAAAGACGCAAAAGAAGACAGAGTAAACTGTCACTGTGAGTAGGGAGGGAACTCAGGGATGAGTCCTCAACAGAGATCAGACAACTGGAGGGGACAGCACCAACCATGAGAGCACTTCAAAAAGGAAAATAGAATTGATAGATAAGTTTTATCTGGATGCAAAACAATTTTTTTGAAGTCCATGCAAAAATTCATGGAAATATGTATTAAGGAAAAAAATATTCATGGATTTCAAAATTTTTTACAAAAACAAAAATATCCTTAATTCCATTTTACACTGTCTTTTTGAAGTCTCCTCATTCTAACCTAGGAGAGGCTGTGGATTAAACCTGGGATTTCCAACATCCAGACTCACCATGGAAACAGAACCGTAAGTGATCAGCACACTGTGAAGAGTCATCATTTCTGGATGGCTGACACTCTTATACAGATTTTCTACAAAACTATTAGCTTTATAATCAGGAGAAAAGGTATAATCATTTCTTTAAAATGCTTTTTTTAAAAAAAAATTATATATTGTTTGAAAGGTAGAGTTACAGAGACAGAGAGGTCTTCCATCCGTTAGTTCGTTCCCCCAAATGGCCACAATGGCCGGGGCTGGGTCAGGACAAAGCCAGGAGTCTGGAACTCCACCTGGGTCTCTCACGTGGGTGACATGGACCACACTTAGGTCGCCTTCTGCTGCTTTCTCAAGCACATAGTAGGGAGCAGCAGCAGAGACTCCAAGCATCACTCATATGGAATACTAGTGTGGCAGGCAGTGGATTAACCTGTATATCACCACACGGGCTATCTTGTGATATCGTAGTTAATTTTTAATAGAAAAAAGATTACTTCTAATATAATTTAACACTTATGAAATAGTGTTTCATCTTATGCAAATATGACTTGGCACCACCAGGCAGTGGATGGAACCAAGTTTAAGGTTGGTTGGGGGCCGGCTCCATGCCGTAGTATGTTAATCCTCCACCTGTGGCGCTGGCATCCCATATGGGTGCCGGGATCTAGTCCTGGCTGCTCTTATTCCAATCCAGCTCTCTGCTGCGGCCTGGGAAAGCAGTAGAAGATGGCCCAACTCCTTGGGCCCCTGCACCCGCATGGGAGACCTGGAAGAAGCACCTGGCTCCTAGCTTCGGATCGGCACAGCTTTGGCTATTGTGGCCAAATGGGGAGTGAACCAACTGAAGGAAGACCTTTCTGTCTCTCCCTCTCATTGTCAGTAACTCTACCTCTCAAATGAATAAATAAAATCTTTTTTTTTTTTTTTGACAGGCAGAGTAGACAGTGAGAGAGAGAGAGAGAGAGAGAGAGAGAGAAAGGTCTTCCTTTTTCCATTGGTTCACCCCACAAGTGGCTGCTACTGCCAGAGCTGCTTCTATCTGAAGCCAGGAGCCAGGTGTTGCCTCCTGGTCTCCCATGCGGGTGCAGGGCCCAAGCACTTGGGCCATCCTCCACTGCCTTCCCAGGCCACAGCAGAGAGCTGGACTGGAAGAGGAGCAACTGGGACAGAATCCAGCGCCCTGACCAGGACTAGAACCCGGTGTGCGCCAGCCTAAATAAAATATTTAAAAAAAAAAGTTTAGGGCCGGCGCCACAGCTCACTAGGCTAATCCTCCGCCTTGTGGCGCCGGCACACCAGGTTCTAGTCCCGGTTGGGGCGCCAGATTCTATCCTGGTTGCCCCTCTTCAAGGCCAGTTCTCTGTTGTGGCCAGGGAGTGCAGTGGAGAATGGCCCAAGTCCTTGGGCCCTGCACCTGCATGGGAGACCAGGAGAAGCACCTGGCTCCTGCCTTTGGATCAGCACAGTGCGCTGGCTGCAGCAGGCCAGCCGCAGCGGCCATTGGAGGGTGAACCAACAGCAAAAGGAAGACCTTTCTCTCTGTCTCTCTCTCTCTCACTGTCTACTCTGCCTGTCAAAAAAAAAAAAAAAAAAAAAAGTTTAAGGTTGGAAAACATGATTCTTAGCCCATGTGCATCAGAAGGCCCTGAAGGAAGTATTAAAAATCCTATTCTGGGGCAGGCGTTTGCCCTTGCAGTTAAGACGCCAGTTAGGACACCTGTGACCCACATCAGAGTGCCTGGGTTCAACTCCTGGCTTAGCTTGATTCCAGCTTCCTGCTAATGTGGCCCTGGAAGGCAGCAGTGAGGGCTCAAGTAATTGGGTTCTTGACAGCCATGTGGGAGACTTGAACTGAGTTCCCAGCCCAGTCCCAGCCATTGTGAGCATCTGAAGATTGAACCAGTGGATGGAAACATGCATACTCGTTCACTTTGTCTGTCAAATAAATAAGTAGGTAAGTTTTAAAAACACTAGTTCTAAAAGCATATTCATGAGGCCTAAGCACAAGTACACAGAGGAGCCTCTGCAATGCAGATATCAGGATCCCACTCCCACCAGTTCAAACAGACTCTGTGGGAGGCCCTAGACATAGGTAATTTTTTACAGCTACTGCAAGTTCTAAAATGCAGCACAAAATGAGGGTGGTGAGACTGTAGATCTATACTTTTAATTAGCACCCAGGTGATTCTTACATACAGCAAAATTTGCCAACCACTGGCCTATAGAGAAATGAACAGCCTGTCCATCCCAAAGCTATTAAGTGACAGCATTTGGAGACAGAAATTAATACAGATCATGGGGTCTAGTTGACACATATTGTGATCCCTGGCACAGCGATCTTACTGCTTTCTGCAATTCAAAGATGTATAAGGTACACGCCATTTTATTTATTTTGCAGGTTTATTCAGAAGGTATTTGCAGACTATTCTCTGGCAATTTTCAAATCTTTAATAATATCAGTACTCACCTCAAGCTATATTTCACAACATACAATTTCCTATCTCAGTAATGTTTAATCTTCTTCCCAAAAGAATATAGAGTAATCATGTGTGGAAGGATATTACCCATCTATATTAAAGTTGAAAACATCTTCCTTCCCTAAAGTTGGAAAAATCTTCTTTCCAAAGAAGCACCTCCCTTAAATTGGAAGGGGTTTGCTCCTGAGAAGAGAGGGGAGCGACAAGAAAGGAGGAAACACTGCACACTACCAATCACAGCTCTCAGACTGCCTTCACTTTCTGCCTGACAGCTCCCGGTTGACGCCCATCCAGCCCTTGCCCAGTGCTTTCAGTTCAAGACCATGAAAACTTGTCCAGCACTTAACAGTGGGGTCCTGGTCGCTTAATAAAGGAGGCAGCAGCCATAACAAAAGCACCAGGACCAAATCTCTTATTTACCTGGTCCAGAATGTCAAGGAAACCTGTCACGTCCTTTTCTAACAACACCTTCATGACATTTTCACCTTGGCAGCCTGTTGGGCTTTCAGAGTGGGACTGTGGTGCAGCTGACAGTAAATTCAAATGGATTTCAAGTGCCATTCACCAAATTCAGTTCATGATAATTGCCGCATTAAAAGTAAGAACTAGGAACCCAGCATTTCTACAAGCCTGAGAAACACTGGTTATAAAAAGAATGCAAGGCCGGCCCTGTGGCTCAATAGGCTAATCCTCTGCCTGCGGCGCCAGCACCCCAGGTTCTAGTCCCAGTCGGGGCGCCAGATTCTGTCCCGGTTGCCCCTCTTCCAGGCCAGCTCTCTGCTGTGGCCCGGGAGTGCAGTGGAGGATGGCCCAAGTCCTTGGGTCCTGCACCCGCACGGGAGACCAGGAGAAGCATCTGGCTTCGGATCAGCGTGGTGCGTGGGCCGCAGCGGCCATTAGAGGGTGAAACAATGGTAAAGGAAGACCTTTCTCTCTGTCTCTCTCTCATTGTCCACTCTGCCTATAAAAAAAAAAAAAAATGCAAAACTAAAACAAAATAGGGGCACAGGTTGAAACCTATTCCACCGGTTTCTACTGGTATCAACATACAAGATAAAAATAAACAAACAAAAAACAACTTTTCTTTATACTCCCATATTGGTCCTCCTGCAAATCCTATGGCTCTGCCTTAAAAATGCGTATATCCAGAGCATGATCTTCTTACCCACATCCACTACTACCTACTTCACCTTCTCTGCTACCCACCACACCTTCACTTCCAGCACTTCACCTCCACTATAATCACATACTCCCCTCCGGCACTCTCTGCCATGCCTTCACTTCCATCACTGCCTCCCCACCAAGCCCATCATCACCACTTTCCCAGTTACTCCAGTAACTGGTTCCCCTAACTTTGCTCCTATGCTCTCTGTGGTGTATTTTCTGTAACATAACAGCCAGGTTGATTTTTTAGGGTATAAATTAATCATCATAACTTCTCTGCTCAAAATCCTCCAGTGACTCCCATTGCAGGTACAGTAAACTCCAGAGTGCTCATATATGAACCTTACATAATATTATCCTGATGCGCCCTTGTCTTCTACTTCTGTCTGGCTTATGCGCTGTGGCCAACCTCAGGCACCTCCCTCCCCTTACACTTGCACTTCCAGACTGGGATGGGCTTCTCCCCAGCTCCTCCTCTTCAGTCACGCCCCTGCCCAGACTGAGCATCTTGGCAAGGCCTTCCCTGTCTCTCCACTCCCTCACCTTCTTCCCTGCTGTTTTCTACACTGGCTTATCACTAACCCAATCTTCTAAATATTGCAGTTATTTATTTGGTTTTTATCTGTCTCCTCCAACTGGAGACTCCAAACTCCAGGAGGTCAGTGATTTTTATCTGATAGTCACTGTTTTGTCCTCATTGGCTAGAATGAAAGAGTAATATATACCAAGTGTTCAGTGAATACCTGCTGAATGTATGATCTCAGCTTTCAGGTTTTCAGGCCCTTGAACAATATGAAGCACTTAAGAGACATTCATTAGATTATATTTGCCAAATTATGACACCTACCTACTAAATCTCACAAAGGTTATTTTAAAATGTGCTTGCTATTAGGGGCAATTTTAGAGAAAAGGCGGTAATACTGACATTTTTATCAAAATTCTCAGAGTCAATTTTTAAAAAAGATTTATTTATTTATTTGAGAGGCAGAGGCAGAGAAAGGGAGAGAGAGAGAGGTCTTCCACCCACTGGTCCACTCTTCAAACGGCCTAGCTGGAGCTAGACTGATTTGAAGCCAGGAGCCTGGCCACATGGGTGCAGGGGCCCAAGCACTTGGGCCATCTTCCAATACTTTACCAGGCACACTAACAGGGAACTGGATGGGAAGTGGAGCAGCTGGGACTTGAACCTGGCGCCCATATGGGATGCCGGCACTGCCAGGCAGCAGCTTTAGACACTATGCCACAGTGCTGGCCCCCTCAGAATCACTTTTCATAAAGACAGTCTAAGCTAATGAAGAGACCCTGGGCACTGATAACAGACAAGGTCTGGAATTCCAACTCTACCACCTAAGAATTGTGTACACTTAAGTAGTGTGACCTCAAAAATCTCAGGTTCTTTAAATGATGTGACACCTATTTTTGGAAGGTTGCAGTAAGGATCAGAGATGGTATATATAAATCATCTGGCATATAGCAGATCCTCAAGAAATTTCAGCTAATATTATTATCATTTTTCTGATTAATTTCTCAGAATGTTCTTGAGAAATTAATTCCCCAATGTAGACTATTGTTTAGAAGAATACATGCCTGCATATGGAAGTCTTGGTTCACAAAGGGTGAAGGGCATTTGCAGGTCCTTGCCCAGAAACCATTATTTCTAGCACCTAAACCTTGGAACGAGATGACAGCCCAAGCCTCCAGACATACTGCAGTCACAGACATGCCCTTCTTTAGGACTGTTCTAAGCAGGACTGAGAGACAGTGTGAAGGTCTCTGGATCCCGGGCCTTACAAGAACTGCCGTGAGTCAGCCTCCCAAAGGGCAACTATAAGGAGGCCCCCAAATGAGTGGAATCTACAGGACAGTGTGGGTGAAGGGACTGAAAAACATTAACCCACAGCACACCCTGGATGCAGCTGGTATGAAAAGGACCCTTACACTAAGATATTTCCCCCATCTCATGCAGAATACACTGCACCATGTATCTAAAGAAGAGCACTCTACTAATTTATTGCATCAAATGCATTTTTCATAAACTTTTTGAAGTTATCTCATATGCATGAATTTAAAAATTTTTATCACCAAAACAAATGTATCTTTTAATTCCATTTCCCATGAACTTTTAGAAGCACCTTCATAATGTGCCTCTTGGATATGACACCATGTTTAAGTATCACTTAATTACTCTGTATTTTCCTTTGTGTTCTCTTTGTCCTTAAGATAAGCAGGGATCTGCCTATGGCAGAGCGTTATTCATCAGGAAGATTTTATGATGGACATCAGGGTCAAAATTTAGGATAATTAGTCATTCTTTAAAGAGCTTTCTGGATCATCAAGATACTTTCACCTTTTTTCAAAAATTTTTGCACCAAAATTAACTTATCTTTCACTTTCATTTTCCATTAACTTTTTGAAGGACCTTCTAACATCTTACATTTAGCATTATACAGTTCTGTCTGAGCCTTATCTTTTTCGAGGAGGATGAACAAGAAAAGCTAAGAGAACAATATTAAGAGATGAGAAACATTATTAAGTGTCATTATCCACTTCTGCCATTGGAAGCAGTCACAGTCCCCTACAAAGTGATGACACCTAACAGATTACAAGTTTTAAGTCTGTCTCTTGCCACCTGTGTAAATTTAAGTAACTTAGTCTCTCTAAAAGTGTATTTATATCAATTGTAAAATATAGGAAAAAATGCAATCATTGAGGATAAGTTAATGCATACAGAATAGTATTTAACACAAGTCTGGCACAGCACATACAGGAGACATTCAATAAATAGACCATCATTATTTTTAAACCAGTAGGAGCAATCCTTGTTATTATCTTCTGGCTAGGATGTATTCCAGTATTAGTAAGAAAAAAAAATGAACATCTTATTAAAATCAAATGATGAGTTGGGCCAAGCTCTTTAAAACTGATGAAATGTTATCTCCTCCTTTAAAGCTCTGGAATCCTTACGGATCACTGGTGCTAACTTCATCATAATTAATAAACCAAATTAAGAATCAGGTTGAACTCTCTCCCTGCCACTGTCAGAAAAATAGCAGCAGCATCTATCACTGTGGTGCACTTGTCATTTCCAGTGCTGTGCTTACATGAACTCTGCTAAAAACCTGAGCTTGGGAGATAACGACCTTACCCCAGGACTTTCTCAGGAGGGAGATAGGAAAGAGTTCAGAGAAAGGTTACACAGGACAATGATGCCAGGAAGACAATGAAAATAGATTTTCTGGTGGACACTAAGGAGCCACAGGAATATAGAATTATGAGAACCTCTCCTTCTTTTCCGAATAGTATAAATATTTAGCCTTAATGTAGTACCAAAAGCCATGATAAAACAAAAACCTGCTCAAATTTTGAAGCTATGCTTTCTCCCTCATGATAGGGAAAAATGGGACAAACTCAGCACAGTATAATTTTTCTATTAACATCATCCAACCCAGTAGAAGATAGCCTGCCCACTGAAATATCTTGTTTATTCCAAACTGTTGGCAAAATATCTCTTGTCCTTGTTTCTATTTTCTAACCAGATTCCCTCAACCCTGATCACTGTGTATCTGTGTCTTATGCTTGTATATATCAGCATCTAGTAAGAATTACAGCTATTTGATGCATCCACTACATCAGTCTACGAGCAACACCCAGCCTATTTAAGCAAAGGTCATACAAATACACCTAGAAAAGCCAGCACGCTGAGCTTAATGGTGAGAACAGAGATGGTCCTGAGATTTCTGGCTAATGTCATCTGCTTGGGAGTACTCAGCAGTCTCTCTGGAAGGGGTTACAAGATAGGCCTCACAGAGGTCAGCCTCAGTGTCCAGTTAGGAAAACACCCTGGGAGGCAATGAGAGTTTTTGTAATGCTAAGAAATTCTTCATCAACAGTCAAGCTGGTCTTGCATTTGCCTAGGAGAATGATTTAAGAGGATGGAGTTCCTTTCAGGAATTCTTAGAAAATAAACCAAAAAGCATTTAAAGAGACCACCAGCCCTGGTGGCAGAGAAGGGCACAGGTCCTCTCCTGGCCCAAACAGCCCCTGTCTCCACCAGCAAGGTGAGTCTTCATCAAGAATGGGGACCGGTGGACACCGATGGGGTCTCCAGTGGTGCCAATGGACAGAAGGGCTCTGAAAGACTAGAGTTAAATGTGAGAGGATGAAAGGACCAGTTGGAAATTTAAATGGGAGTGCAGACATTAATCTTCCTATTTCACGGTTTGGTACTTTAGAATCACACTAATCTAAAAGGAATCGAAGGCAATCACAAGGGTAAGTGTGCTGGCTTCGAGTGTACATACTCAAACAAAAATGCGGCTCCCACTAAGCCTCCCACTCCAGCCTAGGGATCAGAGAAAACCTTCCAAAGTGCTTCAAGTACATCTCTACTCATAAGAATTCTGCTATTATTATATTTTGCTTTTATATGGAAGGTAATTATTTTATCATTCTCACCCATAGCCATTTCATAGCCACTGATTCTCAATCTATGACTCATCATGCAGTCAGCCCACCGGATCTTCAGGTTTCACCTTCAGGGATTCAACCAACCATGGATCAAAACTACTGGGGGAACAACTGTGTCTGTACTGGACTTGAACAGATAGATGTTTTATGCCTTGTCACATGTCCTAAACAAGAGTATGGCAAGTAGTCACACCGTATTACGAGCAATCCAGAGATGAAAGTATAGGAGAGGAGGTATGCAGGTTATACCCAAACACTACACCATTCTGAGTAAGTACTTGAACGTCCTCAGATTCTGGCATCCGAGTGGGGTCCCAGAACCCAACCCTTGTGGATACTGAGGTGGTACCTTTATATCACCCATGCTGGGGCCTGAGGACAGGGGGCTCTGACCTCTTGTTTTCAATGTTCCGTACTTCTGATTTTTTTAAAAGATTTATCTATTTACTTGAAAGTTATTTATTTATATTGAAAGTTACACAGAGAGGCTGAGAGACAGAGATCTTCCATCTGCTGGTTCATTCCCCCAGATGACCACAATGGCCAGCACTGGTCCAAGTCAAAGCCAGGAGCTTCATTTGGGTCTCCCACATGGGTGGCATGGATCCAAATACTTGGGCCATCTTCTGCTGCTTTTCCCAGGCCATTATCAGGAAGCTGGATAGGAAATGGAGTGGCCGGGACACGAACCGGAGCCCAACTGGGATGCCAGTGTCACAGATGGCAGCTTTTCCTGCCATGCCACAATGGCAACCCCACTTCTGATTTTTACTCCAAATAATGTGTTATACACAGCAATCGCTATAGTTGCTCACTACATGCAAACAAGTGACTTACAACTAACCACCAGCCTAGAACTGTTAGGTAGGAAGTCAGTTATGAGCTTATGTGTGTGTAACAGGCCTAAAGAGAAGACATCTATGTCCAGCATATGCATCTGCATCTCAAAGTCATCCCAATAATGTTTCGGGGGCAGCCTGGCCCTCGAATCCTGCCCTGCCCCCTTCTGTCTGACAATCTTCCACAATCTCCCAGGTGCAGCCTAGTATCTGCATCTCAAACACCACACCGTGCTCCCTTCCTCCAGTCTGATAATATTTGCATCCATAAAGTCCTTTGTTTCAGACCTTCAAGAGAAGTTTTTCTATTTACATCCAAAAAGCCCTTTGTTCCAAGAGGAGCAGAGGTGGGGAAGCAAGACCCATCTCCTTAAAAACCCCCAGCCTCAACTGGACTGTGCACTCAGCTCTCTGCATCTTTGCTGAGCCGCCAGCCTGGCCTGGTTAGGTGTAATCTCCCCACTCAACATGTAACCTCCCTCCTTCCTCCTCCCCAGTCTCTCAGGCTCTGTCTGGAGAGGTGCCCATCCGTCCTTACAGATGTCCCTTCCTAATAAACCTTGCTATTTTACCTCCCACTACTCTCTGTCTCACGCCTGAATTCTTTCTTGCACGAAGACAAGAACCCTGCAATTTCTCCGGTAACAGAACCATGCCAGGAAGGTCCTGTGCTCCCAGAACATGCACACTCTATACCTTAGGATAGATGTGGTATTTAACACAGAAATAAGGGAAAGCTGCTTTTGCAAACCTGGTTTTAACATAACCCTTGAGGGCTTGTACCTCCAAGAAAGAACTTTTTTTCATTTCAGGAAAGACACTGATGTTATGACTTCAAAGGTACTAACTTTGCTACAGAACTAGTACTGGGGACCTAGGGCACACCTGCTGGATTTCTGGTCTACTAACAGGCGCTAGCATGCAGTCCCAGCTGGACCTGATTTCACAGGGTTCACTTGGCAACAGGAGGGCAGCCTGAGGAGGGGCCCCAGAAGCTCCAACTTCCCTTCTTAAGAACCCAGGTGAAACGTCATACCTTACACAAAACCAGCCCAATTTCCAGATAGCTGGGGAGCCCTCATCTGTGCTAGGGAGAAATGCTTGCATTCCTCGATTTCCGGCTGCAGGGGCCAGCTGTCACCCTGACAGCAGCCTGATCACAGACTCTCCCTCGGCAGGGAGCAAGCCCCTGGCCGCTTTCTATTCCAGTGCCTCCCACAATTTCCTACTTTTTCAGTAAATGGACACCAAATAAATTAATCTAAAAGCTGTTTTGAAGCATAACCCATCACTCTCAAATTCACCTAACAAAAATTACCAAATTCATATCAATATTGTTTAACCTTACATGCTGGCTCCATTTCTCTACTCATTTAGTGGAGGAATGAGTAAAGAATTAAAATTCACTGTAGGGATCAATCGGTTTTGTTTTAAGAAGGGAGGAGTTTCTGCAATAACCATACTGTGTGCAGCTGCTTTATTTCAGCGGGAAATAATTTGGCTCTCCACCATTCCAGAAGCCTTGGGATACCTGTCACACAAGAATGCCTGTCACACAGGGAAAGCCCGGCAAGGAAGCAAGGGGGTTCCACCAAATACCTTCCTTCCTGGTTAATCAGAGGCAGGAAATGGAGTCCCATCCATGGACCTCCCACGTCTTCCTGCCTGCAAGGACCTTCTGGTGGGCCTGAGGCAAGCATTAGAACTTCCTCCACAGGGAAGAGTGGAAAAGTCAGAAAGTATGTGAAATTCAAGTGCATTGATCTGACCTCTCTCTCCAATATTTCCTTCAAGACAGCTGAAGGTGCTGATTTTCACACTATCAACAGCCCTGGGTTTGCTATACAGAGACCATCCTTATTTGCTAAAGATGAAAACTTGGGTTCTTCCTTCTTTGAAGAGCGGGAGCTTGGCTTCAGCTCAGATTCGTTTATTCACAGTAACACTAATAAAACCAACATGAATTTAACCAAATACTGAATCTACACTTCACAATTTTGAAGGGTCTCTCTTGCTTTCTACATTTACCATATAAAACAGTATTTAATAATAATAAAATAATTTTCAAAAGTGCATCCTAGGGTATTTTTTTAAGGCCCCTTAACACTTGAACCCTCCAGACACATGTAGAACATCCTTGGCACGGACGAATATATGCCAGGCCAGCGTGGGCAACTGGCACAGTGGTTAAGACGCTGCTCAGGAGGCCCACATCCCGTATCAGAGTACCTGTTTCAAGTCTCGCTCTGCTCCTGATTCCAGTTTTCTGTTAATAAATGTGCATCCTGGGAGGCAATGAGTGATGGCTCAAGTAGTTGGGTCCTTGTCACCTACATAGAGACCTTGATTTAATTCCTGGCTCCTGGCTTTGGCCTTGCCCAGCCCTGGTGGTTGTGGGCATTTGGGGAGCCAACCAACAGATGCAAAGACTCTCTATGTTTATCTGTCTCTCAAATAAAGATTTATTTATTTATTTGAAAGACAGAGTTGGGGGGAGAGAGAGAAAGAGAAAGAGAGAGAGAGAGAGAGAGAGAAATCTTCCATCTGCTGATTTAGTCCCTAAATGGCCACAATGGCCAAGCTGGGCCAGGCTAAAGCCAGGAGCCTGGAAATCCATCAGGTCTTCCACGTTGGTGGCAGGGGCCCAAGCACTTGTGTCATATTCTGCTGCCTTCCCAGGCACATTAGCGGGAAGCTGGACAGGAAGTGGAGCAACTAAGTCTTGAACCAACACCCATATGGGATGCTGGCATTGCAGGCAGCAGCCTAAGCCATTGCACTACAATACCAGCCAAATAAACAATATTTTAAAGTGTGTGCCAGGGATAGGGCATAAAAAATAAAAGAGAAGCACCTTGTTAGAGATTAAATGCCTGAAGATCAATCTGTACCTAAGTAGTTTCCATGACTTTCTGAATAAAGTAATATTTGAGAGGAGCTATTTGAGAACAACTTAAAAAAAAAAAGATTTATTTTTATTTATTTGAAAGACAGAGTTACAGAGAGAGATAGAGACAGAGAGAGAGGTCTTCCATCCGCTGGTTCACTCCCCAAATGGCTGCAATGGCTGGAGATGCGCTGATACCAAGCCACAAGCCAGGAGCATCTTTCAGGTCTCCCAAGTGGGTGCAGGGGCCCAAGGACGTGGGCCATTTTCCACTGCTTTCCCAGGCCATAGTAGAGAGCTGGATCGGAAGTGGAGCAGCCAGGACTCGAACCGGTGCCCATTTGGGATGCGGGCACTGCAGGCGGCAGCTTTATCTGCTATGCCACAGAGCCGGCCCTGAGAACAACTTTCAAGTCTACGTAAAGTTAAAATGTTCTTTCTGGTTAAATTCAGCAGTAAGAAAATAAGTACAGATATGAAAAAAGATTCAGCAGGCAATCAGAATGGATTCTATTGCCCAGTTGGTTGTTCCTTCAACTAACAGCACAGTATGCTAATGCTGTGACTATCTTGATGAGCAAGCAAAGACATGAACATAGTTACCCTCAAAGACCTCAAGGTGTAGAGAAAGCAAAGAGTTTTAAAACAGAGCTGCAAGTTGCCAGGAGATGGAGAAGTCTGGTAAGAGGCACTCAACCTTGAGTGGGAGATCAGGAATTCCTCTCAAGAGGCAGTGAAATCCGAGACAGAGAAGGCAGCAAAGTGAAGAAAGAGCTGCTCTGTTTGGCTAGGATGCTGAGGATGATTAAGATATAAAGGAGGCAAAGAGGTGGTCAGGAATCCAGTCACAAAGAGGACTCATTTGAGTGTTGGAGCAATGGAGATCGGTTAAAGATTTGAGGTGTCAGAGTAACAGGGCCAGCCTGGTGTTTTAGACACATCATTCTGCCTGGAGAGGGGAGAACAGATGACAGAGCAGACTTGGGGTCAAAATGAAGAGAAGAAAGACCACAGGAAGGTGTTACAATAACCTAGGAGAAAGCAGATGAGCAAGTGAAGAACCACACACGGTGGCAATGCAGCAGCCCAGTGGGAAGCAGGGAGAAAGGAGCCGTGGCCGCTGTATCACACCCATCACCAGTTCCAGCTCCCACATGAGCCACTCCCAATCACCATCACCGCCACCATCCAAGTGAAGAATGTAAGATACGTCTTCTAGTTCCCTACTTCCAAAGCTAGGCCTCACCTGCATAACACTGCCTAGTTATCACTAAAGAGACGTTAGTGAAGAGATTCCAGAGAATATGGCAGGGTTAGGGCAACAGCACTGAGAGCACACGGGCATCCAGTGCATGATGAGACCAATCCCCTAGGTGAGGGAACGCGGCTGGACCAGTTAAGGATGCTCTCTCTGAAGTCATTTCTGGCTTTGTTCTTTTCAGGCGTATAGTAGGATTCCATGTCCTCATCTGCAGGGTCCTGTCTGCAGTCACTGTTCTGAAGAAAAACCCCTTGCCGAACCCCAAAGCATTTAGAGCCAAGCAAGAAGGCATTCATTGCTCTTTCAAAGCCTCAGAGAACAGGGGTTGCTACAGCAATGTAACCGGCCTGTTGGAAATGACTGGGCGGGAGGAGGACCATGTGCGACAGCAAACCACAGTGTCATCATCTGGAGTGTCACTGTGAGAGAAGGAAGTGATCCTGTCAGCCTCACGGGGGCCACTGTCCAACCACCAAGTGTCAGTGCTGTCACAGCCTTTCTCATAAGGTGCAACAGCCCAGCTTAAGGTGCTCCCTCTTGCTGAAGAACAGGAAAGGAATTCTGTAAGACACTGCCAGCCCCCCAGCCCCCTGAGGGCCTGCACAGGTATAAACCTTGCCTCCTGCGCTGGGGGGAGTGGCTGTGCCCAGACCTCCTGCCCCCGCCGCCTGGGTCTGGAATCCCCTGGGTGAGTTGCGCTGAGCGCTCCCATGGGGCTTCCTTTCCCTTGGTTCCGTCTAAGTTCAGGTGGCAGTGCGTGCTCTGCCTGGCTGACTGCACTCAGGCTGCTGGACAGAGAAAAGACACGGCCAATTCTGTGTGTGCTGGATTCGGATCGCCTAGAAAAAGGGAAAGGGCAGGGAGGAAAACGCAAGAGAAAATGGCCCAGAAAACGAAAAGGCTCTTCCTCTCATCTAAATGTGGGTGGAGCGTCTCCTCTGCGACCCTCTCAGGATTGCTCACTCCATGGATCTCTGCTGCTACGGAGTCACAGGACAGCACAGAGAGCGGACTGCAGAGAGGGCAAGAGTGGAGACCCCACCATCAGACGGGGGCTCCCCTGGCCACACAATTACTTAGCTGTGTCACTTTGGGTCAGTTTCTTAACTTCTCTGAGCCTTCGTTTTGTAAATGAGCACGTTAATCATACCAGCAAAATGGGTCTACCCCTCAATCATCTCTTTCTCATTAACTAATAAGGATTTCATAAAATAATTCATACTTAGCCCTCAGACATTAGCCATTATTGTTTATATTTCATATGCTAAGCCCAATATAGACAGGATACGGGATCTTCCAGTCAGGAGGGCTCATGAACAGGAGAAAATCAAGATAGGGTTAATGACCTAACAGAAATGTGATGATAAAATACGATACAGCCAGGCTAAAGTTTGTATTTTAAAATTTTGAAATTCACATTAATTAAAAAGTAGTCACGATTCTGGTCATTTAATACAGGGGCAAAGCATATGGTTACAAAGGTACAAGAAAATGAGCGTTTCCCCCAGGATGTCTTATGTATGAAATTGCACCTTTTACCCATGACAGAGCTGACATCCAGCCCTCGGCGGTGATTGTTATTAAACACTTTTTCCTCCTTCCTGCCCTGCTTAATGGAACCAGAGGCCAGGACAGCTGCTAATCTAGGGCTCTCCTTGCCCTCGATGATGGCAAGACTCATTCTCCCTTTTCAGAATAAAGCAACAGGAAACATTAAATTGATACACATTTTGTATTTAATGCCTATCACCAATGGCATAAAATGGTTTTTGCACTTTTTATAAGAGGCATTTGAAACCTTAATCAAAATAAGCATGACATTACATAAATGGCAAAAATACAGGTTACACGACGGAACAGTTCTTGAAATAACACGTCCTTCCATTTACACTGAAGCATTGTAGTCCCTCTGCAAATCATTTATTTCCAGAGTAGTTGTCTGTCTTCAAAAGACAAGTCCACAAACCTGGCCTTATATAATCAGGTAATAAGAATGTACCCATTTTACTCTGATCAACAAATGTCAGACTGGTAATGAAAGGACAAAGAAACAATATCTATTTTCGAATGACTTCTTATGAAATGTTGCTAAGTTTCAGAAATGCATTCTCCTGCAGAAGCATCATTATCACTTTCTTCTATTACTTTGGTGCTTGAGGGTTGTTTAAAAAAAAACACAGACGGAATATTTCTCACTCCATATGTTACTGAGAAGGAGAGGGGTTTCCCTGGTCCCCGAATCCATTAGTGCACACACGGTGCAGCTGCACCCGTAATAATTTGATATCCCAAATTACATGTATGTAAGGTTTACTTTCTATGCTCTCTTTCAATTGACATGTACTGAGTAGCTGAATGTTTTAAACACACAATTCTGAACTATAAAAGAAACACATGTGTTCTTGTCCTCACTGAGCATTTGAGTCAACACTGTTTCAGTAATTGACCATCCATCTATTATTATTAACCAGGGTGGTGTCTGAAGCTACATATGCTGGACTGGACACTTTATTTTTATTCTCCAGGCACTTTGACTCCCTGGTGGCCAAGGCAAACAGCTGTCGCCGACTCCAGGCCTTTTGCTAACACTTTCTGCAGTTCCTAAGGGGCTCCCAGTCTATAATTAGACTTTCCAGCTGCCGCTGTGAACACTGCTGGGTGGTGCTGTGTACGGCATTCCCTCCCAAATCCCGTCCAAGATGGTCCGGCTGCAATCACCCTGTTTTGTTATTCAACTTGGACAGCAAATAGGAATTCTTCAACCATGTGCTATGACAAGTCTGTTCTACAAACGAGGTCTGCTTTGAAATGAACTCTGGGTCAGCCACGTGGGAAAGGAAAACCGAGACTAAGCATAAAAAATGGGGAAGTGGAGAGTCATACTAGAAACTCCCTAATTCAAAGCTGCAGAGAACATCAGTACTGAGCTGGTTATGACAGCGCTCTTGGTCTCTGATGTAATTCTCCCTCCCAGGCACCATCACCAGGGTGAACTGAAATGGCACAGCAAGAAGGAACTCACAGGCAAAAAGCTCAGACTGTTTCAAAATCCTTAGGTTCACAATGCCAGAAAGGAAAGCATGCAAGGCAAAAGAGGAAGAAGCATGAGGGGCTGCTGCTGTGGTTTAGTGGGTAAAGCTGCTGCCTGCATTGCCAGCATCCCATGTGGGCACCGGTTCAAGTCCCAGTTGCTCCACTTCCGATCCAGCTCCCTGCTAATGTGCCTGGGAAGGCAGCAGAAGATGGCCCATGTCCTTGGGCCCCTGCACCCACGTGGGAGACCTGGAAGAAACTCCTGGCTTCGGATGAGTGCAGCTCTGGCTGTTGTGAATCTGGGGAGTGAACCAGCGGATGGAAGCTCTCTCTCTTTCTCTGTCTCTACCTCTCTCTGTAATTCTGTCTTCCAAATAAATAAAATCAATCTTTTAAAAAAGTCTGATTTTTAAGAAAATGGAAACATTTTCAAAACACCACCCCTCTCATTCCAGTTTGAGGATTCCTGGGAAACCAATGCAAAGAATAGATTTTTTTTCAACAGAGAAGGACCTGCTGCAATTATAGAGGGAACTCTGTGCATGGGATCATCCTCAGTATCAGGAAATCATCATTTCCTTCACCAGACAAACTCCCATTATAATGAACCAGAGCCCAGTGCCCACAGAAAGTCAGACACCCCAAGGGCCGACCACTGACACAGAATGCAGAGTCCAAGAACCACACTGGGAGCCAGGTCCAGAGGTAGAAATTCCAGAAATCCCTGCTTCATTCCTGCCCGTCTTGAGCAGCTGACACCAGGCCATCACTGGGAACATACTAAGCTACTGAGTTTGTAAACTCAAAAGGACAAGATGACAACTAAGACCAAGAGCTAGTCGATTTTGTCGGTTTCTGAAATGCCAGTTAGACAAAAGAGAGAGGACACTTTTATTATTATCATTATCATTATTATCTAAGAGGCAGAGAAACAGAGCGGGACAGACAGAGCTCACATCTGCTGGCTCATTTCCCAAATGCCTACAAAACCTAGGCCTGCACTAGACTGAAGCCAGGACCTGTGGATTCAACCCAGGTCTTCCACGAGGGTGGCAGAGACCCAATTACTTGAGCCATCCTGCTGCCTCCCTGAGTCTGCTGGGGTCAGGACTCGAACACACATACTCTTGATTTGGCACATAGGCGTCTCAACTGTTGGACCAAATGCCCACCCCAAGAAAGGTGTTTTTTTTTTTTCTTTTTTAAGAAATGGATGAGAGTACAAGTGATCTCACACAAATGAGGATGCTCACTATTTTTTATCTCTATTACAGGAATAGAGATATTCTAGGGAATACTTGTTCTCTTTACATTCTGTTCAGTGACAAAATGTCTCCAGCCAGAAACCAGATGGATAAGGAGAAAGCAGTATACCCATGCTGGTTCCTGATATTACCAGTTGTTCCCAAATTTATTCCTCCTGGTACCATGAAAAGCTCTAGAACCACCTTTGATGGAACGTGTTTCCTAAACCTCTCATGTCCGTTTAAACCCAAACTGTCCAACACAGCAAGCTTCCAGCATCTCCATTCCCATGGCAGCAGCTACACTATCGTCCTAGACATCAGTGGTTATGAATTCAGAGAACATAAACTCCTATTAGGATTAGCCTGAGTGAGCCAAACAATTAATGAGACAAACTGGATTGTTTTTAACTCAACAGTCAAAACATACACTTTACCCCAGATAACTAACAATTCATAATTACACACAAAATATGCTGATTGGAATAGTTAAAACCAGAATAAGGGAAGCCTTCAATTGGCAAGTTAATAATATCCCAAAACATTACTTGAAAAATGACTGTCAAAGCCCTAGAACTCCATTTTCCACAGAAATAGTCTACTAGCTCCCCTTTACTTGTGGGGGATACATTGCAACACCGCCACTGGATGTCCAAAACTATGGCTCGTATCAAACCCTATCATTTAATGCCTTCTCTATCTTAACCAAGCACTGCCCACACAGTGTGGCTGTAAATGCTGCGGTTTGAAATGCAACAGCAACATTAGCACAGGTTTATTTTTCCTTCTTCACAATTTCCCAGATAGAAGACTGCTTCTCACTGCAGATCTCAGCAACCTCATCGATGGTTGTTTTTTCTTTCTTAAGTGGAGAACTTCAGTCTTTTCACTTAAAGGAAGGACTTTATGGCTCCCTTTGATATATCTGAATGCTGGTAGTCACTACTCTTACACTTTGGCATTACTATTAAATAAGGGTTACCTGAGCACCAGCGCTGTGATACTGTGACAACGGGTCTGATAGCCAAGTGGTTACCAGGTGAGTGACAGGCAGGTGGTCTATACCCCATGGATACACTGGGCAAGGGGCTGATTCATGTCCTGGGCCAGACAGAGTGGGATGGCACTGGATTCCATCACACTCTTCAGAACAGGACACAACTTTAAACCTGTGAGCTGCTTATTTCTGGAACGCTCCATTTAATTTTTTGGACTGCGGTTAACCGAAACCTCAGAGAGCAAAATCCCAGATACGGAGGAATAACTGTACTATTCCTATGCAAACGGGGTGTTTTGGCTCTCAACAACCATTTTCCACATTAATCTTCAAAGGTTTAATGGGCATATAAAGTCTTAAGCCAGAGCACAAGTGAACAAAATATTTTAGTGACTCTCTCAGACGCATGTGAATGTACTCCTTGAACCTCACCATGGTCAGCTCTGGGGAAGAAGGGCTGGGCTCTGCTCTGACTGCCCAGCACTACCACTCTGTCCATTCTGTTCATAAGTCTATCAGCACATGCATCTAACTGTCCCTGGCACATGTCGGACACTCGATATGAGTGCGTGTGTGGGTGACTGACTCACCTCTGCAATTCTTGGCCTGACAGAGGGAAGGACAGGAAGAAGAAATACTCAAATCAGCCCCAAGGAAAGAAAGGAAGAGGAAGGGGAACAGGGAAGGCTTGCTCTCAAGTGTTCTTCCATTGGCAATGTTTATAAGCATCTAAAAATTCACCATGTCTTTTAACCTACAAACGTCTCCCCTCCCCCACCTTCCTGGAGCTCCTTAGACCTCTATAGAGCAAACAGTGCCAAGCTTTTTGGGTATTTCCCAGAAATGTCCTAGTCATATTTGAGCACACATAGGTATAGAGCTCCTCCCCTTTGAAAACAAATGGAAGCCCCTTATACACAGTGGCGGGCACCGTGCCCCATCTCCTTGGTGCTTGGTAGACAAAGAGGACTGCAGGGCTCAATCCTCAGAGCTCCTCTTCACCGACACTCAGTCTTTGAACGGCGTAATCAGTTTCCTGGCTCCAGATCCTGTCATCCTGTGCCTGGTCCCCCTGTACCTGCTCGCTGCCCACACCAGAGCCTGTTCTTTTACTCATGTCTGGAGGCCTGCACTTTAAGAAATGAGGTCTGGATAGGGATCTTCAGGCTCAGGGCCTCCAATGGCTTCCCACAGTGCTCAGAGAAGCCAAGGCCTTCTGAGGGTCCCCGTGGTCCTGCCAGATGGGGCCCCATTTCTTCCCAGACCCCTGCACTTCTTGCTACTCCCATTTCAGAGCCTTGCACTGGAAAGTTCTTCCCTCAGTCACCCATGCTCCTCTTGTGCCCCTGAGGATGTGGCTCAGCTGCACCCTTTTCCAAAAGCCTTCCCTAACTGCACGCTCAGTCGGGAATCCCAAGCCCCTTGCTGGTCCTGTGCCCTGCTCTATTCTCTCCACACCACTTGTCAGACCTCCCAGATGCTTCACTAGCTTCTGGTTTCTTTTCTGTTCCTCAGCTCAATAGCATAAGCTCTGGGACGGTAAGGGATTTGTATCTGCTTGCTCCAGTTCAGCCCTCAGTTCCTAGAATAGTGCCTCGGCACTCAATGACAGGTACGAAATACAAGCTGAGAATCCCTTCTCTGCAAATCCAAACTCAGAAACATGATAAGCCCTGATCTGATGCCACAAATGGAAAATTCCTCACCTGCAGAACATGATGGGTCATAGGCAGAACGCAGGCACCTAAAAATACCACATAAAATTACCTTTTGGAGCTGGCGTTGTGGCCTGGCAGGTTAAGCCACTGCCTACAATGTAGGCATCCTGTATGGGTGCAAGTTCAAGTCCTGGCTGCTCCACTTCCAATTCAGTCTCCTGATGGAACAAGTGCTTGAGCCCCTGCACCCACCTGGGAAACCTGGATGATGCTCCTGGCTCTTGGATTTGGCCTGGACCAGCCCTGGCTGTTGCAACCATTTGGGGAGTGAACCAGTGTCTCTTGGTATCTCCCTCTCTTTTTATCACTCTTTCAAATAATAAAATAAATCCTTAAAATTACCTTCAGCTAAGTACAGGGTGTCATGAAACATAAATGAATTTCATGTTTAAACTTTGGTCCTTTCTCCAAATAGCTCATTTTATATATATGCAAACATTCCAATTTCTGAAAAATTCCAAAATCTGAAACACTTCTGGTCCCAGGCATTTGGGATATTCAAATACATTTGTCAAAAAAAGCAAATGAAACGATGTTTTGAATACTGTGTATTAAAAGTTTCTTGCTTAGATGGCCAAACTGACCTCCTGGTATTTGACACAGTGGGGTGTGACAGACATTTGGAGTCACCCATTCTCTGGGTGCTTAGACACAGTACTGCAACCAGCACCCTTTCATATCAACAGATACTGGCAGATAAAATGAAGCATAAGAATCCAAAGATTTGAGCCGGCATTGTGGAGTAACGGGTAAAGCCGCCACCTATAGTGCCGGCATCCCATGTGGGTGCTGATTCAAGTCCTGGCTGCTCCACTTTGATCGAGCTCTCTACTATGGCCTGGGAAAGCAGTAGAAGATGGCCCAAGTCCTTGGGCCCCTGCACACACTTAAGAGACTGGGAAGAAGCTCCTGGCTCCTGGCTTCAGATTGGCGCAGCTCTGGCCATTGTGGCCAACTGGGGGAGCAAACCGGCAGATCAAAGACCTCTCTATCTTTCTCTCTGCCTCTCCTTCTCCCTCTGTATAACTCTGACCTTCAAATAAATAAATAAATATTTTTTAAAAAGAATTCAAAGATTTGGGCTTTCTCTTTTAATGCAAGTATTTTGGTTTAAAGGGAATAAGCAGACACTCACTTAAAAAGTGTCTGAATCCACTTGTTTGGCAAATTAGTCTGGGATCTGTTTGCTCAGCAAAGATTCGGGCTCAGATTGTGACAAGTGACGTCCTGCGGTGAATCATTATGGTGGAATTATAGGGTTGACAAGACAGAAAGACTGCAGAGAAAATGACTCTAAGCTTGGAAGAGAGGGAAACAACACAGCAGATCCCCATAGCTGCTCTCGGTGAAGGCACACACCACGTTTCCAGTGAGGCAGGCCACGGCGTGTGGCACTGTCCCCAGGTACAGAGTGGGAAAGACACGTGGATTGCTCAGAAGTTGTAAAATTCTCAGCTCTTCAACAAAAGAAGGGAAAATCAACAAGGACCAAGGCCTCCCCTCCTCAGGGGTGTTCTCTCCGCCTCTGTCTCTGCTCCTCCTCTGACAGGTCCACATTGCTCCCTGTTTTCTCCCCTTTCAATATCCTCAAGGAAAACCATCATTTAGTGACTGCCAGTAACCACAAAGGAAGTGCCAAATGTGTCCTTACAGCAGGGCTTGGCTGCTCTGAAATGCCCGGGCTGTTTCAAGGGAAGCTGCTGCAGCCACCTGCTGTGTCCCCTACCTGGAGGTCTCTAAGGCGGGCGGCAGAGCAAATGCAGGGTGGGGGGAGATGCTCCACCACTTACTACCGAACACTGCAGCCGCTCTGCCAGAGAGGGCAGACGCTGTGGACTTCCAACCACGAGGCAATCCCTGCTCCAGCCGACTCATATAGCACGGTCTTTGTTTCTCTTGAGAAAGGATTTGCCTCTTTCCCCTGCACTGGGGGTGGACGGAGCCGAGTAAGTACTGCTAACTCTTTCTCCAGTAGTTTGATATCCCACAGATGTACACTGTCTGGTTTTCAAGGAAACTGCTAGAAATGAGGGCTCTCATGATCTGTTCAGCACTATACAAACGTTGGCTATTATAATCAGACCCTACATGGTCTGCATGTTAAAACGGCACAGGATTCTCAGTTTGGAAGCTCTTCCACCCTTTGAGGTAAGGCAAAGATCTTGTCCATGGTACCCTGGCTATGTTTTTCCCCTCCCTGGTTGCCCTTCATGATGGCGTCTAATAATGGCCCATGACACTGACAGTAATTTCAGGTTTCAAAGAGGTTGCACAAGAGATGCCTCCCCCCAAAAGA